>NC_082667.1:89505154-89822066 GCF_025265405.1 Mesoplodon densirostris
TGAAATCACGTGATGGGCATGAGATCTTCTGTGTGTTACATTTATTAGGTTACTAATCCCATGTTTCAGGTCTCTGGCCTCATGACCTAATCACTTCCCAAAAGCCCCACCACCTAATACCATCAACATGGGAGTTGGGTTTCAAAATTCTAAAATTAGAGGTACGAAATATTTACACCATAACAGGGACCACAGAGTTAACTGATTTTCCTTTCATGTTAAAGGTTTGCACATTTATATTTATTTTATAATCCCAAAACCCTTGTTGTTTTTTTTAAGATTATTTTCCTGTATATGGCAGTACACACCATTGAGTAGAGTTCCCTGTGCTATAAAGCAGGTCCTTGTCAATACTTATCTATTTTATATATAGTAGTGTGTATAGGTCAGTCCCAATCTCCCAATTTATTCCTTCTCCACTTATCCCCTGGTAACCATAAGTGTGTTTTCTATATCCATGACTCTATGTCTGTAGTCTAAATTATTTAATTTTTACCCTTTTTTTTCTTTTTTAGATTCCTCATATAAGCAATATCAGATGATACCTGTCTTTCTGTGTCTGACTTGCTTCATTCAGTATAACTATCTCTAGGTCCATCCACGTTGCTCCAAAACCCTTAATTTTTAAGGATAACTCTCATTTTTTTCCAGTATCATCAGCAATTCTTTCTGGCAGACATGTGCTAACACTTTTTAAACAGGGATATTGAGACCAAGGCTCCTGGCCTGCAAACAGACAAAACATCATTCATATAGTGAAAACTTTGCACATCAAAGGGTGAAAGCACTTGGTCTAAATCCCTTTGCACCCACTGCTGATAGAGGGCAGAGGAGTTTGACTCACTAATCTTCCTTACATGCACTTCTTCCTAATTGGGTATTCCATCTAAAACTTATAAGAAGCGGGACTGCATCATGGAACACACCAGTCTCTACTACAGATTCTGAAGCAGCAAAAAACAAAAACAAAAACATGATGAATCCATCCAAAGGGTTCTGTCCACATTGTTACAATAGTTTCCCTTGCACTGTGAACCCTTTTCATACCTTATCACTTGAACCTACTTTTATTTTTTTCAACAAAAATAATGTTAATCTGCAGTCACACACTCCAGTAATATTACACTATCCCTCGTGCAAGTATGTAGGGATTTGAGGAGCTATGGGAGGCTATCAGGAGAGGTTGTCTAGAGTAATTAGGACATTTCATTTCATGTTGCCTTTTCTCCCTAAGATGTTTGCTGTCCTCTTCTTTTTGTAGCTACTAGCATGGAGAAAGTGACCAAGATAAGGCCCTTCTCTTTTACTGCCCATGAATGCAGCTGTGATGAACCCCACAGACCTTGGTTCTTCCAGAATCCCCTGAACCTACTGACCCTCCATGCATGGCATGACATAGATAAGGATGGTGACATGTAGACTTGTATAGAGCATGCTATAAAATGTTCGAGTCTTCCCTTCCTCATAATTCCAAAGAATAGATTTCTTTGGATTTCTGCTTAATGCTACTGGAGTTGGTACATGAGTTGAGGGAGGTATCAGGGCACAGCAAAAGAGAGGGTTACTGCACGGAAAATACAAGCAGGTACATTTCTGTGCAGTTTCAAGCAGCCTATTTCCTGTATCAACCATGGTGATATGTTGACCCTTCCTCCTTCTACTAGTAGTACAACAAACATAAAGGATATTTAGGCTGCTTGTTTTATCCCCATCTCTCTCAATTGATCTTCATTCACATATAGGACAATGAAGGGCCCTTCCTACCATCTTAACCAATACCCGAGAACTAGAAAATGTCCAGATTTTTCCGGGGATTATTTTCATATTCCCCAGTCAGGCCTATGAAAGAATCTTACCTATTGTGTTTAATGAAGTCATATCTCTGACGGCATCCCATCATCAACAAAACTGGAAAGAAATTTGAAGGGTCTTAGATTTTACCATATTTGAAATTCCAATATTTTAGCCTGACACGTTTTTGGATTTTAGAAAAAATATATTTTAAATGAGACAAAAAATCATTTTTATGACACAAAAAGACAGCAATAGTTTTATATTTTTATCTGTTCCACTTGCACACAAAAGTCTCATGGGGTTATGTAAAGCAGTCCTGTTGGGTGCTGTGCATGGTGCAAGTATCAATTAAAGCTTAGAAATCTTAAGCTTCAGTCACCTGAAACTTTAAAATTAGGCTGCAAGCAATCCTGTCCAACATTTGAACAGAGAAAGACACTGTCTTTATTTTATTTGTCAGGTAATTAATCTGTCTTTTGCCCCAAGGAAAGAAACAACTGGCATCTTCCATTAATGTGTTGTACAAAAATCTTTGAACACAGAGTGCAAGCAGAGGCTGATACAAGATGTGAAAAAAATGAGAGACCCTTCTGTCATTTTCTCCTAACTTATTGCAATCTCCCATTTAAAATGTGGGAATAATCAATCTTCTGAGGAAAAAGGCCCAAGGAAGGTTTTTGCTTCCGTGGATTGCTAAAGATTTCAGGAGGCAAGATAAATTAGTGAGAATGACCATGAGAAATCAGAGAAAAGTCAGATCCATGGATGAAGTGATGTTTACCTCTGTGAATCAATGAGAAGTAGGAGCAAATTAAAAGAAAACTGAATACAACATTTTCTGAATAAATGTAACCTTTTAGCTGTCATAGAAAAATTAATACTCACTATGATACAACATATTTAGTTTAAAAAATCAACTTAAATTTAAAGCTTAATAATTAGATTTATTGAAGAAATGAAAACATATTTGTGGTTTAGAATAAATAATGTGTTCTGCTACAGGTAAGAAGACTACATAAATAAATAGAAATAAGATTAAATAAATAGGAAAATAACAAATTAGATATTATTAACATTAAAAACTGATACTCATCTAAAGAAAGAGAAGGACAGACAGAAAGAGAGAAGAACTCATAGCAAGCATATATTAAAAACTCCTAAATAAGAAGTCTTCATATGTTAAAAAAAACAAAAGTCTTCAATAAGAAGATAATGTAATAGCAAAAATGGGGAAAATATACCAAAAGATATTTCAAAAAAGAGAGTACAGAATGTTAAGTAAACTTATCAAAAGATGCTTGGCTTCTTAGTAGTCAATTAAATGCAAAAATGTGATACCTGGAATTATCACTCACCAACCAGAAAGTTCAAATGAAAATGACAGGTATTATCAAGTTTGACAAGAATGTGTATAATCCTTGAATCTCATTCACTGCTGCTGAGGATGAAAAATCATACAAATGTTTTGAAAATATTTAGAAATATCTAAAAAGATAAACACATGAAAACTATGACTAGAAAATTTTACTACTACATGTATACTGAACAATAATTTACACACACACCACCAAAGCTCAAGTTCTAGAATTTATATACCAGTGCTATTCTCAATAGACACAAACTGAAAATCACTCATATTGTAATACATATTGGAATAAATTAATTAATAGTTAAATATTTACACTGTGGAATCCTATGCAACAGTGGCAATGCATGATCACAACAACAGGCAACCATATAGGCATATTCATAAGCAACATAAAATAAAAAAGCCCAATCCAAAAGTGATTTTACTGAGCCATAACATTTATATAAAATACAAAATACAGGTAACACGATCTTTTTGTTAGATACAAGAACAATATTAACCCTTAAGGGGAGTCACTAGATTGGGACCAGGGGGCCTCTGAGTACCTGGCAATTTTCTGTGTCTTTATCTAGAAGCTATGTATAGAGTGTATTCAGATTCTGAATTTTCTGAAATTTGTCATTTCCTTACAAACCATGCATGTTTTTAGTTTTTTTTTTTTTTTTTCTTTTTGCGGTATGTGGGCCTCTCACTGTTGTGGCCTCTCCCGTTGTGGAGCACAGGCTCCAGACGCACAGGCCCAGCGGCCATGGCTCACGGGCCCAGCCGTTCCGCGGCATATGGGATCCTCCCAGACCGGGGCACGAACCCGTATCCCCTGCATCGGCAGGCGGACTCTTAACCACTGCGCCACCAGGGAGGCCCTAGTTGTTTTTTATACGTAACAAAAAGTAAAAATGATAGGCTAGTGAAGGTAATTATATTAGCACTTTAATATCCATGCTTTTCAAGGTGGAAGTGGAAGGTATTAAATACTTGATATTGTGATTACTTCTTAAAAGTAAGGTGAAAATTTGAGATTAATAAATAAGACATACTTCTTCATATATAATCCTCAAACAGGAGGGGTAGAAAGGAGTATTATTTTTTTAATTTAATACAGAATCATTAAGATAGAAAATAATGAAAACAGACTAGGTTTAAAAAAGAGCACACTGGACTTCCCTGGTTGTACAGTGGGTAAGAATTTGCCTGCCAATGCAGGGGATAGGGGTTCAATCCCTGGTCTGGGAAGATCCCACATGCCGCAGAGCAACTAAGCTACTGAGCCTGCACTCTAGAGTCAGCAAGCAACAACTATTGAGCCTGCATGACACAACTACTGAAACCCATGCAACTAGATCCCATACTCCACAACAAGAGAAATGACCACAAGGAGAAGCCCGTGCACCACAACAATGAGTAACCCCTGCTTGACACAACTAGAGCAAGCTTGTGCAGCAACGAAGACCCAATGCAGCCAAAAATAAATAAAATTAAATCTTTGGACTTCTGAGATGACTCACTCACGTGGCTGTAGGTAAGAGGCCTCAGTTCCTTGCCACATGGATCTCTCCTTAGGGCTGCTTGAGTGTCTTCATGACATGGCAGCTGGCTTATCCCAGGGTGAGTGATCTAGCAGAAACCAAAGCAGAAGCTGCAATGCCTTTTATAACTTTGGAAGCTGCACTTTGTCATTTCTGCAATTTCTTATTAGTTAAACAGTCAGCCCTTTTCAAGTTCAAGGAACCACACAGGTACATGAAGACTGGGAGATGATAAGGGCCATCTTGGAGGCTGGCTACAAAAGTGGCTGACAAGATAAAGACTGAATTTTGTTTTCTTCACTTCTGGGGAGAAAATGGTCAGTGAATCTCATTGGTGGTCTCTGAGATGTACCAAAGCTACCTCTTGCTCTCATCCCCAGCCGTGTGGCTGACAGGGTATTGGTGCTCCAGCCGGGTGTCAGACCTGGCCTCTGAATTTGGAGAGTGGAGTTCAGGACATTGGTCTACGAGAGACCTCTGGCACCTTGTAATATCAAAATGGTGAAAGCCTCCCAGAGATATCCGTCTCAACGCTAAGACCCAGCTTCACTCAGAGACCAGCAAGATCCAGTGCTGGACATCCTATGCCAAATAACTAGCAAGACAGGAATGCAGGCACACCCATTAGCAGAGAGGCTGCCTAAAATCATAACAAGGCCACAGACACCCCAAAACACACCACCGGATGCGGACCTGTCCACCAGAAAGACAAGATCCAGACACACCCACTAGAACATAGGCACCAGTCCCCTCCACCAGAAGGCCTACACAACCCACTGAACCAACCTTAGCCACTGGGGGCAGACACCAAAAACAACAGGAACTATGAATCTGCAGCCTATGAAAAGGAGACCCCAAACACAGTCCCCACGCCAAATGAGAAAGCAGAGAAACACATAGCAGATGAAGGAGCAAGGTAAAAACCCACCAGAACAAACAAATGTAGAGGAAATAGGCAGTCTACCAGAAAAAGAATTCAGAGTAATGATAGTAAAGATGATCCCAAATCTTGGAACTGGAATGGAGAATATAAAAGAAACGTTTAACAAGGACCTACAAGAACTAAAGGGCAAACAAACAATGATGAACAACACAATAAATGGAATTAAAAATTCTCTAGAAGGAAACAACAGCAGAATAACTGAGGCAGAAGAATGGATAAATGACCTGGAAGACAAAATAGTGGAAATAACTACTGCAGAGCAGAATAAAGAAAAAAGAATGAAAAGAATTGAGGACAATCTGAGACGCCTCTGGGACATTAAGCACACCAACATTCTAATATAGGGGTCCCAGAAGTAGAAGAGAAAAAGAAAGAGACTGAGAAAATATTTGAAGTGATAATAGTTGAAAACTTCCTTAATATGGGAAAGGAAATCACTAATCAAGTCCAGGAAGTGCAGAGAGTCCCATACAAGATACACCCAAGGAGAAACATACCAAAACATATATTAATCAAACAATCAAAAATTAAATACAAAGAAAAACTATTAAAAGCAGCAAGGGAAAAACAAATAACATACAAGGGAATCCCCATAAGTTTAACAGATGAACTTGCAGCAGAAACTCTGCAAGCCAGAAGGGACTGGCAGGACATATTTAAAGTGATAAAAGTGGAAAAGCTACAACCAAGATTACTCAACAAAGTAAAGAATCTCATTCAGATTTGACAGAGAAATTAAAACCTTTACAGACAAGCAAAAGCTAAGAGAATTCAGCACCACCAAACCAGCTTTACAACAAATTCTAAAGGAACTCCTCTAGGCAGGAAACACAAGAGAAGGAAAAGACCTACAAAAACAAACCCAAAACAATTTAGAAAATGGTAATAAGAACATACATATCAATAATTAACTTAAATGTAAATGGATTAAATGCTCCAACCAAAAGACATAGACTGGCTGAATGGATCCTAAAACATGACTGGTAAATATGTCGTCTACAAGAGACCCACTTCAGACCTAGGGACATATACAGACTGAAAGATAAGGGATAGAATAAGATATTCCATGCAAATGGAAATTAAAAGAAAGCTAGAGTAGCAATTCTCATATCAGACAAAAAAGACTTTAAAATAAAGACTATTACAGGAGACAAAGAAGGACACTACATTGATCAAGGGATCAATCCAAGAAGAAGATATAACAATTGTACGTATTTATGCACCCAACATAGGAGCACCTCAATACATAACACAAATGCTAACAGCCAAAAAAGGGGAAATCGAGAGTAACACAATCATAGTAGGGGACTTTAGCACCTCTCTTTCACCAATGAACAGATCATCCAAAATGAAAATAAATAAGTCAACACAAGCTTTAAATGATACATTAAACAAGATGGACTTTATTGATATTTATAGGACATTCCATCCAAAAACAACAGAATACACTTTTTCTCAAGTGCTTGTGGAACATTCTCAAGGATAGATCATATCTTGGGTCACAAAAAAGCCTCGGTAAATTAAAGAAAATTTAAATCGTATCAAGTATCTTTTCCGACCACAGTGCTAACAGACTAGATATCAATTACAGGAAAAGATCTGTAAAAAATACAAACACATGGGGCTTCCCTGGTGGTGCAGTGGTTGGGAGTCAGCCTGCCGATGCAGGGGACATGGGTTCGTGCCCCGGTCCGGGAGGATCCCGCATGTCATGGAGTGGCTGGGCCCATGAGCCATGGCCACTGGGCCTGCGTGTCCAGAGCCTGTGCTCTGCAAAGGGCAAGGCCACAGCAGTGAGAGGCCCATGTACAGCAAAAAACAAACAAACAAACAAACAAAAAACCAAAAAAACATGGACGCTAAACAATACACTACTTAATAACCAAGACATCACTGAAGAAATCAAAGAGAAAATAAAAACATACCTAGAAACAAATGAAAATGAAAACATGAAGATCCAAAACCTATGGGATGCAGCAAAAGCAGTCCTAAGAGGGAGATTTATAGCAATACAATCCTACCTCAAGAAATAAGAAACATCTCAAATAAGCAAGCTAACTTTACACCTAAAGCAATTGGAGAAAGAAAGAAAGAAAAACACCAAAGTCAGCAAAGGAAAGAAATCATAAAGATCAGATCAGAAATAAATGAAAAAGAAATGAAGAAAACAACAGCAAAGATCAAAAAAGAACTACAAGTTGGTTCTCTGAGAAGATAAACAAAACTGATAAACCATTAGCCACACTCATCAAGAAAAAAAGGGAGAAAACTCAAATCAATAGAATTACAAATGAAAAAGGAGAAGTAAAACTGACACTGCAGAAATACAAAGGATCATGAGAGATTACTGCAAGCAACTATATGCCAATAAAAATGGACAACCTGGAAGAAATGGACAAATTTGTAGAAAAGCACAAGCTTCCAAGACTGAATCAGGAAGAAATAGAAACTATAAACAAACCAATCTCAAGCACTGAAATTGAGACTGTGATTAAAAATCTTCCAACAACCAAAAGCCCAGGACCAGATGACTTCACAGGCAAATTCTATCAAACATTTAGAGAAGAGTTAACACCTATCTTTTTCAAACTCTTCCAAAATATAACAGAGGGAGGAACCCTCCCAAACTTATTCTATGAGACCACCATCTCCCTGATACCAAAACCAGACAAAGTTGTCACAAAGAAAGAAAACTACAGGCCAATATCACTGATGAACATAGATGCAAAAATCCACAGCAAAATACTAGCAAACAAAATCCAACAGTGCATTAAAAGCATCATACACCAAGATCAAGTGGGGTTTATCCCAGGGATGCAAGGATTTTTCAACACATGCAAATCAATGTGATACACCATATTAAAAAACTGAAGGATTAGAACCATATAGTCATCTCAATAGACCCAGAAAATGCTTTTGACAATATTAAACACCCATTTATGATAAAAAAAACCTCCAGAAAGTAGGCATAAAGGGAAATTTCCTCGACATAATAAAGGCCATATATGACAAACCCACAGCCAACATCGTTCTCAATGGTGAAAAAGTGAAACCATTTCCACCAAGATCAGGAAGAAGACAAGGTTGCCCACTCTTACCACTATTATTCAACACACTTTTGGAATTTTTACCTAGAGCAACCAGAGAAGAAAAAGAAATAAAGGGAATCCAAATCAGAAAAGAAGAAGTTAAGCTCTCCCTGTTTTCAGATGACATGATACTATACATAGAGAATCCTAAAGATGCTACCAGAAACCTACTAGAGTTAATCAATGAATCTGGTAAGGTTGCAGCATACAAAATTAAGGTACAGATATCTCTTTCATTCCTATACACTAAAGATGAAAAATCTGAAAGAGAAGTTAAGGAAACACCCCCATTTACCACTGCAACGAAAAGAATAAAATACCTAGGAATAAACCTACCTAAGGAGACAAAAGTCGTTTACTCAACAAACTATAAGACACTGATGAAAGAAGTCAAGATGACACAAACAGATAGAGAGATATACCGTGTTCTTGGATTGGAAGAATCAACATTGTGAAAATGGCTATACTACTCAAAGAAATCTACAGATTCAATGCAATCTCTATCTAACTACCAATGGCATTTTTCAGAGAACTGGAACAAAAAATTTCACAATTTATATGGAAACACAGAAGACCCCGAACAGCCAAAGCAATCTTGAGAAGAAAAACAGAGCTGGAGTAATCAGGATCCCTGACTTCAGACAATACTACAAAGCTACAGTAGTCAAGACAGTATGGTACTGGCACCAAAACAGAAATATAGATCAATGGAAGGGGAGGGAAAGCCCAGAGATAAACCCATACACATATGGTCACCTTATTTTTGATAAAGGGGGCAAGAATATACAATGGAGAAATCACGGCCTCTTCAATAAGTGGTGCTGGGAAAACTGGACAGCTACAGGTAAAAGAATGAAATTAGAAGACTCCTTAACACCATACACAAAAATAGACTCAAAATGGATTAAACACCTAAATATAAGGCTAGACACTATAAAACTCTTAGAGGAAAACATAAGCAGAACACTCTATGACATCAATCACAGCAAGATCCTTTTTGACCCACCTCCTAGAGAAATGGAAATAAAAACAAAAATAAAAACATGGGACCTAATGAGACTTAAAAGCTTTTGCACAGCAAAGGAAAACATAAACAAGATGAAAAGATAGCCCTCAGAATAGGAGAAGCTATTGGTCAATGAAGCAACTGACAAAGGATTAATCTCCAAACTTTACAAGCAGCCCATGCAGATCAATGTCAAAAAATCCACAAACAATCCAAACCATAAATGGGCAGAAGACCTAAATAGACATTTCTCCAAAGAAGATATACAGATTGCCAATGAACACATGAAAGAATGCTCAACATCACTGATCATTAGAGAAATGCAAATCAAAATTACAATGAGGTATCATCACATACAAGTAAGAATGGCCATCATCAAAAAAATCTACAAACAACAAATGCTGCAGAGGTGTGGAGAAAATGGTACACTCTTGCACCACTGGTGGGAGTGTAACTTGATACAGCCAATATTGAGAACAGTATGGAGGTTACTTAGAAACCTAAAAATAGAAATATCATTACCATATGACACAGCAATCCTACTACTGGGCATATACTGGGAGAAAACCATAATTCAAAAAGAGTCATGTTCCACAAGGTTCATTGCAGCTCTATTTGCAATAGCCAGGACATGGAAGCAATCTAAGTGTCCAATCAACTGATGAATGGATAAAGAAGATGTTGCACATCTTCAATATAAAATGGAACATTACTCAGCCATAAAAAGAAATGAAATTGAGTTATTTGTAGTGAGGTGGATGGACCTAGAGTCTATCATACAGAGTGAAGTAAGTCAGAAAGAGAAAAACAAATACTGTATGCTAACACATATATATGGAATCTAAAAAAAAAAATGGTTCGGAAGAACCTAGGGGCAGGACTGGAATAAAGATGCAGACATAGAGAATGGACTTGAGGACAAGGGGAGGGGAAGGTAAGCTGGGATGAAGTGAGAAAGTAGCATTGACTTATATATACTACCAAATGTAAAATAGATAGCTAGCAAGAAACAGCTGCATAGCACAGGGAGATCAGCTCAGTGCTTTGTGACCACTTAGAGGGGTGGGATAGCGACGGTGGGAGGGAGACGCAAGAGGGAGGAGATATGGGGATATATTTACATGTATAGCTTGTTCACTTTGTTATAAAGTAGAAACTAACACACCATTGTAAAGCAATTATAGTCCAATAAGATGATATAAATAGATGAATAAATAAATAAATAAATAAATAAATAATTTATGCCCCCCCAATTAAATCTTTTTAAAAAATAAATAAATAAAAAAGAGCACTCAATAACATGGTAACTCTAAACCTAAGTACTTTCAGTACTATAGTAAATGTAACTGGATTAATATCTCCTATTAAAGTGTAATTTTTTATATTATGAGCAACTAATTTTTTTTCACAATATACAGGTAAAATAAAAGAATTATTTTAGAAAGGAGAAAACATTCCATGTATTTAAAAACAATAAAACAATAAGCATATAATATCATGCTTATAATAAGCATATATTATATCATATAATATATAAGCATATAAAAGCATATAATATCATGCTTATAATAAGCATCTTAGATAAAGTAGTCTTTAAGTTCAGAACAATTTGTCATTATTGTAATTAGTATTATTATCCCAATTTCTTAAAAATATTTCAATACTTTTTCTATTTGAAAAAATATTTTAATATTTTTTTTCTTCTCCCTTTTGTGGTCTAATACATGGTAAGTATTTAGGTGCTAACATAACCTAAAAATATATGTTGTTTTTTTACAGCTGAACAAAATTGAATCAAGAAGAAATAGATAACTTGAACATACTTATCACTAAAATCAAAATAGAATCTGTAATTTTAAAAAACTCCCTACCAAACAAAAGTCCAGGATCAGATGGTTTCACAAGCAAATTCTACCAAATATACAAAGCAAAACTTATACTGGTCCTTCTCAAACTCTTCGAAAAGTTTGAAGAGTAAGGAATACTTCCAAAGACATTCTATGAAGCCACTATCTCCCTGATATCAAAAATAGGTGGGGCGGACTTCCCTGGTGGCACAGTGGTTAAGAATCTGTCTGCCAATGCAGGGGACATAGGTTCGAGCCCTGGTCTGGGAAGATCCCACATGCTGCTCAGCAACTAAGCCTGTGTGCCACAACTACTGAGCCTGTGCTCTACAGCCCAGGAGCCACAACTACTGAGCCTGATAGCCACAACTGTTGAAGCCTGCACACCCAGAACCCATGCTCTGCAACAAAAGAAGCCACCGCAATGAACAGCATGCACACCACAATGAAGAGTAGCCCCCACTCACCACAACTAGAGAGAGCCCGTGCACAGCAATGGACACCCAATGCATCCCAAAAAATTTAATTAAGAAATTTACTAAAACAAACAAACAAACAAACAAAACAGATGGGGACTTTTCTGGTAGTCTAGCAGTTAAGATTTCGCCTTCCAGTGCAGGAGGGGCAGGTTCAATCCCTGATGGTGGAGTTAATATCCCACATGCCTCACAAACAAGAAACCAAAACATAAAACAGAAGCAATATTGGAACAAATTCAATAAAGACTTAAAAAGAAACACAGAGACAGACACTACCAAAAAAGAAAATTGCAGGCCAATATATTTGATAAATATAGATGCAAAAATTCTCAACTGAATATTAGAAAACCGAATCTGACAACACATAAGAGGATCATACACCATGACCAAATTTGATTCACCCCAGTGTCACAAAATTGTTTCAACGTATGCCAATCAATCAACATGATACACCCCATCAACAAAGGAAAAACACAAAACAAATGATCATCTAAATAGGTGCTGAAATATCATTTGAAAAACTTCAACAGCCATTCATGATAAAAACACTTACCAGGGCTTCCCTGGTGGTGCAGTGGTTGAGAGTCCGCCTGCCAATGCAGGGGACACGGGTTCATGCCCCTGTCTGGGAAGATCCCACATGCCACGGAGCAGCTGGGACATGAGCCATGGCCACTGAGCCTGCAAGTCCAGAGCCTGTGCTCCTCAATGGGAGAGGTCACAACAGTGAGAGGCCCGTGTACTGCAAAAAAAAAAAAAAAAAAAAAAAAAAAAAAAAAAAAAAAAACTTACCAAAGTGGGTATAGAGGAAACATATCTCAACATAATAAAAGCTATTTATGACAAACCCACAGCCAATATAATACTCAATGTTCATAGGCTGAAAGCCTTCCCCCTAAAATCTGGAACAAGATAAGGTTGCCCACTGTCACCTCTTCTCTTCAACATAGTGTTGGAAGTCCTAGCCACAATAATCAGACAAGAAAAAGAAATAAAATCTAACCACATTGGAAGGGAAGAAGCAAAGTTTTCATTATATGCAGATGACATGATAATATATATAAAGGAAACCCTAAAAGTTCCACACAAGATCTACTAGAACTGATAAACAAATTCAGCAAAGTAACAGGATACAAGATTAACATACATAAATTGGTTGCATTTCTTGGTTTTTCTGTTTTTTTTTTTTTTAATTTTGGCTGCATTGCGTCTTCATTGCTGTGCATGGGCTTTCTCTAGTTGTGGCCAGTGGGGGCTAGTCTTCATTGTGGTGTGCAGGCTTCTCACTGCAGTGGCTTCTTTTGTTGCGGAGCACAGGCTCTAGGCATGTGGGCTTAAGTAGTTGTGGCACACGGGCTCAGTAGTTGTGGCTCATGGGCTCTAGTGTGCAGGTTAAGTACTTGTGGTGCACAGGTCTTGTTGCTCCATGGCATGTGAGATCTTCCTGCACCAGGGCTCAAACCCATGTCCCCTGTATTGGCAGGTGGATTCTCAACCATGGAGCCACCAGGGAAGTCCCTGGTTGCATTTCTTTACACTAACAATGAAATATCAGAAAGGAAATATAAACAAGCAATCCTTTTTAAAATGGCATCAAAAAAAATAAAATACTTAGGAATAAACATCACCAAGGAGGTGAAAGACTTATATGTTGAGAACTACAAAACATTAGTAAAGGAAACTGAAGAAGATTCAGAGAAATGGAAAGACATCCCACGCTCTTGGATGGGAAGAATTAATACTGTTAAAATGGCTATACTACCCAAAGCAATCTACAGATTTAATGTGATCCCTATCAAATCGCCCATGACATTTTCCCCAGAACTAGATAATCCTAAAATATATCTGGAACCATAAAAAGTCAGAACTGTCAACACAATCCTGAGGAAAAAGAACAAAGCAGGAGGCATAACCCTCCTAAACTTCAGACAATACTACAAAGTTACAGTAATCAAAACTGCAAGGTATTGGCACAGAAAGAGATACATGGATCAATGGAATGGAATACAGAGCCCAGAAATAAATGCACACACCTATGGTCAATTAACCTTTGACAAAGGAGGCAAGAATATACAATTGGGAAAAGATAGTCTCTTCAGCAACTGGTGTTTTGAAAGTTAGACAACCATATTCAAATCAGTGAAGTCAGAATATACCCTCACACCATACACAAAAATGAACTCAAAACAGCTTACATGCTTAAATATAAGATAGGACACCTTAAAACTCCTAGAAGAGAACATAAGCAAACATTCTCTGACATAAATCATACCACAGTTTTCCTAGGTAGTTCTCCCTAGGCAGTACAAATACAGTAAGTCACCTACATATGAACCTTCAAGTTACAAACTTTCAAAGATGCAAACGTCCATTCGCATGTCCAATCATGTAAGTTAGTTCACGTGTCTGGCATACATTGTTATGTGCATGCATCCTCTATAAGTGGTTGTGCTTTTGTGTACTTTACAGTACTGTATAGAGTACAGTAGTACAGTACATTTATTTCAAGCCCAAGATGTCTGGAAGCAAGCATAAAAGCAGTGGTGATGTAGCTGGTACTGTTAAGAAGGGCCAAGTGATAATGATGGAAACAAAAGTGAAAGTAATTGAGAGAGTGGAGCAAGGCAAAAAGATGTTAGACATAGCTCATTCTTATAACATGAATCATTCAATCATTGGCACGAATCTAAAGAACAAGGACAAGATCATGGAACATGTGAAGTCTGCTGTGCTGACGGTGTTGACAAAATATCAAAGAAGCATGGAAAAGTGATGGAGGAGATGGAGAAACTTCTCAGTGTGCAGATGCAGGATCAACATCCTGCTAAGCTTATTGCTGATTCAAGAGAAAGCTAAAAGCCTTTATGAAGACTTGAAGAAGAAAAACGGCAAAGAATCAGAGGGCACATCTTTTAATGCCAGCTGTGGCTGGTTTCATCATTTCAAGGCTAGAGCCAACCTTCACAATGTAAAAGTAAGTGGAGAGGCAGCAAGTGCAGATAGGGTAGCTGTCTGGGAACTTCCGGAAACACTTTGAGAAATTATTGATGATGGTGTGTATTTACCCAACCAGGTTTCTAATGTGGATGAGACACAACTGTACCGGTAGAGGATGCCAGACCGAAGTTACATCAGTAAGGAGGAAAAGTTGATGCCGGGCTGTAAAGCAGCGAAGGATAGGCTAACTGTTGTTTGGTGGCAATGCTTCTGGTAAATTGAAGCTAAAGCCTCTCTTAGTTTATCATTCAAAGAACCCAAGAACCCTTAAAAACATAGCCAAGGGCTCTCTTCCTGTTGTGTGGAAGCATAACCCCAAATCCTGGATTACACAGGCCATGTTCCAGGACTGGTTTTGCCACCACTTTATCCCAGATGTAGAGAAATATTGCTCGGAGAAGGACGTTCCAGCAAAACATTCTTTTGCTGCTCGACAATGCTCTGGGCCACCCCCCATCCATGGATGACTTTCATCCCAGCGTCAAAGTAGTGCATCTGTCACCGAATACTACGTTGCTCATCCAACCTATGTACCAGAGAGTTAGAGCGACTTTCAACAAATATTATTTATGTCACACATTTTGTCAGGCAGTAAAGGTAAGTGACAAATCAGGAACAACCTAAGGACAACGGTGGAAGGTCTATAACATCTACAAGACCATAAAAACATTGACTTTGGCTGGTGTGATGGTATGGTGGTCACGGTGAATAGGGTTTGGAAGAAACTTTGCCCACAGTTTGTTCATAATTTTTGTGGATTTGAGAAGGTAGATCAGAAGTCCTAAGAGGTCTTCAGCAACGTAGTGACCCTCACTGAGAAGCTGGAGCTAGATCTGCAAGAAGACGATTTCATTAAACTCCTTGCTGTGCAACATGAGGAGCTTACTGATGGAATTGGAGGTCCAGAGAAAGGATGAAGAGGGACAGGAGGAAGAAGAAGTAACTGAAGAACTGAAGAGATTCACAACACAGAAAATGGCAAGGGAATCTTCTTTATTTGAGGAAGCACTGTTAGTTTTTGAGGCAGAGGACCTGAACCTAGAATGGTACCCAAAGGTGGCAGCAGCCATTCAGAATGAAATCCAGTGCTACCTTGTCATCTATGATGAGAAAAAAAGAGCTACTACCCAGACATCAATAGATCATTTTTTCAAGACGGTAGATAGAATTAAATCCAGCAAGGAACCAGAACTTGTGTCATCAACATCAGTTATGAGTGAAATGGCAGCTTGCTCTCTGTCTCCTACTACTGATAATCCTTCACCTCTACCTTCTCCCACCTCCTCTCCCTCCTCTAATCAGTAACGCTTCTCACCTGTTCCCTTGATGCCAGCCCGAGTATTCCAGCTGTTGTACTATATTACTGTACTTTTCAAGTTACTGTACTGTAAGATTAAAAATGTTTTCTTTATTTTTGTGTTTGTTTTTTATGTATTGTTTGTGTGAAGAGTATTATAAACCTACTATGGTACAATACCATATAGCCGACTGTGTAAGTTGGGTACCTAGGCTACCTTTGCTGGACTTACAAACAAATTGGACTTACAAACACACTCTTGGAACAGAACTTGTTCATATGTAGGGGGTTTACTGTAAAAGCAAAAAAGAAACAGGAACTAATCAAACTTACAAGCTGTTGCACAGCAAAGTAAACCATAATCAAAATGAAAATACAACCTATGGACTGGAGAAAATATTAGCAAATTATGAGACTGACAAGGGCTTAATTTCCAAACTATACAAACAGCTCATACAAATCAATAACAAAATAGCAAATAACTCAATGGAAAAATGGGTAGAAGACCTAAATAAACATTTCTCCACAGAAGACATACAGATAGTCAATAGGCACATGAAAAGATGTTAATCATCACTAATTATTAGAGAAATGCAAATCCAAATTACAATGAGGTATCACTTCACACTGATCAGAATGGCCATCATTAAAAAAAATCTACAATTAACAAATGCTGGATGGGGTATGGAGAAAAGGGAACCCTTCTACACTGTTGGTGGCCATGTAAGTTTGTGCAGCCACTATGGAAAACAGTATGGAGGTTCCTCAAAAAAACTATAAAGCGAGTTGCCATATGATCCAGCAATCTCACTTGTGGACATATATCTAGACAAAACTATAATTCAAAAAAATACATAAAACCTTATGTTCATAGCAGCACTATTTATAATAGCCAAGACATGTAAACAACCTAAATGTTCATTGAAAAATGAATGTATAAAGAAACTGTGGTATATGTATACAATAGATATTACTCAGACATAAAAAAGAATGAAATAATGCCATTTGCAGCAACATGGATAGACCTAGAGATAACGATACTAAGTGAAGTAAGTCAGAAAGAGAAAGACAAATACCATATAATATCACTTACATGTGGAATCGAAAACAGGACACAAATGAACATGTCAGCGAAACAGAAACAAACACACAGATATAGAAAACAGAGTTGTGGTTGCCAAGGAGAGAGTGATGGAAAGATTGGGAGTTTTGGAAGAGCAGAAGCAAACTATTCCACATAAGATGGACAAACCACAAAGACCTACTGTATAGCAGAGGAAACTATATTCAGTATCCTGTGATAAACCATAATGGAAAAGAATATATATATATATATATATATATATATATATATATATATAACTGAACCACTATGGAGAACAATATGGAGGTTCCTTAAAAGCTAAAAATAGAACTACCATATGACCCAGCAATCCCACTACTGGGCATATACCTGGAGAAAACCATAATTCAAAAAGATACATGTACCACAATGTTCACTGTAGCACTATTTACAATACCCAGGACATAGAAGCAATCTAAATGTCCATTGACAGATGAATATAGAAAGAAGATGTGGCCCATATATACAATGGAGTATTAGCCATAAAAAGGAACAAAATTGAGTTATTTGTAGTGAGGTGGTTGGACCTAGAATCTGTCATACAGAGTGAAGTACGTCAGAAAGGGAAAAACAAATACCATACACGAACACATATATATGGAATCTAGAAAAATGGTACTGACAAACCTAGTGACAGGGCAGGAATAAAGACACAGATGTAGAGAACGGACTTAAGGACACAGGGCGGAAGGGGAGACAGGGACATAGTGAGAGAGTAGCACTGACAAATATACACTACCAAATGTAAAACAGCTAGTGGTAAACTGCCGCATAGCACAGGGAGATCAGTTCGGTGCTTTATGTCCCCCAGAGGGGTGGGATAGGGAGTCTGGGAGGGAGCCTCAAGATGGGGGGGATATGGGGATATATGTATACATATAGGTGATTCACTTTGTTATAAAGCAGAAACGTTTACAGTGTTATAAAGCAATTATACTCCAATAAACATGTATTTTAAAAAAACCCACAACATTGTAAATCAACTACACTAGAAAATATTTCTTAAGTGAAAAAGATTTTTTGAATGTAAATTTTATTGTGTGTGTGTACCACAGGTTCAATATATATGAATTATGTCAAATTGATTACATTGTTTTTCAAAATAAAGAATTTTTGATATTCTACATCAGCTTCATAATATAAATGCAGAAAAAACTATATTATTTTTTTCTAAAGTTCAGAAATAACCATTTTGCTCATTCGGTATACTATAAACCATTAACTGTTAAAAAGGGATTTGTGACCTCTTCCTTCCAAAGAAATATTTCTGCACTCACACAAGTTTAATAGAATGTTCTGCCATGAACTGACTTCCCACCTCAGAGACACGAGATTTGCATGCTGAAATCTCTTTCTTGCAAAAATGTCCAATTAGCATCCTAGCATTACAGAAAAGAAATGCTTTTTTCCAGATCTCAAATTACATACAACTTTATCAAGACATCATGTATGTTTTTTTTCCACACACACAGACTGTATTTTATTTTTACAAGAGAAAAATCAACTGACACCAAACATTGTAAATGGATGACCACAACAAAAGCAACAATGATTGCAATTACCAAACATGAAACACACTCATACTATGTCATAATATTGACATTCCGTCCAGGAATCCTCCACTGTAACAGCTCCTTTACTTTGCAGTGAAAGATATCATGTATTTTTTTTTTTTTTCGGTACGTGGGCCTCTCACTGTTGTGGGCTCTCCTATTGTGGAGCACAGGCTCTGGACGTGCAGGCTCAGCGGCCATGGCTCACGAGTCTAGCCACTCCGCAGCATGTGGGATCTTCCCAGACTGGAGCACGAACCCATGTCCCCTGCATCAGCAGGCGGACTCTCAACCACTGCACCAGCATGGTGATATCATATATATTTAAATTATCAGCACTCACCTGAGATCTTCAAAAATCAACAAAAACATAATTTTGTACTCTCATTTATTCTCGTTCTAAGTGGTCATTTCTAAACGAAAGTATTTAAGTATGTTCACATCATCTTATAACATCATATTTCAAATGACTACAGTCTCTCCAAAGATGCAATATGAGGAACTCATAATTAGGCTCTCCAAAGATTTACTCTCTGAATCTGTATTACCGTTTTGCTGAACTCCACACTGTTCATTATTCTCTGTGAATATTATTTTTCTTGTATGGCTATCTCACATGCTCTTTCATTTCATGAAGTTTTTTCCTACAATTTTATGCCTAGTTTATTTCTGAGAAAATGCATTATTCCAGATTGATATTTATAGACACAAAGACTTCTATATAATTCCCTGAGAGTTTCAAAAACTCCTTCTTCTTTTTTTTTTAAATACTTAGATTCTGAAGCTCTCCACAAAGCATTACTAAAATTGCATTTACACAAGTATCTACATATTAATCACACATTAATGCACTTACAATTATATTATGCTTTATTGCTAATTTTGGAGCATAAACGTAGCTGCCTTATTTACCACCCTCTTGGAATTCACTTTAATATTTGCACTTAGAACTTGAAAGAGAATGAATAAATAAAAACCTGAAGAATATGCAAATACAAGTTATATATTTCTCATAAAATTAGGTGATTATCTAAACTTTATCCAGAAAAAAGAAGAGCCCACATACTCTGCAGGCATGATACTCGAGAATATGTGGTCTTCCAGCAGGAAAACATGCAGTAATCCATGTGACAGAGTTTACCTGTGACCTGCTGGTGTTAGTGACCTATGCATTCCTTACATGCAACATATCAGGAGTGGCAAAAGGGAATTTGTCAGTTGTGGCAATAAGTATAATGAAGATTTCTAGCAGGTCTTGCTCATATATTCAGCACAGGTACAATCAAAATTTTGCTCAATTCTGGTAGATCTAAAACTGTATCTGTTACCTTGTCTTTAATGAGGAAATGTCTGAACTGACTTACAAAAAAAGTGTTTTTTTTTGTTTTTTGTTTTTGTTTTAATTACAGTCACAGTGAGTAACACATAGCTCAGAACAGTTAATGTAACTTAGTGATTCTCTCATCAGGAAATACAGTTTCTACTTCCCTGTTTATTCTCCACATCCTGTAGTAAGTTAAGTTTCAGTGAAAGATAAATCTACAGGGCAAAAAGAAAAGAAAGCTTACATGTGTTGATAAGATCACTCTGACAGGTTTTACCATGTATGTCAGTGTTTCTGGTGATGGAAACAAGCTAGAACTCCCTACTCTGACATTTTCACTGATGTCATTCCCCTTGATCCTCAATTTGAAAGTGGATAAAATGTTTTCTATGTTTTCTTCTTTAAGAAATTAAATAAAGAATGCTGTCTAGACATGATCCTCTAATGATTTTCAGTCAGTGGTCATCAAGAGAGGAAAAGCACAGAATCTCATCCCCACAGAAGAGTGACATTCGGTCAGGTAAGAAAATTCTCCCCCAAATCAGAGCTTCATCTTTAACATGCAATCAAAGACTTTCACAGGTTCCTTATCACTCTGCACTCAGCCCTACCATGGGATTGGCTCTGAGAATCTCACATCAGATGACTGACAAACATGTCATAGTACACTGATCTGGGACCAGATTCTGCCTCTCTTAATGATCTCCTGCAGGGATATTGCAATATTCTAGGATATTTCCTGGAGCCCTCTACTCTATACAGGTACACTTCCAAGTAGAAACAGAAGCTTTGATTCTCACTGGGACCCCTGCTCTGTCCAACCAACCTCTCTAGAAATATGATGTTTTAATCTCTCCTGATCAGAACATTTCACGGTCTCTCCCTGTGCTAATTTAGTAAAGGTAAAAGAGAAACAGAAAAGGGCAAATTATGCAGGGAGCAATATATAAGATTCCTTTACTTAATGTATTTATCTGATATACCCAAATATTGAGAAATATAGATTCATTTCATAATGATCAAGAAAAGAGGAGGAGGAACCTCCATGCCAACAGTATATATAAAATGGAATCAATATTGCATAAGCTCCAGCTTAAGCTTAGCTACGAGGTACTAACTCTTCTCACAAAGAAGCAATAGTTCTCCATTATTTGAAGCACACTGAGGACTCAGACAGCTGGACACTGAGAGTGTAGTCTCCTCACTCGAATTCTGTATCTGCATCACAGAGCAATGAAATATTCCCAAAGAACTATTAAGGATGAGGTGGGGAGCCGAAATAAGAAAGATGAATCCATAGTCTGCCTTACCATCCGTTCTGCTGGATATTACCACCATCTTGGCCCAATATGACCTTCCCACTTTTCTCTGGGCCTCCCTACTTTCCACCTCCATCCTCTCATATCTTACCTACACTTGGAAACGACTCTAGTTTTTCCACTGATCTTCATCAACAAGCAATCGAAATAGCAACTGTGTATATAACTCCTTAGAAACCTCAGGTCTGACTCAGTAATACATGACCTTCAGAGTCGAAAGTTTTCCTAATTCCCTTTATTATTTTTTTTTCCAATTTCCATGTACTTACACTCTCAGGACCTCCACTGTTCTCAGGTTCGTCTTCCCTGCAAAATCTGTCAACCTAGACATAGACTTAAGTACCAGCCTCTAATTATCTCATGCGGAACCTAGTTTTTAAAAAAGCCTCAACAAGCCTTATGGACTTTATTAAAGACTCTTTAAGATAACACAGGGGAGATAGCAGTTCACCCACAGATATTTATTTAATACACCCTCAGAATAATTTTTTTTTATAAAGTCTCTTCTGGCCAGTGAATACTCTTGCCTCTTCTTCAACAATATGCAGTGTCTCACCTTTCTGATTACTCTCTGCTCTATCCCAGGTCCACTCCCTTTCCTGATATTACATTCTTTCCCAAATTTGTATGTCGGTAAAATCAAGTAACATAAAATATAACATGTTAATTATTATAAAGTGCACTGTTCAGTGATATTATATACATTCATATTATTGGGTGATCAACATCGCCATTTATCTTTCTAATTATTTTCTCTGTTTTAAAACTGTAACTCTATATCCTTTAAACATAACTTTCCTTTTTGTTCCATAACCACCTGAAAAGCATCATTACCTTCCCAATATCTATGGTTTTGACTACACTAAGTACCCCATATAATAGAAATAAGTAGTTGCGTTATGACTCACTAAATGTCACAAAAATGGCATATATGTTAGCTAAATTTCCTCAGGATTCATCCATGTTGTAGCATATTCTTAGATCTTTTCCTTCTTAACACTGAGTAATATTGTATTATATGGGTATACCACACTTTGCTTATCCAGGAACTAGTGGATGAACACTTAGGTTGCTTTCATATTTTAGCTACTGTGATTATTACTGCTCTAAACACTGGAGTACAAATATTACTTTAAGACTCTGATTTCAATTCCTTTGGGTATACCTCATAGTAAAATTCCTGGATCGTGTAGTAATTCTATTTTTCTATATCTGAAAAATTGCCATACTCTTTTGCAAAACAGCTGTATCATTCTACATTCCCACTGACAGAGCACAATGCTTCCAACTCCCTCACATCCTCACCAATACATGTTTTCTGCTTGTGTATGTGTGTGTGTGCTTGTGTGTGTATGCATGCACACAAATACATAAACATGCATTTAGTGATATGGAGCATCTATTCAAGTGCTTAGTCATTTGTACATCCTTTTGAAGAACCATCTATTCAAGTCTTTTATCCATTTTTGAATCAAGGTGTTTGCTCCTGTTGAGTTGTAGGAGTTCTCTGTATATTCTGAATAGAAATCTCTTGACAGATAGATGGCTTTCAAATATTTTCTCCCATCTTGTGGGTTGCCATTTTATTCTGTTTACATTTCTTTGACACACATTTTTTTTTAAATTATGTGGTGCAAATTGTTTCTTTTTTTTGTTAGCTGTACCTTTGTTGTTCCTTCATTTCATATTGAGGAAAACTTCCAAATCCAATGTTATGAAGCTCTTGTCCTGTGTCTTCTGCTAAGACTTTTTATTTTATTAGGTCTTATATTTAGTTTCTTGATACGTTTTCATTAATTTTTTGCCTAGGATGTTAGGGAAGGGTCCATCTTCCTTCTTTTGCATGTGGACAACAAGATTTCTCAGCACCATTTGTTGAAAATACTGTCGTTTCTACTTTGAAAAGTCTTGGCAACTTGTCAAAAATCATTTGGCCATATATGAGGGTTTATTTCTGGGTGTTCTATTCTATTCTATTGGTCTTGAATAAGGGAGAAAATAATATAAATTATCCAGGTTGATGAAGAGCATAAAGAAAGACCAGGACTGAGAATAAGGAGGGCAATATAAAACAACAGGGAGTAAAAGACAGTATGAGAGAAGATCTTGTATTTGTGAGTTCATGGAAATATGATCATGCTAAAACCACTAAACGCCTGACTTTGAACAATACGGTAAGTGTGCTAGCAAGAAACATAACACTTACGCATCTCTGGGAAATATAGTATGGACATAAAGATAAACTACACACAAATATATTAAAAAGGGAAGGGTTTCCATGGTGTGAGAATATTGTGGGATTTGAAATACAATTTACTTCTGTTCTACCACTGTCTCTAAAATTTATCAAAGTGTATATACAAGCAATTCCAATTCTGGTAATGTGCTTGACAGGTTTATATATGAACTTCAGCAGACCAGTAAATGTACTTTCATAGTAGGACTGTTCCCTAAACCAAAAAACAAAACACAAAAACTGGAAAGACTAGAGTTCACTTTGTCAACACACATACGGATGCAGTGATGGTTAACAGTCTAAAAACAGAAGGTGGGCATGGGTGCAGGAGGTTAATCCCCAGGCTGGTGTGGGGTGCAGAGTTTGAGGGTAACACAGGGAGAAAAGGCTTTTTCCTATCCTTGATTTTTGAGGTATGGAAATTCACAGGTTACTACCTTCACTTCAAAATGAATGAATGCACTATTCAATTTTTTTTAAAACAGACGAAGTAAACATGAGTGATAATAAATTTCAAACTGTCGCTAATCAAATAAGATATTAAGAAAAATTAAATAATATGATTTAAGAATGAAGTGGAGAGATTGTCTAAGATGGTAGCATTCAAAGACCCAGAGCTTGATGTATCTCATGGGCACACCAAAGTCACAACAGTTTATAGAACAGCAATTGATGAAAAAGGCCAGGACCAACCATAAAAGATGTTTTACAGCTAAAGATATAAGGAAGGCACCTCGGCAAGACAGGAAGGAAGGGCAAAATCTCAACAGAGTTAAGACCTATACCACCAGGTTGGTGGCCCACAAATGGGAGAATACTTACAATTTCTGAGGTGCACCCAGGTAGCAAGTGGTATGAACCCAACATCAGGCTCCCAAGCCCAGGGACCTTGTGCTGGAAAGAAGAGTTCCTAGAAAGTTGGGCTTTGAAGACAAGTAGTGCCTATTTTCCAGAGAGACAGAGGGCTGTGGGAAATCGAGATTCCAGTCTTGAAAGATGCTCACAAAATCCCACATGATCCGAGAATCAGAACAGAAGCAGTCATTTGAACGGATCCTAGGTCACACCTACCTCCTGATCTTGGAGAGTCTGCCAGAGAGTCCAGAGGCAACTACAGCACAGCCTCAGGGACATAGACACTGGCAGCAGCCATTTGGGGGAGTTCCTTCTACCTCGTGGCCACTGGTACTAGCAAGCATAATTTCAGAATCCTCCCTCTATCTTTTTAGCCTCAGGACCTAGCCTTACCCATTTCCACCAGACTACAGACACAAGTACTAGGATTCTGCAGGCCAAGCAACTAACTGAGCAGGGGCATAGCCCCATCCACCAGCAAACAAGCTGCCTTCAGAACCTCTCATTGCACAGCTGCCCCTGGAACTGGGCCCAGCCACCAAAAGCCCTAGGACCAGCCTCTACACATCAGTGGACAGGCAACAGCCCTGGAGTCACTGGCCCACCCTGACAGGTGAGCCTGCTCTGGCCTTGGAATTGGCCACACCGTTGGCAGCTGATTATCACACAGGAACTGGATGGAGCTTGGACCTACCCAACAGCAAACCTGCTCTAGCAGTGGGATCAGCCTCATACACCAACAGGCACACACTAGCACCAGGAATAGCACAGCCCAGCAGCCTGTGTGACCAGAACACTCACTTGCAGGCCAGAAGCAGCCATGGACTCAGCTGGGTCCTGACCCTTCCCATCAGAATGCCAACACAAGATTAGGGGTACCTCAGACCTTGCAGATAGCTGTGTCAGGAACAGTGATCCAACACCAACTCTGCGACTCCTGTGCCCTGCAGCCAGAACTCAAGACCTGTGTCTTCCTCCCAGTAGCCAGCATCGCTCCAGGACCAGTGACTGGGCACTAGCCCTGATATCACCTGAACTGCAATTCTACCCATAAGTGAACCAGCACTAGATTTGGTATCTCCCAGAGTTGTGCATCCAGCTGCCTTATGACTTAGCCTCACCAAGCAGCACAGACAACCTCCATACAAGGCAGAGTCTGACAAACAAGCACTCTGGGAGCAGCCAAGCCCACCAGACCACCCACAGTAGTCAGCCCACTACAATAGAAAAGCCCAAGCAGCCCACATAGGGGGTACACCTAGAACATATAATTATAGTGAACAAGGGACAGTGGGCTGCTAGGACACATAGGACCTCTTCTACAAAAGGCCACTTCTCCATGGTCAGGAAATGTAATGAACCTACTACACACATAGCAATAAAAACAGAAAGTTAAGAAAAATGAGGTGACACAGAAACATGATCAAAATGAAGGAACAAGATAAGAATTCAGAAGAAGATCTAAGTTAAGTGGAGATATAGCCAATCTCCACAAAAAAATAGTTCAAGGTAATGACTATAAAGATGATCAAAGAACTCAAGAGAAGAATGGACGACCAGAGCAAGAAGTTAGATTTTTTTTTAAAAAAGAGTAAGGCCATTAAAGAACAACAAAACAGAGATGAGGAATACAATAACAGAAATGAAAAATACACTAAAAGGAAACTACTGTAGACTAAATGATACAGAGGAATGAATCAGAAAACTGAAGGACAGTACACTGGCAATCACTGAAGATGAACGGTAAAACAATAGATAAAAATAGAGGAAAATTGAACAGACTTGGGAAACAACATCAAGTGTACTAATATTTGCATTATACTGGTCCCAGAAGCAAAAAGGAAAGAGAAAGCAGCGTAGAACATACCTGAAGACATAAGAGCTGAAAACTTCCTTAACCTGGGAAAGAAAACAGACATCCAAGTCCAGTAAACACAGTAAGGCCAAAACAGGATCAACCCAAAGAAGACCACACCAAGACTCATTGTAATTAAAATGGCAAAAAAATAAAGATAAAAAGACACTATTAAAAGGAGCAAAGGAAAAGCAACAAGTTACAAACATGGGAACTTGCATAAAGTTATCAGCTGACTTTTCAGGATAACCTCTGCATGCCAGAAGGGAGTGGCATGGTATATTTAAAGTCATGAAAGGGAAAAGCCTATAACCAAAAATACTCTACCCAGCAAGGCTCTCCTTCAGATTTAATGGTGAGATCTACAGTTTTACAGAGAAGCAAAACTAAAAGAGCTCAGCATCACCAAACCAGCTTTATGAGAAATCTTAAAGGGGCTTTTCTCAGTGAAAAAGAAAAAGCCACGACTGAAACATAAAAATTAGGAAAGGAAACTTACTAAAGGAAAAACCTCATTGGATAAGGCAAATATTCAACAAAGGCAGTAAATCAACCATGTACACAGCTAATACTAAGGATGTAAGAAAACAGTAATAAAATCTATATTCACAATAAGAAGTTAAGGGACACACAAAACAAGTAGATGTAAAATATAAGGTCAAATTCAGTAACTGCTGGGGAGCAGAGTAAAAATACAGGGTTGTTAGTGTCCATGTGAAATTAAGAACTCAGCAACTTAAATAATCACACACACACACACGTACACACAAATCTGAAAGAAATCCAAACATAATATTAAAGATAGTCCTCACATCACAGATGAACGGAATAAAAGGGGAAGAAAGGAACACTGAAGAAATTAAAGAGGGATTCTAAAAATACCCAAGACAAATGACAATGAACACAAAATGATCCAAAGTCTATGGGACACAGCCAACGCAGTTCACAGGGGGAAGTTATAGTGATACAAGCTTATTCTTAGGAAACAAGAAAAATGTCAAATAAACAACTTAACATTACACCTGAAGAAATTAGAAAAAGAAGAAAAAACAAAACTCAAAGCTGTCATAAAGAAAAAAAATTAAGAAAACAATACCATATGCAATCACACCAAGAAGAATAAGATACCTAGGAACAAACACACCTAAGCAGGTAAAAGACATGTACTCAGAAATCTATCAGCCATTGGTGAAAGAATTTGAAGACAACAGAAAAAGATGGGAAAATACAGCAGGTGCATGGACTGGAAGAATTAATACTGTTAAAATAACCATACTACCAAAGACAATCTACAGATTTAATGCAATCCATATCGGAATACCAAAACATTTTCACAGAACTTGAAAAAGTAATTTTAAAATTTCTGTAGAAACACAGAGACCCCAAATAGCTAAACAATCTTGAGAAAGAACAGAGCTGGGGCTTCCCTGGTGGCTCAGTGGTTGAGAGTCCACCTGCCGATGCAGGGGACACGGGTTCTTGTGTGCTCCGGTCCGGGAAGATCCCACATGCCGCAGAGCGGCTGGGTCCGGGAGCCATGGCCACTGAGCCTCCGCGTCCGGAGCCTGTGCTCCACAACGGGAGAGACCACAGCAGTGAGAGGCCCGCGTACCGCAAAAAAAAAAAAAAAAGAACAGAGCTGGAGGCATCACGCACCTTGACTTCAGATTATACTGCAAAGCGACAGTAATCAAAGGGCATCGGACCGGAGCAAAAACAGACACAAAGATCACTGGAATAGAATAGAGGTCCCAGAAATAAGCCCACACACATATATTTAATTGATTTATGACAAAGCAGGCAATATGGAGAAAAAACTGTCTCTTCAATAAGTGGTACTGGGAAAACTGGTCAGCTACATGGAAAAGAATAAAATTAGAGTATTTTAGCACACCGTATATAAAATAAATGCAAAACTGAATAAAGAACTAAATGTAGGACCATAAAACCCCGAGAGGAAAATACAGAACGTTCTTCAACATAAATGATAGCAACAGTTTTGGGTTCAGCCTACTAAGGCAAATGAAACAAAAGCAAAAATAAACAAATGGGACTTCATTAAACTTAAAAGATTTTGCACAGCAAAGGAAACCAAAGACAAAATGAAAAGACAACCTGCTGAAGGAGAGACAATATTGGCACATGATAAGAGGTTGACACCAAAAAGATGACCAAACAAGGGTTCATATCTAAACTACAGAAACAGCACATACAACTCAATACCAGAACAACACCCAAAATATTTTTTTTTAAAATGAGAAGACCTAAATAGACATTTTTCCAAGGAAAAAATACAGATAGACAGCCAGAACTCACAAAAATGCTAAACACAGCTAATCGGCAATAAAATGCAAATCAAAACTATGAGATATATCACCTCAGTCTTGTCAGAATGGCTGTCATCAAAAAGGTCACAAATAACAAAGGTTAGTGAGGATGTGGAGAAAGGGAAACTCTTGTACACTCTTGATGTGAATGTGAAGTAGTGCAGCTACTCTGGAAAGCAGAATGGAGGTTCCACAAAAAAACTAAAAATAGAACTGCCATAATATCCAGCAGTTTCACTCTTGGGTATATCAGAAGAAAACAAAAACACTATTTCAAAAAAAATAACTGCACACCAATGTTCATAACAGTGCTATTTGCCATAGCCAAGATATAGAGTCAAACTAAGTGTTCATCAATAGGTTAGGGGATAAAAAAATATTTTTATGATGACTTCAGCAAAAAATGAAATTTTGCCATTTGCAAGAACATAGATGGACTTGGAGGGTATTATGCTTAGTAAAATAAGCCACAGAGAAAACAATCCTGGTAGATTATCACTTACACGTGGCATCTAAAAAATTGAATACAACAAAAACAGCAATGAAACAGACTCACAGATTAAAGAACAGACTAGTGGTTACCAGCAGGGAGAGACAGGGTGGAGGAGCAAAATATTGGTAGGAGATTCTGAGGAATAATCCACTATCTATAAAATCAATAATCTACAGTGACGTACTGTATAGCATGGGGAATAGAGCCACTCTTTTATAATAAGTATAAATGGAGAACAACCTAAACATTTATGAATCACTATGTTGTACCTCTGCAACTAATATAATAATGTAAATTAACTATAGATCAATAAAATATAAAGTAAGAAACAATAAAGGGGAGACAGATTATTAGATAGAAATCAATTAAATAAACACAAGTTTTGTAAATCAAGGAATTAAAAAACAACATGTAAGACACAACATTGGCATTTAAAGTGTACAATCTATTCATTTAAAAGAAATCATTTAAGTGGTGAAAAATGGTACCCGTTCTCACAATTTTGTATATCTAGGATAAATTATTATCTATAAAACTATGTTACAAATATTCACTCAAAAAGAAAGAGAAAATTTGGATTAACCCATTTTAGTATACAAATTTAATATCAAAGTCTCTATGTAACATTGATGTGAATAAGTTCTGTTAGCCACTTCTAGTTTCTTTGTGATGTAAAATCTTTTAAAGCATAAAAATCAGCCTTTCTACATCATTCCATTAGACATACATAGAAGTTAAAAGAAACGGGAAGACAGAACAATCAACCAAGAAGGTGAATTTACTGAGAAACAGTCATTCGTTCTCCCTCCTCCTTTGCTTTTCCTCCTTTTCCAGGTCTCTTTCAGTTACAATCAAGAGATGTCTTGAGAATTCAGAGAATATTTCTTTGAGGGCTTCAAATCACCATACCTACATCCTCTGCCAAACTACACACAAGGGAACAAAAATAAACCTCTGATATCTACTCATGTAGGAGAGATTCATGCAAAATAAACTCCTACATGGAGACCAACAGCTGAGTTTTCTACCTGTTCTTTATAATGTCCTTCCATTATAGTAAATCCCACACATTATGAGGCAGAAGGGGTTATGTGAGCTCTTCCTTGAAGTCAAAAACCTTGCATTCATTTCAAGTATCTGGTGATCATAGGGTACAGAGAGGGAAAGTGCCATCCCCCTTGGGGGGGGAGGCAGTGAATGGTTGCCCGCAACCATGCACCACCTGATGTACAGATTCTGGAGAAACAAAGGGCGGTCACACTGCAGCCAGCCTGTCAGGCTGTCGGGTCACTGGGCAACCCCACGAGCCTGGAAGTGCCCCATCAGTTGCTCAAAGCAAAACTCTGTCCCCCCTGTGAAGCCAGGCAATTTGGGCCAGAGAGTCAGAGGAGACCAGTAATCAACTCCTCTCTGCTCATCTCCTTGGGGTTACAGCAACCCCATCTCCAAACCCAACTCTGATCCTGGAGTGCCAAAGTGGGAGCGCAGGTGGGCTCTGCCGGTGCTTCAGCGCCTTCTGGGAAGCCCCCTAGTTTGAATATGATTTGAGTTTGATCCTGTGAAACCATCAGAACTTCCCACCAGAGAAAAATGAGGAGATTCTGGCCTTTATTAGTATGCACAGTGAACACGGTTGTCCTGGCTGTACTTGCCAATGCTCCTATTTTACCCACCTATTTTTATCCACCTTCCTCCCTGTGAGTACCTTTGACCAACCCTGAGCTCAGACTCTTGACCTATTACAGTGACTTTGTCAGTCTTTCTTTAAAAATGGACAGGTAGGGCTTCCCTGGTGGTGCAGTGTTTGAGAGTCCGCCTGCCGATGCAGGAGATGCAGGTTCGTGCCCCGGTCCGGGAGGATCCCACATGCCGCAGAGCGGCTGTGCCCATGAGCCATGGCCGCTGAGCCATGGACAGGTAATAAATAGACAGGTAATAAAATGAATTTAACCCAGAAGCAGCAGCTCAGTAAGGGAAATAAAATCATCAGAAGTTATCTAATCACACCGACAGCCATCCAGGACTCTGTCTTATCTGCTGGGGCATAAGAATGGGACCTTCCTAAACTTGAAGGGCATCCAATCAAATAAGTTGATTACGCTCACCTCTGGCTCTTGAAAGGATTGCTAGGCAGTCTACCCAGTGTATACTAACTGCAAAACACTGTCATGGTTTTGAAACACCTATGTTCCAGGAAAGATTTTTGGGGTGCATGAGGAAGGTTTCTTTTTGACATCAAGCAAAAAATAAATCACCAAGCTCTTTGAGCACAGGGCTTCTTAAGAGGGAAGTAGAAGGAAGGAATGGGCAGAAAACATGATCTCCTCGGAAGTGAAGGTCGTTTTTCCAAAACAGTAGGATTTAGTCTCAGTTTAAGGAGAACACTTTTAAATAGCTGGGACAGCTCCAAACTGCAGTTTAGGGAATGAGTGCTCCAAAAGAACAGTGCTTTAAAAGTCCTGGCAAGGCAGCAAGAGGATGAACAGTTGGTTTTGCATAGTTTTGAACACAGGAGTAAAGAGGCAGAGGCATCTCTGACTAGAAGGGCCTGAGATCCTTTGGCATCAGTGGGTCAGTCAGTTGCAGGGGGCAGGGGCTGTGGGGGGCGATATTTCTCTCTCAATGTCTCCGAGGGCAGCCACTCATCCCGACCCCACCCCCCTACTCCCTTTACACTTCCTCCCTCCACTGTTGTGTCCCCAGGGACAGCACTTCTTAAGCTGGAGCGCTCAGGCACCATCTCTGCAGTCTGGATTCTTCCTGGAGCCTGGCAAGTTCTGGGACAGGAAGCCAAGTCTGCAAGGCCACTGGGGTGCAGTCGGACCTGGAGGACTCGAGGGGAAATGGAGCCCTGAAGCCCACTCACATCCTTGAAGTGCAGGGAGGAACACATCCTCCTAACAGAACTTCTCAGGGGTCAGCGTGCTCCCCACCCGACGGTGATCCATACTCACTTGAGGCAGCAAGGAATGCCTCTAACTGGCCCCCTCGATTGCGCCTTAAGGGTCCTCGCACATGTGTGATAGCACAGACCCCGTATCTCTTTAGTCAGCTGAGGTCAGTGCTGCCGGTGTCCCTCCAGTTGCATCCCACAGCCCCTCACTCTGGGACTGTATCTAATAGAAGAAAGAGCACAGAGGAATTGGCTGAATCAAGGGACCTGGGAGCCTGGGTATGAGTTTGAAGACCGAGAACCTAAGGTGCAATTACATATTATTAGAAACTCTTGTGGGGTGTGTGGGGGAGGTGAGGAGGCTGAGAGGCTGAGTCGACCTGGTGAGTCCAGTCCCAGGACACCACACAGCCCTGTCCCTCCTTCCCTGTTATCAGACAAGGGGTGCCGCAACTCCAGCCGGGACTCTGCAATTCCCCCTCCCTGATTCTCCTCCAGAAGAGCAGGTGGCCCCCCACTGAGGGCAGCGGCAGGACAACAGACCAAGTCCCCCTGCACTAGGCCGCTACTGGAAGCTCTTCCTGAACAGCAGTGCTGGCTTGGAGCGAACCCGTGCACCGCCAAAGTTGGTCTCGTCCTACAGCTGAGGGACACAGGGTTTAAGTCAGCTGCCCTAGCTTTAAATCAATCAGCCCCCCCCTTTAAGTCAAGTGACCTGACTTTAAATCACTGTGTACCCCTAAAGCCTGCAACTTCAGAAGTTGGGAACTTCACTTTGATTCCAGCACCTCACATAGCTGAATGCACACTGTAGTCACTCCCAAGCCTGCCTTAGAGGCAGGCTATAAGGTAAGGGGATGGGCTTGCACTCATGGTGATGAGGGTGTACTTCATGTACCAGAAGGGTCTAGGTACTCTGGGGTACAGCAAGCAGTGCACGGTACAGCAGCTCCCTGGCAAAGCTGGTGATACACAGGGAGAGCAGGCACACCCATGCATGCAGAGGTTCCAGGATGGGAGCTGGGGCACAGCCAGCCGGGAGGGTGTGAAAGCGGAGGATCCGAGCCTTCTTGAGAAAGGCAGACACAGAGAATGGAAGAGAAACAAACAAACAAACAAACAAACAAACAAAAAATATATATATTAGTGGATAATTGAAGACACTCTTCTAAATTAAAACCAGTTCTCTTAACTTGCTGTTTTCTTCTTGGGTCACATTATGAACTCTTCCCGTGGCCAGATGGCATGTGTACTTTTTTTTTTTTTTTTTGCGGTACGCAGGCCTCTCACTGTTGTGGCCTCTCCCGTTGCAGAGCACAGGCTCCAGACACGCAGGCTCAGCGGCCATGGCTCATGGGCCCAGCAGCTCCGCAGCACGTGGGATCTTCCCAGACCGGGGCACGAACCCGTGTTCCCTGCATCGGCATGCGGACTCTCAACCACTGCGCCACCAGGGAAGCCCGGCATGTGTACTTTTAATTTCAGGGACTACTGACATTCCAGGATATGGCCATAGATTTCTCTCAAGAGGAGTGAGAATACCTGGACCAAGATCAGAGGGAATTGTACAGGGATGTGATGTTAGAGAAGTACAGGAACCTGCTCTCCTTGGGTGAGGATACCTTCCTTTCAGAATTCCTTATCCAACCACAGGGTTTAGAGTCCATCATTTGTAGAATGTCTCCTGGAATCTTCTGCTTCCTACAATAGGGTTCCAGATTGCAATGTTTCAGGAAATATTGGGAGTTTGCAGGTATAATTTATCTTATTCTTTTAAAATTGCAGCCTCCCTCAGCCACATAGCACACGGAGACCAGCTCAGTGCTTTGTGACCACCTAGAGGGGTGGGATAGGGAGGGTGGGAGGGAGGGAGATGCAAGAGGGAAGAAATATGGGAACATATGCATATGTATAACTGATTCACTTTGTTATAAAGCAGAAAATAACACATCATTGTAAAGCAATTATACTCCAATAAAGATGTTAAAAAAATAATAAAAAAAATAAAATTGCAGCCTACATTTTAATATACTTTGTAACTGCTTGGGCTGTGTCTATATGAACTGTGTACTATATGCTTCTGTTATAGTCCTTACAATATTTAATTGTCTTATTTTCTGTAACAATTTTCCATGGATTCTTTGGGCTTAAGGTATATTAGAAGGGAGACTGCAATTCTGGGACTTCCCTGGTGATGCAGTGGTTAAGAATTTGCCTACCAGTGCAGGGGACACGGGTTCGATCCCCAGTCTGGGAAGATCCCACTTGCCACGGAGTAACTAAGCCAGTGGGCCACAACTACTGAGCCTGTGCACCACAACTACTGAAGCCCGTGTGCCTTGAGCCCATGCGCCATTTATCTTTTGGAGAATAAAACCACCTCTGAGTGATCAAAATTTAGACCAGCTAGTCAAAATGCTTTATCACCTGTTCTTCTAAAACACTGATCAATGGAACAAGTTTTACTAGGGACAACAGTGTAATTGTATTCTGGAGTTCATATCGGCAATATGGTTTATGACCTTGATGCTGGATCACGACATTTCAATGGTATAACTGCTATTAATTGTCTGTTCAACGATTAGTCTCACGTGGTCTGAGTTCAGACTGGAGTCATCCTGGTTGCTTTCTGTCTATTGCAGATTTCTTCCAGTATGAAAGGACAAGAGCAATACTTACTTTACAAAATGTCTTCAAACTAAATGATGATATAATCTACATTCAATTAACTTATACATACCTTAATGTAGAACAGGGTTTGTTACGGTGGCAGAGCCCGGTAATTATGTAAAACTGAAACCTTTATCTGCACTGGTTCAAGTCCTCTTCCTAAGAATATGTTTATAATCAACATTCTTTCACAAATGACCCAATTTAATTCACCATAGCATTCCTCATATTAACTAAATGGAAAATCCTAGGCTATAGACAAATCCAGAAAGGGCCAAAAATCATCAGCCCCCATGGATGATTGCAACCCATTGCTGAGGCATTTAAATTTCTTATTAAAGAACCACTATGTCCATCAACATCATCAATTTATATATTATTGCCCCAATGCTAGCCTTAATCCTGTCTCTCGCAACACGAATTCCTCTTCCCATATCTTATCCACTAATTAATATAAATGTAGGCATATTATTTATATTAGCCATATCACACCTAGCCATTTATTCCATCCTCAGATCTGGATGAGCTTCACATTCAAAATACTCACTCACTGGAGCCCTAGGGTCAGTAGCATAGACAATCTCATATGAAGTAATGTAGCAGTTATTCTATTCTCAGTCTTACTGATAAATGGATCATTTACACTTTCATCAGTAATTATTACATGAGAACACCTATGACTAATTTTCTCCTGACCCCTACCCAGAATTTGATTATCTCCACAGCAGCAGAAATCCAGTGAAGCCCCACTTGATTTAACAGAAGTAGAATCACAACCTGTATATGTCTTCAATGTAGAAAATGTAGCAGGCCCACTCACCCCGTCCTTCCTAGAGAATATGTCAATTTCCTTATAATAAACATTTCCACAACAATCTATTTTTAGGGGCATTCGAGAATCCCTAGGTGCCAGAATTATATACAGCCCAAGTCATCATTAAAACGCATCTAACAATCTCCTTTCTATGAATTCGAGCATCCTACCCAGAAGTTTGATATGATCAACATATACATCTCTTATAAAAGATTTTTTTACTACTAACATTAGCCCGATGTATATGAGAGTTTTCAGTACCTGTCATCATACCAGGCAACCCACCACACACTTAAGAAATATGTCTGACAAAAGAGTTACTTTGAGTAAATCATAGAAGTTTCAATGCTCTTCTTCCTGGAATTGAATTCTTCCTAAGAATTTGTACATTCTCCATGCTACCACATTACACCACATGCTATATAGTAAGGTTCTCTAGGTAAGCTCCAGGTCCATATCCCCAAAAATGTTGTCATATATCCTTCCTGTACCAATAAACTCTCATTGTTTTTACTATCATTCTACTGACCATTTTCTCAGGAAATATAATTGTATAAGAAGCTCACACTGGTTAATGGTATCCCCATTCTAATAAAAAACACGAACCCATAAGCTACAGAAGCATCCAACAAATATTTCCTAAAACAATCCACCACATCAATACTACTTATAATGGCTATTATCATTAATCTAATATACTCTGGTCAAAGAACACAAAGAATAACAAAAATCTTTAATCCAGCAGCATCCACCCTCATGACAATCGCCCTTGTCGCAAAATTAAGACTTTCTCCATTTCAATTCTGAGTGTCTGAAGTCACACAAGGCATCCCATGGACAGCAGGCCTGATGCTATCAGCCTGACAAAATTGCACCCCTATCAGTTTTATATCACATGTCACCATCCATCAAGCTAAATATACTATTAATCATAGTGATATTATAAATCATAGCTGGAGGCTGAGGCAGACTTAGCCATACCCACCTGGAAAAAATTACACCCTCCTCATCAATTGCCCATATAGGATGAATAACAGCTATTATAATGTATATTCAGATTATAACAATCCCAAACATACGAATTTATATCATAACAACACTCTCTCCTTCTTATTTATGCCCAGATCATGTACTACAAGAGTATCATTATCACACACATGAGATAAAACTCCCATCACAATCCTTTTCTTCACCATTATAGTATCATTAAGACATCACCCATCACTATCAGGGTTTTTACCCAAATGAATAATTACCCAAGAGATAACAAAAATGATAACATCATTCTACCAACACTGATAGCCATCATAGCAGTCCTCAACATATATTTCTACTTGCAGCTAACATACTTCACATCACTAACTATGTTCTCTTCATTAAACAACACAAAAATAAAACAATTTGAACATACAAAGAAATAGCCTTCCTATCATTACCAATCATAATACCCACATGATTACTACACATACACCCATTCTATCAGTGCTGGACTAGGAATTTAGGTCAGTTCAGACAAAGAGCTTTCAAAACCCTAAACAAGTAAAATTTACTTAATTCCTAAAAATAAGGATTGCAAGACTTCATCCTACATCAATTGAATGTAAAGCAAACTTTGTAATTCAGCCAAATCTTTAGGAGATTGATGAGTATTCACCCCAGGAAACTTTAGTTAACAGGCAAATCCTCTAGTCAACTGGTTTCAGTCTGCTTCTCCTTCATTTGAGAAAGAAAAAAAAAGGCAGGAAAATCACTGGCAGAATTGAAGCTGCTTCTCTGAAGTTACAATTCAAATTGTTGATTCACCACAGGGTTTGCCAGGGCTCAATCTCTGTCTTTAGCTTTATAGTCTAAAGCTAGCTCAGTCATTTTACCTCTGTTCATACACTGCTGATTATTTTCAACAAATTACAAAGATATCGGCATTTTATATTTACTGTTTGGTGCTTGAGCTGGAGTAGCAGGCAGCACCTTAAGTATATTAATCCTGGCTGAGCTATGCTAACCTGGAGCGCTACTTGGAGTTGCCCAAATCTGTAAGGTAGTCGTAACAGTCCCTGCACTTGTAATAATTTTCTTTATAGTTGTACCCATTATATTGCAGGGTTTGAAAATGTACTTGGGCCACTAATAACTCGGACATCTACGGTAGCATTTTCCCAAAAAAATCATGTAAACTTTTGAGTACTTCCCCCATCATTCTTACTCCTACTCATATCACCAAGCTGGTTCTGGTACCAGTGGAACCGTGTATTCAACTGTAGCCTGCAATCTGGCCCACGCAGGAGCCTCTGTCGACCTAACCAGTTTCTCCTTACATTTAGCAGGTGTCTCTTCAATTCTTGGTATTATTACTTTTATCACTGTAGTCTTTCATACAAAACCAGCAGTCATATCCCAATACCAAACACCAATATTTGTTTCATCTTCCCCAACTACAGCTATATTACTATAATTACCAATGTCATGCTGAGCAGACAGAATTGCCATACTGTTAAGAGATAGAAATCTAAACATTACTTTCTTTGACCCTTCAGGAGGAGACCGAATCCTATACCAACACCTATTTTGATTCTTTGGTCACCCTGAAGTCTGTATTCATGGTCTACCAGGGTTTGTTATAAACTCGCATATCATTACATACTATTTAGGACAAAAAGTGCCTTTCAGCGATTTGGGAATAGTATGAGTCATGTCTACTGGCTTTTTAGGATTTCTCTTGTGGGCCCATCATATGTTTACCATAGGGATAGCTGTCGACTCAGGAGCATACTTTGCATCACCTACCGTAATTACTTCTATCCCTACAGGAGTAAAAGTGTCTAGCTGATTAACAACTCTTTCTTTCTTTCTTTATTTTTTTTGGCTGCGTTGGGTCTTTGTTGTTGCACGTGGGCTTTCTCTGCTTGCGATGAGCGGAAGCTACTCTTCGTTGTGGTGCGTGGCCTTTTCATTACAGTGGCTTCTCTTGTTACAGAGCACGTCCTCTAGGCGCATGGGCTTCAGTAGTTGTGGGTTGCCGGCTCTAGAGGGTAGGCTCAGTAGTTGCGTCACATGGGATTTTTGCTCCGTGGCATGTGGATTCTTCTCAGACGAGGGCTCGAACCCATGTCCTGTGCATTGGCAGCCGAATTCTTAACCACTGCATCACCAGGGAAGTCCCTGCTTAGCAACTGTTCATGGAGGTAATATTATATGACCTACCACTCTATTATGAGTTTTAGGCTTTATTTTCTTTTTTACAGTAGGTGGTTTGACAGGAATCATTTTAGCCAACTCATCCCTGGACATTGTCCTCCAGGATACATACTATGTAGTAGCACACTTCCATGACCTAGTGTCCATGGGAGCAGTCTTCACTATTATAGGAGGCTTCCTACACTGATTCTCATGATTCTCAGGTTATACAGTTAACTCAGCATGAGCAAAAATTCACTTCACAGGTATATTTGTAGTAGTAAATATGACTTCCTGCAGCACTTTCTTGGCCTCTCAGGGATGTCACTACATTAGTCTGAGTACCCTGAGGCACACACGACATGAAGTGTTTTGTCTTTAGGCGCATTCATCTCAGTAGCAGCAGTAATGTTAATAATCTTCATATTTTGAAAAGCACTTGCGTCTAAACAAGAAGTCTTAGCAGTGGAAACTGTTACTTCTAACCTAGAATGGTTACACGGATGCCCTCCACCATATCCTATGTTTCAAGATCTTACCTATGTAAATGTAAAATAAGAAAGGTCTCAAGTCCTTTTCAACCAGTTTCAAGCCAACACCATAACAATTATGTCTTTCTCAATAAATGAGATAAAAGTTAAAAGTGATGTAGCTTTGTCAAAGTTAAATCATAGGCTAAAATCCTGTATATCACTAAGGTATATCAATTTCATCTAGGCTCTCAAGATACAACATCACCAATTGTGGAAGAACTTTTACATTTTCATCACACACATTAATAGTGATTTTTAAAATAAGTTCTCTAGTCCTCTATATTATTTCACTAATATTGACATCTAAACTAACTCATATATATACAATAGATTCACAGGTAGAGAAAATGTGAACAACTTACTAGCCATTATTGTAATCTTAGTTGCTCTATCATCATTGTGAATCCTTTACATGATACATGAAATCAATAACTCTTCCCAAACCATAAAAATCTATGGGTCAGTAATGATACTGAAGCTACAAATACACAGATTATGAAGATTTAAATGTTGACTCCTCTGTAATCACCACATCAGAGCTAAAACCAGGAGAATAATGACTAATAGAAGTCAACAACCGAGTAGAGACAGTCATTGAATATTAGTTTCATCTGAAAGTGTTGTACACTCCTGAGCTGTTCCTTCTCAGGCTTAAAAAGAACTTCTATCCCAGGACGCCTAAATTAAAGAATCCTAATACCAACAGGACCTGGCCTATGTTGTGGACAAGAGAGCTCATTTTCCTGAGTTCAAAGACAGGACAGAGGGATATGGCTGAGATATGGGGTGAATCTGGAGCCCATGGGGATGCACTCTCCAAGCTCCAGGATAGGAAAGGGGCCTCTGGGGTCCCAGGACACCCACCATGCCCTCCCAAGCAGGATCTTGGCAACATGCCCTGTCAGTGATGAGGCAGCCCTAACACTTGTCACGCCCCAATGTTGTGTCCTATGTGGGTCCCATGCCCTTGGGACCACACCCACACTCTGCAGGTCCACACTGCAGCATCCTTCGTGCCTCAGGAGTAGAGAGCACACAGCAAGTAGTTTCCTCCCCAACCAGCAGGAGGAGGGGAGGAGAGTAGGGGCACCAGGGGAATCTCACTCAGACAACAACACCCCAGTGGTGCCAGTGGGGACAGTGATGATGAAGATGAGGCACAGACCAAGAGATGGGACCAGAGGATCCAAAAGGCAGCTGGTCAGTTCCTGGCTCATCTGCACTCCAGACACCTCTGTCCCTCATACAGCCCCTTCCTCATACACCCTCTCCTTAAATGCAGATTCTTCAGAGGCAAACAGGCAGAGCTTCAGACTGAAAATCAGCTCTTCCAAAGTGACCCGTCAGCAAACACTGCAGGATTCCACTCCAGTGGGTGCCCTGGAGTTGACAACTAAGGGACTGAAGTGGATATCGGTGCCAGGGGCAGTGGGAAGGAATGGGGTGTGAGACTTTCGTGGTTGTGGGATTTTGGTTTTGCAAGATGAAAAGTTCTAGGAATGGTGGTGATGGCTCCACGAGAAAGTGAATAGATCTGATGCCTCCGAAACGTGCACTTAAAATGGTGATAATGGTAAAAGGTATGTGACGTGTGTTTTATTTCACTTAAAATAAATTCTTAAAATAATGTGTTGTTGGGCTTCCCTGGTGATGCAGTGTTTGAATCCGCCTACCGATGCAGGGGAGACGGGTTCGTGCCCTGGTCCAGGAAGATCCCACATGCCACGGAGCGGCTGGGCCCGTGAGCCATGGCTGCTGAGCCTGCAGGTCCAGAGCCTGTGCTCCACAACGGGAGAGGCCACAACAGTGAGAGACCCGCGTACCGCAAAAAAATAAAATAAATAATAATAATGTCTTGTTAATTGAGATTCCATTTCGTCTCCCCTTCATCACAAATGTCGGAGGCCCAGACACAGTCCCATACCTTAGGGGCCATCACGGTACCCTCACAGAGCACGTGGGAGAACATTCTTAGGGGGGGCTAGTCTGTGATCACCTGACCTGTGTCCAGGGGGATCCAGGCAGTGGTGACTCCCATAGCTTAGACATATGATATGCAATTATATTAATATGATACAACCAAGTGTTGTCACTCACCAGAACACAGAGCAGCCACCCACTCAAACATGCCTGACCTCATATGAATGTGACAAGATTAAGAGAAGAAAAGGAACCACAGGTTAATCAGGGCAACACCCTTAATGCAGAGGTTGGAAATCTCAAAGGGGACAGGACACACTGCAGGCAAAGAGCACATATGCGGTCTCCCCATACATGTGATCCTGACCCATGCAGATGTGGTGAGACCCACACAGTCCCCGCACCCTTTACCTGGGGTCACACACCCACACTCACCAGGGTGACCCACTTCCCCAGACCCTGAATCTAAAGTCACACATTCTCTCTCAACAGGTGACCCCTCCTACCCAGACACCTCCACCTGGGTCACATGTCCACAGTCCCAGTGTGACCTCACCTCCCCAGACCCTGCACCTGGGGTCACACGTCCCCTTGGTCGGGACACCATGGCTCTGCTGGTGGCTCCCCTACTGTGGAAACAAGCTGGGTCCCTGGGACCTCCTGGGATGTGAAAAAGTGGCAGGTGGGTCTCCTCTCTTCACGCTTGTCCCAGAGAAGTCCTCTTTTCCCTTTGGTTCTGTGTGATTTTACCTGTTTTTAAAGCTTTCATGCTAGAGTTGAACACATGACCTTGGTTCTGGCAGGCTCAGTCCTTTCTCATCTCACTTACATGTTGAGAAAACTCACAGGACAGCAGGGCTGAAAGCCGAGGGGCAGCTCTGGATGCTTCTGAGTAGGGACGGTAGACTGGAAGGAGAGCTCAACAGCAGCCTCAGCTGTTACTCATCGGCCTTTTGCCCGATCTGCGTGCCCTGCAATCAATTCACCAGCTAAACCTGCCTCCCTACGCACCATGCACGTGCTGGTGAATTGGAATAATCGGCAGGTAGCCCTCCTGCAGATTCTCCAGGAGCCCCAGGCAAGGTGAAACTTGCAGGGATTAAGACTAAGGCCCCGACCATAGCACTGACCATTGGGAGGACCAGGTAACCACACTCAGAAGAGAGGCTGTTACTTAGACAAACCCACCTCAGCTCCAGACCCCAGACATCTAAGCACTGACCTTCAGATGCAGGGAGGGAGCTTCCCAGTACTGAGCCCAGGCCGGGTTTCTACCCAGGTTCCCATAGTCCTAGCGTATACAGAACATGTTCGGGTCTAAATCTTCTTATTATAGACAACACATGGTCAACTCTGAACATAATCAGTAGACAGGACAGGCAGAGGTCTAAATCTACCGTGTAGACAGAACTTGATCATGTTTAAACTAGCTTAGGGCTGATCTCATAGGACGTACTGATCACACACATGGGTCTCTCATCTTTAGACACCCACATCAGGAAAGTGAACAAAATCTTTGTCATTAAACATTTCAACAGGCAAAACAAAAATGTTACCAGTTTCTCTGGCCACCTGATGGTCAGTATCCATGGGTGAGCCAGGAACTTCTGAGAGTGCAGCCCAGTCTGCTGCCAGGACAGATAAGAAGTGGCCTGATTCCGGCCTCCCAGGCTTCCAGAAGGAAGCAGCCGCACTGGAAGCCCAGGCAGGACAGTCCTCCCTGGTCCGGGCCGGGAGATCCAGTCTGTCCATTCTGCTGGCCGATTCTGGGTGGGGCGCTCAGGGCCGCTGAGAGCCCTGCACTCAGGTCCTGCTTCCCTGCAGCGTGTGCATGTGCATGTGTGTGCATGTGCGTGTGTCTGTGTGTGTAGAGGGACCAGTGGCTGACGGCTCCCATGGCTCCCGTTCTGGACACCGCGCTGTCTTCAAGGGGAGGCACAGGGAGAGGTAGGGGCACAGAAGCCGTTAGAGAGGAGAACCCACCGCAGAACTCCTTGCACACTGGCTCGCCCCACCTGGTGACCCACCTGCCCATCGTGGGCCGCATGTCACCCCCCAGCCCCCACCCCCGAGGGCAGGGTGCCTGCTCTTTCAACAGCACAGAGTCTCACATGAAGGAGACCCAGTGGGGACTGTCACGCCCCCACTCCTGATGCTGAGTTTGGGAGAATGAACCCCTTTGACTGGGCGATTGGACCCTGTGAGGAAAGAGGTGGCGGCCCCATCCAAGTTGGGGCCTGGCTGAGAGATGGGAACACAGGAGCCAAGTGTAGGGCCTGGAGGCCAGGCCAACAGGAGGTGTACCCCAGCCTTGGCCAGGCTCTCCAACTGTGACATTGTAGCTTTAGGGGACCTGGGGCAGGTGACTGAATGTAATGGGGGTCTAAACTGGACCCTGAATGGGGCTTAAAGAAGGTGTGAAGGATGTTACTGAGACCGTGACAGTCATTGGAAGACAGACTCTGTGTCAGGACATCCTGCTCCATCCATTTAAACCCCCGAGATCTGTGACCTTTACGTGGCTACACAGGATTGTTCGAGCAGCTGCGTGTGGATATATCTGGGGCACAATTCAGTCTGCAACCAACTTGCAAGTGGTTCCAGGAAACACACAGTGTGTGCACAGGTAGGCACAGCACACACACAAACACATGCACTTGCACAGCACAAATATATTCACACACTAGCATATGAACACACATGCACACATATGCCATTGCACACACTAACATGTGCAAGTGCACATGCCTATTCACATGCACAGCATATGTATGCAAACAGGCACATTCACACGCATAGCACACACACAGGGAATAAAGTGAATTCGTAAAGCATTAATTCCTGAACACAAGTGAAGCTGACATATATTTTTCCCTTTTCTTAGCTTTGATGTTTTTCACAATAAAAAGTTTAAGAAAAAAGTTAATGGCAAATGATTTTTTAAAAACAACAGGAAATAGTCCATGAATACCACAAGATGCACAATTTCACTAACAACCGAGGGATTAAAACCATAAGAAAACTATTATGCGTACACCTACCAGAATGGCAGACATGAAGACACAGTATCAAATATCAGCAGGACGTGGAGCAATGGAAAGCCTGGTGCGCAGCGGAGGGTGCAACCACTTCTGAAACAATCGGGCCTCAGAGAGTGAAGTCCGTGAACACAAACCCACAGTGTTCCTCCCAGCTGAACACAAATCCCTCAGCCCTGCACCAGGACACACGGACATGGACTCCGCAGCCACAGGAGCCAAACCTGAAAGAACCTGAAGGCCATCACAAGCAGATGCAGAAATGAACCGTGCATGCTCCTAGGAAGGAATATTCCACAGCAATGGAGTACATTTTGTTTAAAGGTAGTAAAACTATAAAAATTATTTTTTTAAAAAAACTATATTCACAAGATGAAAGAATCTCATGGGCACAATCTCATGCTGAGCCATCAAGAGCAAAAAAGCAGCAAGCATGGTACACCCCCTTACAGACTTTGGAACTAGGCAAAGCTGGGCTGCGTTGTTTAAGGATGCGTGCTTGGGTGTAAACTATGAGGACAAGTCACTGACACAAAATCAGGAGAACAGCTACCACACGGTGGGGAGGAGGCTGGGATGAGGGAAGGGCACTCCTGGGTGTCCACTCATCATGTTCCGTTTTCTTTTTCTTTCTTTCTTTTTTTTTTTTGCGGTATGCGGGCCTCTCACTGTTGTGGCCTCTCCCGTGGTGGAGCACAGGCTCCTGACGCACAGGCTCCGTGGCCATGGCTCACAGGCCCAGCCGCTCCGCGGCATGTGGGATCATCCTGGACCGGGGCACGAACCCGTGTCCCCTGCATCTGCAGGCGGACTCTCAACCACTGTGCCACCAGGGAAGCCCCATGTTCTGTTTCTTGATGTTTATGATTATTCTTTACATGTATATAACCTAATCCTTAATATGTACTTACAGCTTATCATTATTCTTTATTAAAAAGGGGGTCTCCCCAACAAAGTAGAAGGAGACCTTCTTCTCCCAGGGAAGAAAAGGAATAGTTTCTATCAGTGAAATTTCGATACCATGGCTGCGTCAACCATCAAGCCTGACAACAACTCCCGTGAGAGGGGCACCGGGGCCACGACACCCAGAAGGAGGCTCTGGGGCCTCAGTCCAGGGTCACTGACTCTGAGGAGCCCACAGCATCTGGTCAAAGTTCTCAGTCATTCTGTGCACGACACTTTTGCCTTGGTTGCTCTGGCACAGCTCGGCTGGCACCATCGCTGGGAGAGAAAGAAGAAACGTGCAGAAGAGGGAACCGGGTTTCAAGCTGACCCACCTACTTCTATGGGGACGATGCCACACTCCCTAAGAGAGGACAGGAAGGCCACAGAATCCAGCCTCTCTGCCTGAGGCCTGGCCAAACTAGCGCCCCACGCTTCTGATGCCACAGGGAGAATTTGCTAGGTGCCCTCAGACCACCTGGTTGGACACATGGGGCTTTCAGACACGCAGGTCCTGTCCGACCCCGCACCTCTGGGGTCACAATCTGGAGGTGGGCCTGGAAGCCTCCAAGTTTTGCTTTTGATAACATCTTTGTTGACATTGAATTTCTTTACCACACAGTTAGTTAACCCATTTTAAGTATTAAGCTCAGTTGTGTTTTGCATATTCACAGGGTTGTGCAGCCACCAGCACAAGGCATTTGACAACATTTCCATCATCTCCCCAGAACCCCACTATTCAGAGGTCATCCCTCATTTCCCACAGCCCCGGCATCCCCAGTCCACTTTCTGTCTCTGTGGGCTTGCCTGTTCTGGATGTCTCATGTAAGTGGAATCCACTAATTGTCTTTTTCTGTCTGGCCTCTCTCACTGAGCATCATGTTTTTGAGGTTCATCCACATCATAGCCTGTGTCAGTGCTTCACTCCTTTTCCATGGCTGAGTCACCCTTACCGTCTCTGCTTTTAACTCTATAATTAACTGTGTCTCCCTGCCTGCACCGCACACGGCTGAGGAGGATTTCACCTTCCATCATTCTTGGGGTGTAAGCTGAACTTTGAACCAACACCAAGGGGTCCTGTGCAGAGGCTGAAAGCCCAGCCCCACAGGGTGCACAGTCACCGTGTGTGACCAGAGCCCAGGAGGAAGGGTGAGATGGGCCTGCCTGTTTAGAGGACCAGCGTCCTACGGTCTCATGGGAAACCAACTCGCTTGTCAGTGCCTCGTGAGAGCTGCCCCCCACCGTGCCAAGCGGGCAAGACAGACTGGTCAGGGACCACGGTACTGCCTTCAGCTCAGGCCCACTCACACTAACTGTCTAGTTGGAAAGTGCCGAGGCTCCAGGGGAGGGTCCTTCCTGCTTCTTCCAGCTTCTTTGGGCTCCAGGCATCCCTGGGCTTCTGGCTGCATCCCTCCCATCTCTGCCTTCATCTTCATGCGGCTTCCCCTCTGTGTCTGTGCCTCCACTCATCATATAAGCACGCAGTTACACAGGATTGGGACCACCCTAGAGCCCCTGTCTCACCTAGTTACACGATCAGGCCCTACTTCCAAAAGAGGTCATGTCCTGAGCCCCTGGGGTCAGGACATGGATGACTCTTTCCCTGTTGGGGTACACAATCCCCCTTCAGTCTGAGATAACAGTAATGTTGCCCAGGAAACAAGCAAGCCCCTTACCTAAGCCAGCCCCTCAAAGAGGTCTGAGCCTGCCTGGTCTCTTGGAAACTAACTGGGCAGGAGAGTGTGGCTCAGGACCCGAGTGTGAAGGACACCAGGAAGCACCCGTGTGAGGCTCCCTTTTGCAGCAGCAGCACTGGACCAGCTGATGAGGTCCGGGAGGGCAACCCCGAGCTCTTTAGGGGACTCGACCCACGTGGACTGAGGGTGACAGGCAGCAGTGAGTGGGCATGTGATGAAGTGTATGTGACAGGCCTGCAGTGAGCAGGTGAGCACATGTGTGTGTGTGACATCAGGCACACGTGATGGGTCAGCAGAGAGAACACATGTCTGAGATCGGGGGTGGTACACACTCACGTGACCAGGTTCACGTGGCCTCTCAGCAGGCAGGGCACCACAGGGCTGCAATGCTGCCATGGGCTCGAGCCACCCACCTTGCCTGGTGTGGAGCATCCCTCCCCCACCATGTGCCCCAGCAGCTCCCACGTCCGCAACTGCACAGTGGCTAAACCAGCACAGAGTACTTCCCCTGGGCAAGTACTTCTTGAAGAGGGTCACCTCCATGGTGACGGCGACCTTCCTCTTCTGCTGCTTTAGCGGGGGCGCCCCTGCCAGTGCCTGCTTGTACCAAGGCATCCGGGCCACAGAGGGCTGGTCTCTGCACCTGAGACCAAAGAGAAGGACTTCAGAGGCTGTGCTTTCTCCCACCAGGAGCCGCATTTCCAGGGGGGCCAGCGAGGGCATGTCAGACACACAGGGCCGGACATTCTGGTTCATCTTACCCCAACACGGTGGGCGAAAGGACAGCCACGTGGGACCTCAGACCATGTAGGACAAGGTGCGTGTTGAGGACCAGTGAGTGTCCGTTGTTGCAGCACATCCATCCTCCATCAGCCGGCCCCCCTCCCCCGAATGCTAGGTCTATTAACACAGAGGACCCTGGAAGGGGGTTTTCTGTGTGGTTGGTTCACTGAAGAGGGGTGTTTGTGGGGACATGGGCCAGTCTGGCAGTCCCGGAGAAGACATTGTTCTCTCTGGGGAAATGAGGTGCACACTCCGTCCCCAGTCTGTGGATGGTCTAGTCCTCTGGGTGTCATGTCTCTTCTTGGAGGTCACTGGGGCTTTATCCTCACTCTGCGGGGTACAGGAGGGGAGGGATGGACACGTCCTGGGCTCAATGTGCCTGGGCTCCTGGGGAGGACCTCTCCGGACCACATGTTCACAGGTCTCAGTCACCCCTACTCGACACACCCTCCAGGGACTCGGCAAGAGGACCTGCCCTGTGAAACGGGGCGCCTGGGTCAGGGGGCTGGTGGGTCCCTTCTCAGATGGCCACACTCAGGTCTCGAGGTGGGTGTGGTGGCCTGTGGCCACTCGCCAAGGTCACCACGCCGCTGTGGCTCCTTTCTGGGGCCTGAGATGCCCCAGGGGTGGCTGGGGGAGTGGGGGAGGTCACTGTGACTGGGACTTATGGGACAGGGGTCCTGGGCCCTGGGTCCCTCCCCGAGGAGGAGTGGGGGTCATGCCCAGATGGGGGCAGCTGGTGACGGTCCTGGGGGTCAGCAAGCACAGCGCCGTGCCCCACCCCACAGGCCGGGTGTGTGATTCCTGTGGTCCTGGCACAGAACACCAGACGGGGCGCGGGGTTGGGACAGGGGACACTTCCTCTAAGGTCTGGAGCCTGAGGTCAAGGTGCTGGGGTCCCGCTCCTCCACGGGATCTGGGGTCAGTCGGTCCCAGGCCACTCCCAGCCCCGTCTCCGTCTCTGCCATGACATCGCCTTCTCCCTCGTGTGTCTGGGTCCAAATGCCCCCCATGAGGACGCCCGCACACAGGTCAGTGATCTCGTCTCACCCCGGGCAGCTCTGCAGTGGCCCATCTGCACACGAAGCCCCATTCTGAGGTCCCGGGGAGTCCATCTTCCGGGGCCTCTTGAGGTGAGAATCCTCGTGGTCAATACAGCTCTTGGGGCGTGTGGGTCCCCCAGGCCGGAATCCAGGAGCCTCACGGAGGAAGCGGTGTCCTGACTCAGGGAGGACGGACGAACGGGCAGCGGTGAGAGGGAGGACGAGGGGTGGTCAGCCCTGCCCTCCGGCGAGTGGGGAGTCTCTAGAGGGCCGGGCCAGAGCTGGTGGGGGGATGTGGCGGTCAGCAGCGGGCGGCCTGTGTTGAGACAGGCAGGGTCGCTTAGGGGCAGGTACACGGGGGCCTCAGGGATGCCCTCTGTCTGCTCCTACGAAGGCGGCCGGCCGCGGGCTCCCAGCCAGGTTGGGCCAGACGTGGAGCAATTTGAAGACACCCCCCCAGGGCCGCCTTCGAGAAGTGCCTTGTGCCTGGGGACACGGAGCCTCCAGCCTGCCGGGGAGTGTGTGGGCTGGTGGCCCGTGGGGCTGCATCAGGGCCCTGAGGAGCTCGAGGTGTGTGCTCCAGGCCTCACCTGGTCCGGGACGGAGGGCGGCTGCCCAGGGCCTCCTTCTTTGGGCACCGCCCCTGGGCTGGGTGGGGCCAGCGGATCCCCTGACCCATCACTGCAGCCAAGCTGAGGCTGCTGAGCAGCCAGGGCCGGAGCACGGCCTGTGGGTGGGATGAGCATGGGGAGGTTGCAGGATAGTGGTGGGTCGCCCGCATCAACAGAGGCGGGTCACCCACTGGACATACGACAGGAGCGAACGGGACAGCAAGGCAGCCGGACGCCCAGCTCAGGTGGGGAGGCGGCTGCATGTTCTCCATCTTCAGCACCCAGACGTGTGTGTAGAGATGCTCGTCCAGACACTGAGGGGCTCTTTCATCCGATGCCTCATGTCTCATCATCTGGCAGGTGTGAGGGTCCTGGGGTGACCGTGATAACATGCCGGAAGCCAGGGTGGGGGGGCGGTCACAACAGCAGAGATTTCTTTCTCGCCGCTCTGGACGCTGGAAATACACAATGAAGGTGTGGTTGGTTCCTTCTGAAACTTCAGGGAATCTGCCCTGGCTTCTCCTGGCTTCTCTGGTCTCCAGAAATCCTTGGCACCCCTGTACTTGGGGCTGCATCACCCCCACCTCTGCCTCCATCATCACGTGGCTTCTCCTCTGTGTCTGTGTCCGGATTTCCCTCTTCTTATAAGGACACCAGCTGCTGGATTTAGGTCTCTCCCTAATCCAGCATGACCTCATCTTAACCACGTCTGCAGCAACCCTGTTTCAGAAATAAGGCCTGGTTCTGGGGTCAGAATGGATATAAATTGGGGGCGGGGGGACACTACTGAACCCACAGTAGTAAGTGAGGTGTTAGCGGATGGAGGGAACGAGAAGTGCCCACCGAACTGACAGGGCATCGTGAGGCCGAAAAGCGAGGCAGGCAGCTCCAGGTAATTAATGGATCTGTTTATCATTGGGTAGTTTACTCATAGGGTGGGACTGGGATGTGGTGGACAGCGACCGGAAGCATGTGCCGCTGTGCTCTGCATGGCCAAGGGGTCACCGGAACAACTTATGGTTAACTTGTGGGCGGGGTGTGCTTGGAAACAGGATATACATTCCTAAGTCAAGGTTCATGAATGGGTAACTGGCCTTGTGGGCGCCGGGAACACATCAGCAAAGGTCTTCCTTGTTTGCGGACTAACAAAGCATAGAGGACACCTGGTCCTGATAATTACTAAACAGCCTCTATTAACTACAAAAGTCTTGAGGACAGAGAAGTGATTGACCATACAGTACAGTCCTGGGTAAGGTCAGCAGAAGGACGAGCCCAGGGTGGCATCAGTTATGCTGACAGCCTTACATGGCAGGGAGGCAGGCCTGGGGAAGGTACGGGCTTGAGTCCCGAAGGTGCCCCAGAGAAAGGGACGCGGGCCGGGCAGTGGGGTGGGCCTTGCACCTCGAATGGGACAGGGATGTGGCCCTAAGAAGTGACCTGACACTTGTTTGTAGGGACCCCTCTGTGCAGGGTGGACACACCTGTGTCCAAGGTCACGTCCTGCTGCATGGGGCCCGACCTCTGCATGACCTCTGCGGGCCGTCCTGAGTGGGAGTATATTGTGTCAGGAGCCTCAGGCAGGACACATCCTCAGGGTTTGGGGAGGACCCCCAGGAGGCCTTGGAGGTCAATTCTTGTGGGGGAGGGGAGAGGGTTCAAATCTGCTGCAGTAAGGGCAGCATCCACACATGGAGGGGGCGGTGTTATCAGTTTACCCGAGAAAACACACTTTCAGGTCCCCTGTGTGTTACGGGAAAATCCTGTTTCTAACATGTGGGTGTTCAGGTAGCTGGAAGTGCTCCGGCCTTACTCTTTGCCTGGGCCCGTGCTCCTGCAGCTCCCGAGGACTGACTGCAGTGCCATTGGCTTCACCTGGCAAGTCCCAGCCTTGGGGCGAGGGAGATTGGGCCACGGACCCGGTGTCCAGGGCTGCAGTCAGGCAGTGCCCGGCCACCGGCCCCATGGGGCTGTTCACAGTACGATGACAAATCCAAACGGATTCTGTCCTGTGCTGTTAGGGACGAGCCCTGGGTCTGCCTCTGGACCGTCCCTGTGTGGGGTTGTTTATGCCCACATTTACACTCCACAGACCCCACGAGGTCACCCGGGGTCCCAGGAATCACCTGGGCAAGGAGACAGGGTCTCTTGGCATAAATGGAAATTCCCTGACGTGTCAATAATATGAATTTTTTTTTAATTGTGATTAAAATATATGCAACATAAAATTCACCATTTACCATTAACTTGAACAACTCAGTGTATTGATCACATTCACAGTGTGGAGCCAGCACCACCTCCCTCTGGTTGTAAAACATTCTCATTCCCTAAATAGGAGACCCCTCCCCCCCAGCCCTTGGCAACACTAACCCACTTCCTGTCTCTGTGGCTTTGCCTCTAATGGACATTTCATATAAATGGAATCATACAGTTTGTGGCTGTTCTTGGCTGAATGTTTGTGTCCCTCCAAAATTCACATGTTGAAATACTTACCCCCAAGGTGATGGTATTAGGAGATCGTGCCTTAGGGAAGTGATTAGGTCATGTGGGTGGGGCCCCTATTATGGGATTAGTGTCCTTATAAAAGAGACGTCAGAGAGCTCCCTCACATCTTCTCCATGTGAGGACACAGGGAGAAGATGTCACGTACAACCAAGAAGAGAGCCTCACCAGAACCTGACCATAGTGGCACCCTGATCCCTGACTTCTGTCCTCCAGAACTGTAGGAAATACATTTCTGTTGTTGAAGGCCCCAGCCTGGTAGTTTCTTATGGCAGCCCAAGCAGACTAAGACAGTGTCCTTCTGTGTCTGGCTTCTCTCGCTGAGCATTGTGTTCTCGAGGTTTGTCAGCATTGTAACGAGTGTCAGTGCTTCACTCTTTTTCATGGCTGAGTAATAGTCTATTGTGTGGATGGACCACATTGTGTGTATCTGTTCTCTATTTACTAGTTGATGGTCATTTGGATGATTTCCACATGTTGGCTGTTGTGAGTCAGGCTGCTATGAACATGCATGTACAAGTGTTTGTGTGGACGTGTGTTTTCCTTTCTCTTGGGTTTATACATAGGAGTGGGATTGCTGGGTCTTGTAGTGACTCCATGTTTGACATTTTGAGGAACTGCCAGACTGTCTTCCAAAATGGTGGCACCATTTCACATTCCCACTAGCGGTGTTTGAATGTTCCAATTTCTTCCCTTTTGATCGTCTGTCTTTTGGATTCTAGCACCTTACTGGGAATTAGATGCCATGTCATGGGTGTTCTGTCAGCCCATCAGACCCTCACGCCTTTTATATCAAGTACTTTGTAACGCTCCCCTCACTTTCTGAAATCAGATGCAGAGATAAGATAATCTCTCTACACATATAATTTAAGTATAATTATGTATATGTGTGTATGCATCTCTAGTTACAATAGAGAGAATTATAGATAAATACATTTTATTGAAATAATACATAAATTAATAGGTGAATGCTTGGCTTCAACTACACTAAGTTTATTCTGACTCGTGTTTATTCTGAATAGTTTATTCTGATGGCTATTCTGACTGGTGTGAGTTGATACCTCTTTGTGGTTGGATGTGCATGCGTCTCATAATTCCTTGAAATTGAGCTTTCAGGAACGTCCTTTTCTTCTTCAAATTGTGAGTACAGCTTACCTCTTCAAATTGTTTTCCTGAAGTATGTTTCACGTTTTGAAATCTTTTGGCCATTACCTCCTTTAAGACATTTTGAGGGCAGGTTTCATTTAAAGCCCTCCTGTACTTGTGTATATGAAGTGACCATTAGCACAGGTTTTAAAGCTGTTGTTGCAGGTAACGGCAAGATGGCGGCAGCATTTCTGCGTTCTCCACTCTGGTAACTAGGGAAACAGACCTTCCTGCCGGTGGTGTTCCTCGGTTATAAATTAGAGTGGAATGTGCCCGGATAAACCCCACAAAACTGATGTCTCCTTATTTATGTTTGCTTTTTAAATTGAATTTATATTTTTAATTGGAGTAATATTTCATTGTGTACATGGACCACTTCTTCTTTGTGCATTCCTCTGTTGATGGACATTTTCATTGCTTTCCAGTGTTGGCTATGGTAAATATTGCTAGAGTGCAGGATTGCCAGCCTGTGGCTTTTGATTCTCATCCTCTCAGGCGATGGGCCCAGCAGTGGGTATGCTTGATTGAATGGTAGCTCAATGTTTACCTTTTCAAGGCACCTCCACTGTGTTTTCATTAGTGGCTCTTACCACGTCCAACTTAGAACCCAGCGTACGCATTTCTCCACAACTCCTTCAGCATTTATTGTTTGCAAAATTTTTGTTGATGGCCTTTCTGATTGGTGTGAGCTGATAGGTTTTTGTAATTTGGATTTGCATGTTTTAATAATTCCTAATGTTCAGCATTTTTCCATGCCTTTTTTTATTTCTGTTAAACAAAAAAAGAAAAAAAAAACTGTGAGTACAATGAACCTCTTGAAATTGTCTTCTTGGAAGGTTACCCTCTTCTGGATTTTTTTGGTCGAATTTCGACCTCAGGATTTTTTTTGAGGGCAGGTGTCATTTACAGGCCTGCAATGAGTGTGAATTTTTAGTGACCATTAGCACTGGGTTTAAAGCTGCTGTTGTGGGAAATGGCCACAAGGTGGCAGCATTACTCCATTCCCAAATCTGCTTACTAGGGCAGCAGAACCTTTATGGAAGTCGTGCTCGTAGGTTGTATATTAGAATGGAATGTGCCAGGAAAAACCCCCATAAGTTTATGTCACATTACTTCTTGTTCGTTGTTTTAATTTTTTAAATCGGGGTAATGATTCGAATATTGTTTGTCCTAGGTGTACACAATCTGGTTCATTTGTACATTATATATATATATATATATATATATGTGTGTGTGTGTGTGTGTGTGTGTATTCATGTACATATCCTCTTCCCATGTAAATTATTGCAGAGTGTTCCATAGACCTCCCTTGCTATATGGTAGGTCTTTTTGATATATGTATTTAATATGTATTTGTATACGTATGGTAACCATAATCTTAATTTATCCATTGCCCCCACCTTTACCTTAGATAAGCATAGTTTGTTTTCTAAGCCTGTGAGTTTCTTTCTCTGTGGAAATATGTTTAATTGTGTCAGTTGTTTGATGATGCCTATAAGTGATACCATAGGATATATGTCTTTTGCTTTCCGACTTACCTCATTTTCTGTGATTATCTCTAGGCTCATCTATGGTGCCTCAAAGAGCAGTGTTTCATTGTTCTCCATGGCTAATATTCCATTGTGTACATGGACCACTTCTTCTTGGTGCATTTTTCTGTTGATGGACATCTTGATTTCTTCCAATTCTTGGCTATGGTACATGTTGTTGCAGTGCAGGATTGCCAGCCTGTGTCTTTTCGATTCTGGTCTACTCAGGTGATAGGCCCATCACTGGGCCTACCAGGTCACATGGTAGCTCAATTTTTACCTTTAAACGCACCTCCATTCTGTTCTCACTACTGGCTATTACCAGGTTACATCCCACCAGCAGCTAGAGGGTATGCAGTTATCTAAAACCCCTTCAGCACTTATTTTTGTAGACTTTTTTGCTGATGATCATTCTACGGCTGTGAGGGGAATGCTTTTGTAGACTGCAATTGCATGGCTTTATTAATTCCTGATGTTGAGCATTTTTCCATGCCTTTTTTTTTTTTAACAAAAAAGAAAGAGAAGACAAAATGTCCGTAAAATATGCCACTTGAAATTGTCATTTTGAAATGTTGACGTCCTTTGAATTTTTTGGTGATTTACGACCCCAGGATTTGTTTTCAGGGCAGGTGTCATTTACAGGCCTGTAATTATTTTGAATATCAACTGACCATTAGTTCTGGGTTTAAAGCTGCTGTTGTGTGAAACGGCCACAAGGCAGCAGCAGTTCTCCTTCAACAAATCTGATTACTAGGGCAACAGCACCTCAAAGAAAGTCGTGTTCTAGGTTGTACATTAGAATGGAATGTGCCAGGAAAAAGCCCCTTAAGTTTATGTCTCACTACTTTTTGTTCTTTTTTTAATTTAACTTTTATTTTTATCACAGCAAGTTTCATTGCAAAGTTTTGCTTGGTCTAGGTGTGTAAGACGTGGTTCTTTTACACATATACATATGTCTATTCTTCCTGGGATCCTTTTCCCATATACGTTATGACAGAATGTTGAGTAGTTTTCTCTTGGTATTCCGTAAGTCTTGGTGATTACATATTTCACCTGTGTTTGTATATCTCTGTTAACCCCAATATCCTAATGTATCCAATCCTCACACCTTTCCACTGGTGAACCATAAGTGTGTTTAATGAATCTCTGATTGCCTTTCTCTGTGGAAATGTCTTCACTGGTATCATATTTTAGGTAACACCTATAAGTGATATCATACGATATGTGTCTTTCTCTTTCTGACTTACTACAAGTTGCGTGATTACCTCTAGACTCATCTATGGTGCTGCAAATGGCATTGTGTCCTTTTTTTCCTTGGCTAATATTCCGTCTGCACATGTACCAGTTCTTCTTTGTCCACTCATCTGTTGATGGACTTTTTGGTTGCTTCCATGTCTTGGCTATTGTAATACTGCTGCAATGCAGATTTGCTTGCCAGTGTCTTTCCAATTCTGTCTTCTTAGATTATAGGCCTAGGAGTGGGCCTGCTGGATCATATGGTAGCTCAATGTTTACCTTGTAAAGGCACGTCCATTTTGTTCTCATTAGTGGCTCCTACCAGGTTAAATCCGACTTAAAGTTGAGGGTATGCACTTCTCCACAACCCCTTCAGCATTTATCGTTTGCAGTTTTTTTGTTGATGGTTATTCTGACTGGTGTGAGCTGATACCTCTTTGTGGTTGGATGTGCATGCGTCTCATAATTCCTTGAAATTGAGCTTTCAGGAACGTCCTTTTCTTCTTCAAATTGTGAGTACAGCTTACCTCTTCAAATTGTTTTCCTGAAGTATGTTTCACATTTTGAAATCTTTTGGCCATTACCTCCTTTAAGACATTTTGAGGGCAGGTTTCATTTAAAGCCCTCCTGTACTTGTGTATATGAAGTGACCATTAGCACAGGTTTTAAAGCTGTTGTTGCAGGTAACGGCAAGATGGCGGCAGCATTTCTGCGTTCTCCACTCTGGTAACTAGGGAAACAGACCTTCCTGCCGGTGGTGTTCCTCGGTTATAAATTAGAGTGGAATGTGCCCGGATAAACCCCACAAAACTGATGTCTCCTTATTTATGTTTGCTTTTTAAATTGAATTTATATTTTTAATTGGAGTAATATTTCATTGTGTACATGGACCACTTCTTCTTTGTGCATTCCTCTGTTGATGGACATTTTCATTGCTTTCCAGTGTTGGCTATGGTAAATATTGCTAGAGTGCAGGATTGCCAGCCTGTGGCTTTTGATTCTCATCCTCTCAGGCGATGGGCCCAGCAGTGGGTATGCTTGATTGAATGGTAGCTCAATGTTTACCTTTTCAAGGCACCTCCACTGTGTTTTCATTAGTGGCTCTTACCACGTCCAACTTAGAACCCAGCGTACGCATTTCTCCACAACTCCTTCAGCATTTATTGTTTGCAAAATTTTTGTTGATGGCCTTTCTGATTGGTGTGAGCTGATAGGTTTTTGTAATTTGGATTTGCATGTTTTAATAATTCCTAATGTTCAGCATTTTTCCATGCCTTTTTTTATTTCTGTTAAACAAAAAAAGAAAAAAAAAACTGTGAGTACAATGAACCTCTTGAAATTGTCTTCTTGGAAGGTTACCCTCTTCTGGATTTTTTTGGTCGAATTTCGACCTCAGGATTTTTTTTGAGGGCAGGTGTCATTTACAGGCCTGCAATGAGTGTGAATTTTTAGTGACCATTAGCACTGGGTTTAAAGCTGCTGTTGTGGGAAATGGCCACAAGGTGGCAGCATTACTCCATTCCCAAATCTGCTTACTAGGGCAGCAGAACCTTTATGGAAGTCGTGCTCGTAGGTTGTATATTAGAATGGAATGTGCCAGGAAAAACCCCCATAAGTTTATGTCACATTACTTCTTGTTCGTTGTTTTAATTTTTTAAATCGGGGTAATGATTCGAATATTGTTTGTCCTAGGTGTACACAATCTGGTTCATTTGTACATTATATATATATATATATATATATATGTGTGTGTGTGTGTGTGTGTGTGTATTCATGTACATATCCTCTTCCCATGTAAATTATTGCAGAGTGTTCCATAGACCTCCCTTGCTATATGGTAGGTCTTTTTGATATATGTATTTAATATGTATTTGTATACGTATGGTAACCATAATCTTAATTTATCCATTGCCCCCACCTTTACCTTAGATAAGCATAGTTTGTTTTCTAAGCCTGTGAGTTTCTTTCTCTGTGGAAATATGTTTAATTGTGTCAGTTGTTTGATGATGCCTATAAGTGATACCATAGGATATATGTCTTTTGCTTTCCGACTTACCTCATTTTCTGTGATTATCTCTAGGCTCATCTATGGTGCCTCAAAGAGCAGTGTTTCATTGTTCTCCATGGCTAATATTCCATTGTGTACATGGACCACTTCTTCTTGGTGCATTTTTCTGTTGATGGACATCTTGATTTCTTCCAATTCTTGGCTATGGTACATGTTGTTGCAGTGCAGGATTGCCAGCCTGTGTCTTTTCGATTCTGGTCTACTCAGGTGATAGGCCCATCACTGGGCCTACCAGGTCACATGGTAGCTCAATTTTTACCTTTAAACGCACCTCCATTCTGTTCTCACTACTGGCTATTACCAGGTTACATCCCACCAGCAGCTAGAGGGTATGCAGTTATCTAAAACCCCTTCAGCACTTATTTTTGTAGACTTTTTTGCTGATGATCATTCTACGGCTGTGAGGGGAATGCTTTTGTAGACTGCAATTGCATGGCTTTATTAATTCCTGATGTTGAGCATTTTTCCATGCCTTTTTTTTTTTTAACAAAAAAGAAAGAGAAGACAAAATGTCCGTAAAATATGCCACTTGAAATTGTCATTTTGAAATGTTGACGTCCTTTGAATTTTTTGGTGATTTACGACCCCAGGATTTGTTTTCAGGGCAGGTGTCATTTACAGGCCTGTAATTATTTTGAATATCAACTGACCATTAGTTCTGGGTTTAAAGCTGCTGTTGTGTGAAACGGCCACAAGGCAGCAGCAGTTCTCCTTCAACAAATCTGATTACTAGGGCAACAGCACCTCAAAGAAAGTCGTGTTCTAGGTTGTACATTAGAATGGAATGTGCCAGGAAAAAGCCCCTTAAGTTTATGTCTCACTACTTTTTGTTCTTTTTTTAATTTAACTTTTATTTTTATCACAGCAAGTTTCATTGCAAAGTTTTGCTTGGTCTAGGTGTGTAAGACGTGGTTCTTTTACACATATACATATGTCTATTCTTCCTGGGATCCTTTTCCCATATACGTTATGACAGAATGTTGAGTAGTTTTCTCTTGGTATTCCGTAAGTCTTGGTGATTACATATTTCACCTGTGTTTGTATATCTCTGTTAACCCCAATATCCTAATGTATCCAATCCTCACACCTTTCCACTGGTGAACCATAAGTGTGTTTAATGAATCTCTGATTGCCTTTCTCTGTGGAAATGTCTTCACTGGTATCATATTTTAGGTAACACCTATAAGTGATATCATACGATATGTGTCTTTCTCTTTCTGACTTACTACAAGTTGCGTGATTACCTCTAGACTCATCTATGGTGCTGCAAATGGCATTGTGTCCTTTTTTTCCTTGGCTAATATTCCGTCTGCACATGTACCAGTTCTTCTTTGTCCACTCATCTGTTGATGGACTTTTTGGTTGCTTCCATGTCTTGGCTATTGTAATACTGCTGCAATGCAGATTTGCTTGCCAGTGTCTTTCCAATTCTGTCTTCTTAGATTATAGGCCTAGGAGTGGGCCTGCTGGATCATATGGTAGCTCAATGTTTACCTTGTAAAGGCACGTCCATTTTGTTCTCATTAGTGGCTCCTACCAGGTTAAATCCGACTTAAAGTTGAGGGTATGCACTTCTCCACAACCCCTTCAGCATTTATCGTTTGCAGTTTTTTTGTTGATGGTTATTCTGACTGGTGTGAGCTGATACCTCTTTGTGGTTGGATGTGCATGCGTCTCATAATTCCTTGAAATTGAGCTTTCAGGAACGTCCTTTTCTTCTTCAAATTGTGAGTACAGCTTACCTCTTCAAATTGTTTTCCTGAAGTATGTTTCACATTTTGAAATCTTTTGGCCATTACCTCCTTTAAGACATTTTGAGGGCAGGTTTCATTTAAAGCCCTCCTGTACTTGTGTATATGAAGTGACCATTAGCACAGGTTTTAAAGCTGTTGTTGCAGGTAACGGCAAGATGGCGGCAGCATTTCTGCGTTCTCCACTCTGGTAACTAGGGAAACAGACCTTCCTGCCGGTGGTGTTCCTCGGTTATAAATTAGAGTGGAATGTGCCCGGATAAACCCCACAAAACTGATGTCTCCTTATTTATGTTTGCTTTTTAAATTGAATTTATATTTTTAATTGGAGTAATATTTCATTGTGTACATGGACCACTTCTTCTTTGTGCATTCCTCTGTTGATGGACATTTTCATTGCTTTCCAGTGTTGGCTATGGTAAATATTGCTAGAGTGCAGGATTGCCAGCCTGTGGCTTTTGATTCTCATCCTCTCAGGCGATGGGCCCAGCAGTGGGTATGCTTGATTGAATGGTAGCTCAATGTTTACCTTTTCAAGGCACCTCCACTGTGTTTTCATTAGTGGCTCTTACCACGTCCAACTTAGAACCCAGCGTACGCATTTCTCCACAACTCCTTCAGCATTTATTGTTTGCAAAATTTTTGTTGATGGCCTTTCTGATTGGTGTGAGCTGATAGGTTTTTGTAATTTGGATTTGCATGTTTTAATAATTCCTAATGTTCAGCATTTTTCCATGCCTTTTTTTATTTCTGTTAAACAAAAAAAGAAAAAAAAAACTGTGAGTACAATGAACCTCTTGAAATTGTCTTCTTGGAAGGTTACCCTCTTCTGGATTTTTTTGGTCGAATTTCGACCTCAGGATTTTTTTTGAGGGCAGGTGTCATTTACAGGCCTGCAATGAGTGTGAATTTTTAGTGACCATTAGCACTGGGTTTAAAGCTGCTGTTGTGGGAAATGGCCACAAGGTGGCAGCATTACTCCATTCCCAAATCTGCTTACTAGGGCAGCAGAACCTTTATGGAAGTCGTGCTCGTAGGTTGTATATTAGAATGGAATGTGCCAGGAAAAACCCCCATAAGTTTATGTCACATTACTTCTTGTTCGTTGTTTTAATTTTTTAAATCGGGGTAATGATTCGAATATTGTTTGTCCTAGGTGTACACAATCTGGTTCATTTGTACATTATATATATATATATATATATATATGTGTGTGTGTGTGTGTGTGTGTGTATTCATGTACATATCCTCTTCCCATGTAAATTATTGCAGAGTGTTCCATAGACCTCCCTTGCTATATGGTAGGTCTTTTTGATATATGTATTTAATATGTATTTGTATACGTATGGTAACCATAATCTTAATTTATCCATTGCCCCCACCTTTACCTTAGATAAGCATAGTTTGTTTTCTAAGCCTGTGAGTTTCTTTCTCTGTGGAAATATGTTTAATTGTGTCAGTTGTTTGATGATGCCTATAAGTGATACCATAGGATATATGTCTTTTGCTTTCCGACTTACCTCATTTTCTGTGATTATCTCTAGGCTCATCTATGGTGCCTCAAAGAGCAGTGTTTCATTGTTCTCCATGGCTAATATTCCATTGTGTACATGGACCACTTCTTCTTGGTGCATTTTTCTGTTGATGGACATCTTGATTTCTTCCAATTCTTGGCTATGGTACATGTTGTTGCAGTGCAGGATTGCCAGCCTGTGTCTTTTCGATTCTGGTCTACTCAGGTGATAGGCCCATCACTGGGCCTACCAGGTCACATGGTAGCTCAATTTTTACCTTTAAACGCACCTCCATTCTGTTCTCACTACTGGCTATTACCAGGTTACATCCCACCAGCAGCTAGAGGGTATGCAGTTATCTAAAACCCCTTCAGCACTTATTTTTGTAGACTTTTTTGCTGATGATCATTCTACGGCTGTGAGGGGAATGCTTTTGTAGACTGCAATTGCATGGCTTTATTAATTCCTGATGTTGAGCATTTTTCCATGCCTTTTTTTTTTTTAACAAAAAAGAAAGAGAAGACAAAATGTCCGTAAAATATGCCACTTGAAATTGTCATTTTGAAATGTTGACGTCCTTTGAATTTTTTGGTGATTTACGACCCCAGGATTTGTTTTCAGGGCAGGTGTCATTTACAGGCCTGTAATTATTTTGAATATCAACTGACCATTAGTTCTGGGTTTAAAGCTGCTGTTGTGTGAAACGGCCACAAGGCAGCAGCAGTTCTCCTTCAACAAATCTGATTACTAGGGCAACAGCACCTCAAAGAAAGTCGTGTTCTAGGTTGTACATTAGAATGGAATGTGCCAGGAAAAAGCCCCTTAAGTTTATGTCTCACTACTTTTTGTTCTTTTTTTAATTTAACTTTTATTTTTATCACAGCAAGTTTCATTGCAAAGTTTTGCTTGGTCTAGGTGTGTAAGACGTGGTTCTTTTACACATATACATATGTCTATTCTTCCTGGGATCCTTTTCCCATATACGTTATGACAGAATGTTGAGTAGTTTTCTCTTGGTATTCCGTAAGTCTTGGTGATTACATATTTCACCTGTGTTTGTATATCTCTGTTAACCCCAATATCCTAATGTATCCAATCCTCACACCTTTCCACTGGTGAACCATAAGTGTGTTTAATGAATCTCTGATTGCCTTTCTCTGTGGAAATGTCTTCACTGGTATCATATTTTAGGTAACACCTATAAGTGATATCATACGATATGTGTCTTTCTCTTTCTGACTTACTACAAGTTGCGTGATTACCTCTAGACTCATCTATGGTGCTGCAAATGGCATTGTGTCCTTTTTTTCCTTGGCTAATATTCCGTCTGCACATGTACCAGTTCTTCTTTGTCCACTCATCTGTTGATGGACTTTTTGGTTGCTTCCATGTCTTGGCTATTGTAATACTGCTGCAATGCAGATTTGCTTGCCAGTGTCTTTCCAATTCTGTCTTCTTAGATTATAGGCCTAGGAGTGGGCCTGCTGGATCATATGGTAGCTCAATGTTTACCTTGTAAAGGCACGTCCATTTTGTTCTCATTAGTGGCTCCTACCAGGTTAAATCCGACTTAAAGTTGAGGGTATGCACTTCTCCACAACCCCTTCAGCATTTATCGTTTGCAGTTTTTTTGTTGATGGTTATTCTGACTGGTGTGAGCTGATACCTCTTTGTGGTTGGATGTGCATGCGTCTCATAATTCCTTGAAATTGAGCTTTCAGGAACGTCCTTTTCTTCTTCAAATTGTGAGTACAGCTTACCTCTTCAAATTGTTTTCCTGAAGTATGTTTCACATTTTGAAATCTTTTGGCCATTACCTCCTTTAAGACATTTTGAGGGCAGGTTTCATTTAAAGCCCTCCTGTACTTGTGTATATGAAGTGACCATTAGCACAGGTTTTAAAGCTGTTGTTGCAGGTAACGGCAAGATGGCGGCAGCATTTCTGCGTTCTCCACTCTGGTAACTAGGGAAACAGACCTTCCTGCCGGTGGTGTTCCTCGGTTATAAATTAGAGTGGAATGTGCCCGGATAAACCCCACAAAACTGATGTCTCCTTATTTATGTTTGCTTTTTAAATTGAATTTATATTTTTAATTGGAGTAATATTTCATTGTGTACATGGACCACTTCTTCTTTGTGCATTCCTCTGTTGATGGACATTTTCATTGCTTTCCAGTGTTGGCTATGGTAAATATTGCTAGAGTGCAGGATTGCCAGCCTGTGGCTTTTGATTCTCATCCTCTCAGGCGATGGGCCCAGCAGTGGGTATGCTTGATTGAATGGTAGCTCAATGTTTACCTTTTCAAGGCACCTCCACTGTGTTTACATTAGTGGCTCTTACCACGTCCAACTTAGAACCCAGCGTACGCATTTCTCCACAACTCCTTCAGCATTTATTGTTTGCAAAATTTTTGCTGATGGCCTTTCTAACTGGTGTGAGCTGACACGTTTTTGTAATTTGGATTTGCATGTCTTTAATAATTCCTAATGTTCAGCATTTTTCCACGCCTATTTTATTTCTGTTAAACAAAAACAGAAAAAACTGTGAGTACAAATAAACCTCTTGAACTTGTCTTCTTGGAAGGTTGCCCTATTTGAATTTTTTGGTCGAATTTCGACCTCAGGATTTTTTTTTGAGGGCAGGTGTCATTTACAGGCCTGCAATGAGTGTGAATTTTTAGTGACCATTAGCACTGGGTTTAAAGCTGCTGTTGTGGGAAATGGCCACAAGGTGGAAGCGTTTCTCCATTCCCAAATCTGGATACTAGGGCAGCAGAGCCTTTCTGGAAGTCGAGTTCCCAGGTTGTAAATTAGAATGGAATGTGCCAGGAAAAACCCCCATTAGTTTACGTCACATTACTTCTTGTTCGTTGTTTTAATTTTTTTAATCGGGGTAATGATTCGAATATTGTTTGTCCTAGGTGTACACAATCTGGTTCATTTGTACATTAAATATATATATCTATATCTATATATCTATAGATATAGATATAGATATAGATATATATATACTCGTTTCAAGTCCTCCTCTTTGGCTTCCTTGAACAGATTATTGGACGATAGTTGTCCTTTATAACTCTGCAGGTTTGTGAATTTCTGTGCCCCTGAGCTCCAATTTTCAACTCGCTTTTTTGTGAGCTGGCCGCAAAACCGCAGGATTGCTTCAGGCCCTATTCTGCTTCTGGGGCGGCAGGCTGAGCCTTTGGTTAATACTTCTTCCTGACGGAAAATTAGAGAGACATGTGCCTGTCCAAATGCCTAGGGCTAGACTCTCATTGGTTCCCGCTCTTCCCTTTCATCCTCCACACAAATTGCAAACTGTGCAGAACAGGAAGTTAAAGGCGCTGACTCTCCAAGTGGGGAGATTGAGAGTAAAGCAGCTGTAATGGGGAACACGAGCACCAGGAGAGGACAAATGAGGAGCGTTTTAGAAACCTTTCCCGATCACACGGTGTCCCATCCTCTGGGTTTCCCATGCATGTTTTAGCTGTAGTAAGATTCCCTTAAACCTGGAGAGCTGGGACCCATGGAATAGGTGGCACTCTTTAAAGACTCTGTATTTGCTCAGCCAACCTCAGCAATCCTCTCTGCCCCAAGTGTCCAGCCTTATGTCTCATCGAGCTGTGTGTGTAGATGGGGTCAATCCAGGTTGCATCAGAGCCCCTGAAAGAATTGTAAGAATTTCGCTGTTTTTGTGTTTTGTTTTTGAAACTCATTTTTATAATGGCGTTGAGCTGATTTTCACTGCCGTGTTTATGCCACTCTAGACACACTTTATTCCCTTACGGAGACATATCAATACATAGGTTTTAAGATTCTTACTAGTCAGATATATTCCTCTGCGCGGAATAGGGGGTGTTGAGTCCTGTTCACTGAGCAAGGAGTCGGTCTTGTCTATTACATATTTGTTTTATGGAACGGTACATGTGCTAATATCAAACTCTGGTATTTTGCATCATCCCACTTCACCTTTCCCCTTATGCAGGCATAAGTGTGTTTTCTAAATGTGTGACTCTGTTCTGTTTTCTAATTCAGTTCATGTGTAGCCATGTTTACATTCCCTTTGTAAGTGATATCTTATGATAAGTTTCTTTTTCTGTGTGACTTATTTCACTTAGAATCATCGTACCTGAATCCACTCATTTTGCTGCTACTGTCCTTATGACATTGATTTCCTGGCTGAGGGATATTCCATCGTACGTAAGTACCACAATTTCTTTACCCATTTTTGTCTTTCCTGGGATATTTAAGGATTATTGAAGTTGAGGTTCTTGTAAACAGAGCAGCCCTAAACTTTGGGGTGGCTGTGTCTTGTTGATTTTCAGTTTTCCCAAGGTATACACCCATGAGTGGAAGTGCCCTTGGCTCTGTACCTCTGTTTTTTAGATGTTTGAGGAAACACCCTGCACTTCTCCAGAGTGGCTCTTGGCAATTTACATCCCGCCCATCAGCGTAACAAGTCTCCCTGTTCCCCACTTCCTGTCCTGCCTTCCCAGTTTTTCTGCTTTTTTCGGATGTCCCTTTTGACCGGTGGGAAGTGAGACTTCTTTGTAGTGCGAATTTGCATTGCCCACTTGCTTGGTTGGCCAAAAAGTGCGTATGCGTTTTTTGCTGAATATATTCAGGAAAAAACGCGTACGACCTTTTTGACAAAGTGCATCATTGTCGCAGTTATGCCACTTTTCCTGTGCTTTAAAGGCGATTCCAATCTACCTCTTGAAATCTGTTTCCTGCAATTCTGCCTCGCTTTCAAGTCCTCCTCGTTGACTTCCCTCAACAGATTTTTGGACGATAGTTTTCCTCTATATCTCTGCAGGATTGTGAATTGCTGTGACCCTAAGCTCCATTTTTCAACTCGCTTTTTTTGTGAGCTGGCCGCAAAACCGTAGGATTGCTTCAGGCCATATTCTGCTTCCGGGGAGGCATGCTGAGCCTTTGGTATATTTTTCTTCCTGAGGAGAAATTAAAGTGACACGTGCCCGTCCAAATGCCTATAGCTAGTGTCTCACTGTTTCCCCCACTTCCCTTTCATCCTCCGCACAAATTGCATATTGTGCGAAACAAGAGGTTAAAGGCGCTGACTCTCCAAGTGGGGAGATTGATAGTAAAGCGGCTGGAAAGGAGAACCCGAGCACCAGGAGAGGAAAAATGAGGAGCGTTTTAGAAACCTTTCCCAATTACACGATGTCCCATCCTCTGGGTTCCCCATGCATGTTTTAGCTGTAGTAAGATTCCCTTAAACCTGGAGAGTTGGGAACCAAGGAACGGGTGGCACACATTATTGCTTTAAAGGGTCTGCATTTGCTCAACCAACTTCACAAGTGTCCAACCTTATGTCTCATCCAGCTGTGTGTGTAGATGGGGTCAATCCAGGTTGCAACATAGCCCCTGAACGAATTTTGTAAGAATTTCACTGTTTTTGTGTTTTGTTTTTGACATTTATTTTTATAATAGGGTGGAGCTGATTTTCACTGCCATGTTTATACCGCTCTAGACACATTTGATTCACTTACGGAAACATATCAATACATAGGTTTTAAGATTCTTACTAGTCAGATATATTCCTCTGCGGTGAATAGGGGGTGTTGAGTCCAGTTCACTGAGCAAGGAGTAGGTCTTGTCTATTACATATTCGGTTTATGGAACGGTACCTGTGCTAATATCAAACTCTGGTTTTATGCATCACCCCACCTCTCCTTTCCCCTTAAGCAGGCATAAGAGTGTTTCTGAATGTGGACTCCTATCTGTTTTCTAATTCAGTTCATGTGTAGCCATGTTTACATTCCCTTTATAAGTGATATCTTATGATAAGTTTCTTTTTCTGTGTGACTTATTTCAGTTAGAACCATCGTACCTAAATCCACTCATTATGCTGCTACTGGCCTTATGATATTGATTTCATGGCTGAGTGATATTCCATTGTACAAATGTACCACAACTTCTTTATCTATTGCTCTCTTTCCTGGGATATTTTTGGTGTACTGAAGTCGAGTTTCTTGAGTTTCAGAGCAGCCCTAAATTTTGGGGTGCCTCTGTCTTGTTGATTTTTAGTTTTCCCAAGATATATGCCTGTCAGTGGAAGTGCCCTATGCTCTGTGGCTCTGTTTTTTAGACGTTTTAGGAAACACCATCCACTTCTCCAGAGTGGCTCTTGGCAATTTATACCCTGCCCATCAGCGTAACAATCCTTCCTGTTCTCCATGGCCTTTCCTGCATTTCACATTTTTTTTTTTTTTTTTTGCGGTACATGGGCCTCTCAGTGTTGTGGCCTCTCCCGTTGCGGAGCGCAGGCTCCGGACGCACAGGCTCAGTGGCCATGGCTCACGGGCCCAGCCCCTCCGCGGCATGTGGGATCCTCCCGGACCGGGGCACGAACCCGCGTCCCCTGCATCAGCAGGCGGACTCTCAACTACACTTTTTTCGGATGGCGCTTTTGACCAGTGGGAAGTGAGACTTCTTTTTTGTGTGGATTTGCATTACCTGTTTTCTTGGTTGGCCAAAAAGGCCGTATGCATTATATCCTGAATATATTCAGGAAAAAACGCATACGCCCTTTTTGGGCAACTGCATCATTATCGAAATTCTGCCGTTTTTCATGTGCTTTAAAGGAGAGTCCAGTCTAACTCTCGATATCTGTTTCCTGAAATTCTGCCTTGCATTCAGATACTCTTCGTTGCTTTACCTCACTATATCTTTGGACGTTATTTATCATTTATAACTCTGCCGTTTTGTGATTTGCACTGCCCCTGAGCACCATTTTTCAACTCGCTTTTTTGTGAGCTGGCTGCAAAACCGCAGGATTGCTTTAGGTCCTATTCTGGTTCCGGCCAGACAGGCTGAGCCTTTGGTTAATTCTTCTTCCTGATGGGAAATTAGAGTGATATGTGCCTGTCTAAGCTCCTACAGCTTGCCTCTCATTGGTTCGCCCTCTTCCCATTCATTCTCTGCACAAATTGCAAACTGTGTGAAACAGGAGGTTAAAGGCGCTGATTCCCCAAGTGGGGAGATTTTTAGTAATGTGGCTGGAATGGCGAAGACGAGCACCAGGAGATCAAAATTGAGGTGCATTTTAGACACTTTTCCTGATCACAAGGTGTACAGTCCTCTGGGTTTCCCATGAATGTTTTACCTGTAGGAAGATTCCCTTGAACCTGCAGATTTGGGACCCTTGGAACAGGTACCAGACAGTATTACTTTAAAAGGTCTGCATTTCCTTAGCCAACCTCACTAATATCTCTTAGTGCAAACAGTTTCCAGCCTTATGTCTCATCCTGCTGTGGGTCTAGTTGTGTTCAATCCATGTTGCATCATAGCCCCTGAGCAAAAGTTGTAAGAATTTTTCTGTCTCACTGTCTTTTATTTATTTATTATTATATTTGTTACAGCTGATTTTCAAAGCTCTGTTTTTTTGCTGCTGTACATCCACTTGATTCACATACTGAGAGACATCAATAAATTCTTTTTCAGATTCTTACCAGTCATATATATTATTTTCCGGTGACTTGAGTGTGTTGAGTGCAGTTCTTTGAGGTACCGTGTAGGCCTTGTCAATTATCAATTTGGTATTTGGAACGGTATCTTTGCTAATTTCAACCTCCTGGATAATGTCTCACCCCTCCCCACCTTTCCCGTTTAGCAGCCTTATGTGTGTTTTCTACATATTTGACTATGTTTCTGTTTTGTAATTTATTTCATGTGTAGCGATTTTTGATTCCACCTTTAAGTGTCATCTTATGATATGTTTCTTTTTCTTTCTGACTTATGTCACTTAGAATGATCATTCGTAACTCCTCCGGAGTTGTTGCAACTGGCCTTATTTCATTGATTTCTGGTCTGAGTAATATTCCACTCTACTTAAGTACCACATCTCTTTTATCCATTTTATCCTTCCAGGGACATTTAGATTATATCCAAGTCGAGGCTCTTTTTAACAGAGAGGTGGTAAACGTTTGGGTGTCTGTGTCCTGTCGATTTTTTGTTTTTCCCAAGATATATGCCCATGAGTGCAAGTGTCCTGTACTCTGTAGCTCATTTTTTAGATGTTTTAGTAAACACAATACACTTTTCCAGAGTGGCCGTTGGCAATTTACATTTCCACTATCAGCCTCACAGGGCCCCCTTTTCTCCTCGCCCTGTCCTGCATTTCTGGTGTTTACACTTTATGAGGATGGCTCTTCTGACTGATGTGAAGTGATACATTTTGTAGTATTGATTTCCAGTGCCCACCTGTTTGGTTGGCTAAAAAGGGTGTATGCCCTTTTCTTGAATATATTCAGAAAAAAAGCATACGCCCTCTTTGGCCAGCTGCATCATTGGCGACGTTCAACCCCTTTTCTTGTGGTTTAATGGCGAGTCCTTTCTACCTCTTCAAATCCGTTTCCTGCCATTCTCCCTTCTTTACAAGTCCTTTTCTGTGACTTACCTCAAGACATTTTTCAACGATAGATATTTTCAACTCTGCAGTTTCATGAATTTTAGTGCTCCTGAGTTCCATTTTTCAACTTGTGATTTTGGAAACTGGCCACAAAACAGTGTGATTTCCTCAAGCCCTATTCTGTTTCCATGGGCAATCCTAGCCTTTGGTGAATTCGTTTTGCTGACTGGAAATTAGAGTGACATGTGCCTGTCCGAACACCTAGGACTTGTCTCTCATTGTTTCTCATCCTTCTGCTTCATCCTCTGGACAAATTCCAAACTGTGCACAACAGGATGTTGACGGTGCTGACATACCTAAGTGAGGAGATTGTTAGGAAAGATGCTGGAGGGGTGAACCTGAGCACCAGGAGATGAGGTGCCTTTTCCAATCTCTTCCCGATCAAGTGGGGTACCATCCTCTGGGTGTGACAGGCATGTTTTAGCAGTAGGAAGGGCCCCGTGCATGTAAGGAGAACACCAGGGATTTTTCCAAGTCAGTGCCTCCCCAACCTCAAACTGGGGAATTTTTAAGCTACGGCTACAAGTATATTCATTAAGGGCCTTGGGAAGTAGGCAGAGTTAGAACTTTAGATGATTGAATTCTTCAGGGTCAGAAGCGCTCACCATCGGCTTCCCTTAGGTTACATTTTATCTGTCATTGATAGATGATGTCGATAAAAAATATCTATTATTTTTCATATTATTTCCCCTTATAGGTTATTGCAAAATATTGAGCGTGGTTCCCTGTGCTATACAGTAGTTCCTTGTTGATGATCTATTTTATACATAGCAGTGTGTGTGTGTTAATCCCAAACTGTTAATTTATCCCTCCTCCCACCTTTCCCCTTTGGTAATAATAAATTATAAGATTTTATACTTCTGAGAAATGGGGGAGCTGAAAGAGAGGTATCATTTTCAATGGAAAAACATTCAAAACAAGATTGAAGCTTCAGCCAAGAGTATTATATGTACATCCTTGGAACGAAATCACTTCATTTCTCTAATGTTGACCTGACAAAAAGACAAACGTCTTCACTGAACTTGCTTATAACAAAGTGATGGAAATATCAAATGGAAGTCTTAGAAACATCTTATTTTACACGAGCCTTATACACTGTTCTATGTTAATTACAGTTTGGCTCACATATCTGTTCATTGAAGTTACAATGTTCTCAATTTCTGTTACTGATCCTCCAGAGTGGACCCCAACAAGGGTCCCCCTGCCCAGTGTCGTTGGAGCCAAAAGATCAAGACTGAGTTTGGTTCAGAAGCAAAGGAAACTTTATATTTTGATCAGAGAATGGAGAGGTCAGAGCATGCACTCCCCCGTGGGCTGTGGGCTGGGCTGCTGTGTAGGGATCCCGGCAGTGTCAGCGGGAGGAAGAGGACGGGGCTCTCGAGGGCCAGGTTGGCTGCAGCTCAGGCTCTATGTCGCAGAGTCTGCATGGGGCCCCGCGAGCTGAGGTGTCGACCCAGCCATTCTGCACTAGGAAATCGGGTCTGAAGTGCCCAGTGTGGGATCTCTGCATGTGGAACCCTAGGAGCACGTGAAATTAGACAAAGCACAAAGGAAAAAAAAAGTTAGACTTTATTTTATTGCCCAGATTTTATTTTTATCTCCCAGGAATTTTTAATGGGCTTTGCTAGAGACAAACACCTCCTCTGCTTTTTGTCCCGTTCCTCATTCTTGGGGTGCTGAGGGTGCAGACCCCTCTTCTGTAACTGCTTCGTGCTGAGTTGGGAGTCCTCATACCTGGGAGGGAGGGGCAGAACTTCTCCCCAGCAGCCTCCAGGTGAGGTTGATTGTCCCCAGGCCTCCTGCCTCACTGCTCGTCCACCTGAGCGCCAGCATTGGAAGTGTTATAGATTCTAATGACCTTTAAGGGTCCAGGAAAGAGATGCACAGAGATGCTGGGGGGCAGGTTTTACCCCGCCCCACATTTGTTCGGCCACCTTAGGCGACGGTTTCTGCCAGCCTAGATGCTCTGACCAGTAGTCTGTGTTTTCTTCAATTAGGCCTCCTGAATTAACGTACAAACAGCACGAGGTGTCAGAGCCCTGCCCACTCAACTTCCAGACAGTCCAGGGTCGGTGGTGATCCAGGACCATGATGGCCACTGAGTCAACGGCCTTTTGAAGTAGCCAGGAGTCCAGCCAGTCTTATTGGCCGCCATCACCGTGGTGTCTGTAGGTTTTTCTATGGTGAAAGCATGATATATGGTTCCCCCGCCAAGCTTATTAGCTCCCCACTGGGTGCAGTAAGTCTGGCAAGCAGTAGTCTGCTCTTTCGGGGCACACTCTTGTTGTTTTCTGAGAGAAACTCCAGGTCAAGTGATGGTCACACGAGTCGTCATGGAGTCCCATTGCCCCCGTTTGTCTCTCTGGAAGTTGGAGTTGGAGGGCCTCCTCACTCGAGGTCAGTGTGTCCACAGAGTGACCCCTGTAACTTCAGGGCATAGTGTGTAGGTAGGATCACCACGTGGGGTCCTTTTCCCTTAGGAGGGAGCTGGCCTTGCGGGCTGCTGATTTCCAGGTTTTTAGATACCCCCAGTATCCTGGCCTGATGGGGCGGTGGGCAAAGCCCTTGGTGACCATAGTTTATCCTAACTGAAGGGCATTCTTGCGTTGCTCCATTTCAAGTGGTCCCAGTTTTTTCAATAATGTTCCAAGGGTGATTCACCTTTGACCGGGAATGTAAAGGTCAAAGGGTTTAGCTAAATTAGGGAGTTCCAGGGCAAGGGTCTGAAGTGACTGCTCTTTCCATTCTTGAAGGGTGCTTCTGGATTCTATTCAAAAGGATCATCATCTTTTCCTGTCAGTGTGTCATATAGAGGCCCAGCTATTAGACTGTAGTTAGGGATCCAGATGCAGCAAACCCCGGCCTCCCCAGGAACCCCTAAGCTGTCTTCTAGTTTTAGAAGAGGTAAGGCTTCAAATGGCTTCTTCCTTTTCCTGGGATGGGCTTCTCCGAACTTCTGTGAGAATGAAGCCCAGGCAGGTCACCTTAGCCTGGGATATTTGAGCCTTTTTCTTAGACACCTTCTATCCTTTCTTGGTTAGGTAGTTCAGAGGTGTCCTTAGTAGGGCTGGCGAACAGAATGTCATCTGCATATTGAAGGAGGGTTCCCTTTTACAGAGGTACAACTTTTAGGTCTTTAGCTAACGTTTTCCCAAAGATGGTGAGGGAATTTTTGAACCGTTGAGGCAGGAAGGCCCAGCAGTATTGATTTTGTTGCATGTTGTGTCCTGCCACTCACAAGCCAAAAATTCTTGTGACTCTGGGATGAATGGAATACAGAAGAAGGCATCATTGAAGTCTAATACAGAATGCCATGTCCTGGTGGATAGTAGAATGACCAGCAGGGTATAGGAATTAGGAACTACTGGATGTATATCCTCGGTGGCTTCACTGACTGTCCTGACATCCTTTACCAGGTCTCCAGCATCCCACGGGCCTCTCGTGGTCAGGCCAATCCCAGGATATGGAGCTCAACTGGGCTGGACCCCACCCCAACCCCCCGCAGCCCATTGGGCTCTGGTGGTCAGGCCCCTCCAAGGAAATGGAGCTCCCCTGGGCAGGTCCCCAGCAACCAAAGGGGCTCTCGTGGTCATGCCCCTCCCAGGATATGGGGCTCACCTGGACAGGTCCGCAGCATACCACGTGGCTCTCGTGGTCAGGTCCCTCCCAGGGTATGGAGCTCACCTGTCCAGCTACCCAGCTGCTCATGGGGCTCTCATAGCCAGGCCCTTCCCAGGATACGGAGCTCCCCTGGGCAGGCACCCCAGCAGGGCTGGGCACACAGTAACCGTGCACATAGCCCGCCTTGCAGAGAACACCCAGATCACCTGTCGCTCACAGCTGACACAGAGCACCTCAGAGCAGGACTTGAACTAACCAACAGCAGCTCCGACAGGTCTGTGACCCTGGGCATCACTCTGTGTGGCCTCTCTCCACCTGGTCTTCCAGACACTTCCACTGCAGCTGGGGCACCAGGTCTCTGTCTCTACCCACCATCACTCCTCTCCCTGACTTTTGGGTTCATCTCATTAGGATAGGGTCTTCCTGAAGTTGTTTCCCACTCAAGGGCCAGATAAAATGATTAGAAAACAAGCCGCAGCTGCAGCCCCTTGTCTATGCTGACTCTCAGGAGCTCACACCTGTTTTTCAGACCTGGCCCGTTCAGCAAGGTCCATTTTCTGCAACTGTGAGCCCCTGAGGGGTGAGGATTGGCTGACCTGGCAGCCTGACTCTGCCTGCCAGCCCTCCCCAGGTGTTCCTGTGTTGAGGTCAATATAAACACCACTCCAGGCAGCAAGGGCCCCTGCAGCTGTGCCTGACGCCATGTCTTCTTCCCCGTCAGCAGTGTCGGGGCTGGGCTGGTGGGAGGGAGTGAGGGGCCGTGGCTTTGTGGGTGGCCCAGTGTGAGTGCGGCTCTGCTGGACTTTCTGCAGGAGTTGCCAGGCTGCCACCTGCTAAAGAAGAGGATGTGTCACCCATACCTGCTGCTGGAATTTCTCCCCGGGCAGAGGTGAGGAAGGAAAAATGCAGTGGGGGCTGGGACAGGAGGGGTATCTCAGGCAGGGAAATGGAAAGCTTCCAGAAGAATGTCTGGGGCCAGGACCATCCTGGCTGGCCTGCAGACACCAAGTCGGCCTGCGTGCTGTCGCTGGTGTGGCTCCACGGCCCATCCTCTAGCCTTTCAAGTCCTTGTACATATTCAGGTGTTTTACCTGGGAAGGGTGGGAACAGTTCAGCAGCAGCTGGCCTGGGGCTCAGCTCACAATTACTCACAGATGCCTCGGCACAGTCCCCCAGCTTTGCAATGAGGACACTCCTTGCGGGGGGGCTGCTGGCTGCATGGGAGACGATTTCCCACCTCTGACCAACTTAAGAATGTTTTACCACTGGAGAAAGTGCCCTGATAGGGTTTTCCTCTGTATAACTTGGGGTTCTGTTTTTTTTTTTTTTCTTTTTCCTTTTCTGGTTCAAGGTAGACTTTATTCCTCCTTTTTTTTATAGATATAAAAATGGAAATAATTCATTCATATAAATACAGCTATGTGAAGGGAATAACATTTTTTCTGTCCTATTTTATTAAATTTTATTTATCTTTTAAAATTTATTTATTTATTTATACAGCAGGTTCTTATTGGATATCTATTTTATACATATAAGTGTGCACATGTCAATCCCAGACTCCCAATTCATCCCCCCCCCCACATGGCCTTCCCCCCTTGGCATCCATACGTTTGTTCTCTATATCTGTGTCTCTATTTCTGCCCTGCAAACCGGTTCATCTGTACCATTTTTCTAGGTTCCACATATATGCATTAGTATACAATATTTGTTTTTCTCTTTCTGACTTACTTCACTCTGTATGACAGTCTCTAGATCCATCAACGTCTCTACAAATGAACCAATTTCATTCCTTTATATGGCTGAGTAGTATTCCATTTTATACATGTACCACATCTTTATCCATTCATCTGTCTGTGGGCATTCAGGTTGCTTTCATTACCTGGCTACTGTAAATAGTGCTGCAATGAACATTGTGGTGAATGTGTCTTTTTGATTTATGGTTTTCTCTGGGTATATGCCCAGTAGTGGGATTGCTGGATCATACGGTAATTCTATTTTTGTTTTATAAGGAACCTCCATACTGTTCTCCATAGTGACTGTATCAATTTACGTTCCCACCAGTAGTGGAAGAAGGTTCCTTTTCTCCACACCCTCTCCAGCATTTGTTGTTTTTAGATTTTTTGATGATGCCCATTCTAACAGGTGTGAGGTGATACCTCATTGTAGTTTTGATTTGCATTTCTCTAATAATTAGTGATGTTGAGCAGCTTTTCATGTGCATCTTGGTCATCTCTATGTCTTCTTGGAAGAAATGTCTATTTAGATCTTCTTCCCATTTTTGTATTGGGTTGTTTGTTTTATTAATATTGAGCTGCAAGAGCTGTTTATATATATTGGAGATTAATCCTTTGTCCATTGATTCGTTTGCAAATACTTTCTGCCATTCTGAGGGCTGTCTTTTCGTCTTGTTTGTAGTTTCCTTTGCTTTGCAAAAGCTTTTACATTTCATTAGGTCCCATTTGTTTGGTTTTCTTTTTTATTTCATTACTCTAGGAGGTGGATCAAAAAAAGATCTTGCTGATTCTAACCACTCTGGGGTCTACATGCTTGTGGGCAGCATACAGTTAACTTCTTCCACTTGGTGGGGGTTTTAGTATCTGGAAAACAGCTCAAAGGATATGGCTCAGAATATTATCTATAGCCACTGAGGAGGAACTAAATGTCCTTGATTTTGTTTAATGGCTAAACTATTATTATTTTGTCTTGTGTGGCTGTTTTCCTTTCTTTCTGCATTTTCTCACTTCTGATTAAATGTACTCTTTGGACCTTGGGGAAGGTCTAGGAGGCTAAAGTTTTTCTACACATCTGAAGGCAGATGGAGGACATGAGGGGGAGTCAGTTCTGGGAAGACTCCATAGGTTCCTGCTTGGTTACAATGCTAAGGAGTTTAAACTTATAGGGGGAGCCAAATGTCAAAAAGGGTCTGATGTGACCAGATTCCTTTAGGCCTTGCTTTGCAAGTAATACCTATTAATTTAATTATTCAGCAAATATTAGACATTAATTGAGTGCTATATACTATGTTAGAAACAGGGCATTGAACAGTGATTAATCCAGTCATAGTCCTTCCCCTTCTGGAGTTTATTGTCTGTGGAAGAGACAGACAATCAAAGAATCATAATATGTTATTGGATAATTGCTAAGATAAAGGAAGGGCTTTTTTAGGGATATGTAAGAAAATCTGATGATGGTGAGAAGAGTATGTAGGTTAGGGAAAGTGATATGTAGGTTGAGATAGAAAGGGGCAGTTAGCCTAGAAATTTGTGGGATGGGGTTATTAAGCAAAATGGCCAAATAGGTGACAGCCTAGAAGCCAGAAAGAACTTGGGTCAAGTAACTGAAAAATGCTCCAAAGCCTGGAATAGCTGTGAGCTATTTGTGAAGGAATGAGGTATAATATTCAAAGATATTTTATGTTAACAATATCAGAAAGCTATAGGAGGTTAAGCATGAGAAGAATCTGATCATATTAACATTTAAAAAGGTCACTTGAGTGGGAAGAACTGTTAGGAAGTTGTTCAAAAGTCCACCAAAAGATGGTGATGTCCAAGCTGGGGCAGTAATGGAGGCAGAGAGAAGTAGATAGACTGAAGAGATATTTTTGTATTAGAATAAAGACTGTCATAAATTGAACGGGGTTTAGGGTTGCAGAGTTTAGAGAGAGGGAGAGGTGTAGTCAAAGATGAATTTTACACTTGTACCCTTCCTTGTGTCAGTCACTAAGTGAGTAGAGGGTTTGAGTGCATAGGATAGGAAGAATGGGGAAAAATTAACTCAGTTTTTAGCACGTGAAAATTGTCCTTCTTAGAGAATATTAGACAGAAATTGATAGTTTAGATATATTAGGTAGAGATTGATATAGATTAGATAAATAGAGATAACACTCAGTAAGCAGTTGTCTAAACTTCTGGTGATAATTTGGACTGGATACACACATACATATACTTATCTTTACCACACAGTATAACATGTCCTTGTCCATGTTGATATTATTTACACCTCTCTAGCTTTCAGTCTGATCTAGATCCTCTCTTTTTAGTGGCTCAATTTAACTTTTCCCCCTAAGTTTCTGTCAATTGAGTGATAGTATGGAAATAGTACAGAGAGATTGCAGTTTGGGCAAGACATTTAACTCAGTTTTCTTATCTGGAAAATGGAGTGAATCCTTTTAGAGCATTTGTTGTGAATTAAAATAGGGTGCATGTAAAGTGCTATGTGTAAAATGTGTGTTGTATTTTGTAGGCACTTGGCAAATATTTAAGTGCATTTGCTACAACTACCCCCCTTAAAACTCTTTTTCTTGGAATTCCGTCCTATTCCTATAAGTTGTTTCTATGAGAAACACTGATAAAAGTGTGTATAGATATTCTGGGCTATCTTCCCTCCCTCCTCAGGGAAGAGCCAGGTATCAAGAAAAAACATGCTGTTACAGGTTTAGAATGATCATCAAACCTAATGTCTTTACAAAATCATCCACTAACATTTTTATATTATTAACTCACTTTCCATTAATGCAGAAAGACCTGAATAGAATAAATAGACAATATGCATGTACAATCACTGTGTTTTTTCACATTGAGTATAATGTGTTCCAGTGTCAATAGTAATCAGACTTCTCAGTTGAAAAGTGGAAAATCTATTAGAGTGACCTCATAACTCAGATTTGGTGGCATTTACTATCTTTGACATGAAGAGATTAATAGAGAACTTATTCTATTTCATCAATGTAGATGTTTATCTGAAAAACCATCCTGTTTTATAATTTTGTGTCAGTTGATACTAAATAACATTTATAGCCCCCTTGTGAATTAAAATTAATATTTTTGGTCCCATCTAATTTAAATTTAACATTTTTATTTTTTTGCATGAATTCTATTTTTGTAGGATTCTGAAATGCACTCCTTAAAAGGACATTTTTCAAAGAGTCCAAATGGTACCAATAATTATATATTATCTTTAGCTTTAACCATTATCTCTCATCCAATCTGTGATATTATAAATCTTTTTCAGTGCACAGAGTTGCTATAGTAATTCAATGGAAAAATGCTTGTGTAGTAAGAAGTTCAGAGGAATCCAGAATTTTATAGAGGTAGAACTACTTTCCAAGCTTTAATTAAAAGTCTGATGATGGTCTGACTTCATATTAGAGTTTTATGAGTAGATGCATAAGACTCTAATCTTTTTTGTTAATCTCTAATTCACTGAATAATGCCCAAGTATATTTCCATAGAACTTGTCATAGCATGAATTGAAGTTTTCCTTTTCACCACTGTGAAAAAGGGAGAAGTCATCCACAGAGGTGCTTTTGCCAAGTTAAAAACTAATATCCTTCAGCAAATTTCCACTTGGAGGAAATTAGGGAGTTCTTTCGGCTGGTGAGGGGTGTCTCACTAGAATGTGATCATCAAAGCCAACAAATTCCTGTTTTATTATTTTTTACTCCAGCACCAAACACATAGTAAATAATACATATAAAGTTATTTCTAGTCCTTGGAATCCTCTTTAAACTCTTGTGTGCCTCTTAAAATCTACTTACTCACAAAGCTTTTCCATTCAAACAGAATTAATCATTCTGTTGGAGTATTCCCTTACCACTTTGTGCTTATCTGTGATATAATACTTATTGCATTGTCTTATGATTTGTTTTCATTTATTTCTATTTTTAGTGATAACTGAGGACAAAGCCATATATTTTCCCACGTATCTTTGTCTTCAGTATCTAACAGAGTAGATCACATATATTAGGTACTCAAAAATATCGTTTGAATTAATTAATAATTATTATTTATGAGTGCAGTTGTGTGTATATATGTTTGTGTACACCAGCCATAAGTGTTCCCTATTGTTAACACATAGTATTTCAGTGGTCAACTAAAACTGCTTTCTTCCTTCTTTTTCTCTCTTCTTCTTTTTCTATTATAGATTGCTATTAAATTTCTTCCCCTAATATGCAAAAGGCAATTAAATTTTAAAAGACAAAATCAGGACTGTACATTGGGTCTTGTTACTCAGTGTTTCAGCCCATCAAAATATTAAAAAATACAAAATACCTCATCTAAAATTACTTCTGAAAATTTGATTTAAAAATCTTCTTTATATTTATCCAAATTGTTCAGAAGCAGCTGAATGACATAAAACAAATATCTGAGCCACTGGAGAACTCATTCTAGTCTTAAGCCAACTTATTGATCAACTCATTGGTAATATAGTTGCCTAACTGTGAATCTGCTTAATTGTACTATTATCCAGCTCATATTTCTGTATACTCTCTACAAGGGTTTGATGAAAAGTTTTTCTAAAAGTTTCTTAAGATTAGAATGTTATGCTGCAGAGTACCATCATCTAGTATCTCTATAGAAAACAAGTGACATCGATGGGAATGATGGTGTAAAAACTTTTGAAAATTCTTTTTCATAAAAGCAATGAGAACCCTGGAAAACTGGACAAAATCAACATTTCCAGAACTCTGTGAATTAACCAAAGGCTTTCAACATTCTTGTGAGCATTTATTCAAGAAAAATTGTTCAATCTTGTTAAGAACAATGAGATTTGTGGTGTTTTAACTTACCCTACCCCCATCCTTTTTGTCTCTGTGGTAGCCTTGAAAACCAAGAGCCATATAGACTCATGAAAACCAGCAGTCTAGCAGCCCCTGGAGAGTGTGTATGGGGTTGGAGCTCCTTCAAACCCCCGTTCTCAGCTGTCATTATTTGACCTGTATGGCACTTCCTTAGAAAATACCACTTACAAGACTTGTCATTATTTGATCTGACTCAGAGCTTATCCAGTATAAGCAGCACTTTCTCCAGGGGAGCATTTGTTGAAAGCAATCAGAGGCAATAGCCTGAGATAGTGATAACAGTTGGGACAAAAGACAGGCTGATCAAAAATGTAAAAGGAAAAGCTTCTGGAAATATCCAGAGAAGCTTTGAAAATTTCTGACATATTCCTACGAATCCAGAAGTTCCCTCATATGCATAGATCTGTGTTCATAGATAAGGCTATGTGCATGCTTGGCAAAGACCTGAGATGGCCCTACACTCTTACCTCTAGCTGACTTTGAGGTCTGCACAAGAAGGAAGTGAGGGTTAAGGCAGAGTTGTAAACTGCCAGGCTGAGTGTTAAAGGCATGTCCCAACAGATACAGAGTCCTTTGGGAAAAGCTGAAAACTTAGTGGTTACAGGTACTTAAAGAAATCTATGTCCAATTATTAGTTGACTACTAAACTAACTGAGCTGAGGCTTTAGTGGCTCCAGTCTACAAAGAACACAGACCTTACAAACTTACTTCAGGAAAGTCACTAAACAAACAACAAGCAGAAGCAATAACGATATAAACAAACACCAGCAACAAAACACTGGGGCTTTTTGCAAACTGATTTTCAAAGTGGCCACATTATATTACTTACAATGCCCATTTTAACAAAAAGTTAAGTACAAAAATCAAGAAAGTATGTTCCCAAGAGGGCAAAAAAGAAGTTAGTTTTCATGTAATCCTTGTGGAAATATCACCAAGGAAGACCAAATGTGAATTTAGTAGACAAAACTTTAATTTGGCTATTTAAATATGTTCAAAGAACTAAAGAAAATAATATCAAAAGAAAAAATGTATGAGTGATTTCTCACCAAATAGAAAAGATCAATGAAGAGATAGAAATTATATTTTAAAAAGACTAAATAGAAATTCTGAAATTGAAAATATAATATTTGAAATTAAAAATTTACTAGAAGGGGGCTTCGCTGGTGGCGCAGTGGTTGACAGTCCACCTGCCGATGTGGGGGACACAGGTTCATGCCCCGGTCTGGGAAGATCCCACATGCCATGGAGCAGCTGGGCCCGTGAGCCATGGCCACTGAGCCTGCATGTCCAGAGCCTGTGCTCCACAATGGGAGAGGCTGCAGCAGTGAGAGGCCCACATACAGCAAAAAAAAAAAAAAAAAAAAAATACTAGAAGGGTTCAACTGTGGATTTGAGCTGGTAAACAGCATATTTCACTTCAATATAGGTCAGTTGAGGCTTTCTAGTTGGAGAAACAGAAGGACAAAAATGAAAGGAAATGAACAGATCTACAGAGACCAGTAGGGTATCATCGAGTACCAACATATGTATAATGGTAGTCCCAAAGTAGTGGAGAGAGAGAAAGGAGAAGAAAGAGCATTTGAAGTACTAATAACAATCTTCCAAAATTTGATGAAAAAGGAATTCAGAGATCCACACCTAGATATATCTTAATAAACTTTCAAAGGCAAAAGCAAAGAAAGGATTTTGGAAATAACAAGAGACAAATGATTAGGGATTCTCAATAAGATAACAGCTACTTTCTCATCATAAACAATGGAGGACACAGAAATAAACCCATGCATTTAAGCTCAATTAATCTATGACAAAGGAGGCAAGAGTATGCAATGGAGAAAAGAAAGTCCCTTCAATAAGTGTTGCTGGGAAAACTGGACCACTACATGTAAAACAATAAAGTTAGAACATTCTCTAACACCACATACAAAAATATACTCAAAATGGATTGAAGACCTAAATGTAAGACCAGATACTATAAATCTCCTAGAGGAAAACATAGGCAGAATACTATTTGACATAAATTGCAGCAATATTTTTTTAGATCTGAAGTCTCCTAAAGTAAAGGAAATAAAAGCAAAAATAAACAAATGGGACCTAATTAAACTGAAAAGCTTTTGCACAGCAAAGGGCTCCATCGACAAAATGAAAAGACAACCTATTGATGGAAGAAAATATTTGCAAATGATGTAACCTATGAGGGGTTAATATCCAACAAATATAAACAGCTTGTACAACCCAACATCATAAAACCAAACAAACCAATTAAAAAATAGGAAGAACTGAATAGACATTTTTCCAAAGAAGAAATACAGATGGCCAACTGGCACATGAAAAGATGCTCAACATCATTAAACATCAGGGAAAGGCAAATCAAAATCACAATGTGATATCATCTCACAAGTATGTTGGCTAACATCAAAAACCACAAATAACAAATGTTGGTGAGGATGTGAAGAAAAGGGAGCCCTTGTACATCATTGGTGGGTATGCAACTTGGTGCAGCCACTGTGAAAAATAGTATGAAGGTTTCTCAAAAAACTAAAAGTAGACCTACCATATGACACAGCAATTCTACTCCTGGGTATATGTCTGAAGAAAACAAAAACACTAATTGGAAAAGATACATGCACCCCAATGTTCATAGCAGCATTATTTGCAGTTGCCAAGATATGGCAGCAACCTAAGTGTCCCTCAACAGACGAATGGATGAAGAAGATGTGCTATATATATACAATGGAATACTACTTAGTCATAAAAAAGAACGAAACTTTGTCATTTGCAGCAACATGGATGGACTTGAAGGGCATTATGTTAAGTGAAATAAGTCAGACAGAGGAAGACAAATACTGTATGATATCACTAATATGCGGAATCTAAAAAAATACAACAAACTAGTGAATATAAAAAGGAAGAAACAGACTCACAGACATAGAGAACCAACTAGTGGTTACCAGTGGAGTGGTGGGAGGGAAGGGCAATATAGGGGTGGGGGAGTGGGAGACACAGACTAGTGGGTGTAAAATAGGCTCAAGAATGTATTGCACAACATGAGGAATATAGTCAATATTTTGTAATAACTGTAAATGGAAAGTAACATTTAAAAATTGTATAAAAATATTTTTGCTTTGTGATCCAATCTGGAAATCTGTCTTTTCATATGTAATTTTACCCAATTCCTGGGCAGTCATTACTAATAGATTCAATCTTCTTATTTAATGCTTTCTATTTTTACTTTTTTTTTTTTTTTTTTTTTTTTTTTGCGGTACACGGGCCTCTCACTGTTGTGGCCTCTCCCATTGCGGAGCACAGGCTCTGGACGCGCAGGCTTAGCAGCCATGGCTCACGGGCCCAGCTGCTCTGCAGCATGTGGGATCTTCCCAGACCGGGGCACGAACCCGTGTCCCCTGCATCCACGGGCGGACTCTCAACCACTGCACCACCAGGGAAGCCCTAATGCTTTCTATTTTTTATCTTTATTTTTTCATTTTTTGTTTCCAATTATTGTTATATGGAATATATTCTCTTTGAATGAATAAATACATATTTTTTTCTGATTTCCAGTAAAAACAAACAAACAAACAAAAAACCAAACAAACAATGGAGGCCAGAAGTTAGAAAAGCTGCATATTCTAAGTGTTGGGAAAAAAAAAGCCTGTCAAGAAAGAATTCAATATCAGCAAAACTATGCTTCAAAAATGCAAAAGAAATTAAGACATTCCTTCATAAACTAAATCTAGCTATAAACGAAATTTATCACTAGCAAACCTGTCATTAAATAGATACTAAAGATAATCCCTTAGGATGAAATGAAAGGACAGCACACCATAACTTGAATCCACATAAAGAAATAAAGGGCACCAGTAAAGGTAACTACATAGGTAAATACAAAAGGGAGTATTAATGTAATTTCTTATTTGTACTCTTATTTATATAATCTGATTTAAGAGGCAACTTTATAAAGCAGTAATTATAAATCAGTGTTGATGGGCTTACATTGTATAAAGATGTAATTTGTGCAGCAACAAAATGGAGAAGAGAAACAACGTTTTTATATAGGAGTAAACTTTTGTAAACTATTGAAGTTAAGTTGGTGTTAAACTGCACTAGATTGTTATAAATTAAGGGTTAATTTTCAACCCTAGGGCAACCAATAAGAAAATAACTTTAAAAATAGAGTAAAAGAATAAACAAGGAAATTAGAATAATACAGAAGAAAATACCAATTTAACAAAAAAGATAGTAGTAATGGAGGAATAGGGTAAGAGAAAGGCATGAGATAAATAGAAAACAAGCAGCAAAATGGGAGATGAATTTGATGTTATCAGTAATTACATCAAATATATTAAATTGCATTACATATAAGTGGATCCAGTCAAAAGGGAAAGATTGGAGAATAAATACACCACCATTCTCCAACTATACACTGTCTATAGAGGCACATTTTATTTTTTTGGTTTTGTTTTATGAAATGCTAATTTATCATGCCTTTCAAAATTTGTATTTATCTCTTTACATTTTGTAGTAAGTAGGAAATAAAAAATAAATGAATGAATGTTTTATTATTTCATTCATTAATTACTCTAGGTTTGAATAAATATTTATGCACCAAAATTGTTATAACTGGAGGATATAGGAATAAATGTCCAGGTATAAAATGTAATCACAAGGGTCCAAAAAAGTAGGAGAAAGAGGCTGAAGAGTCAGAGAAAGAGATGTGATGATAGAAGTACAGTCAAAAATGACATTATATAAGAAAGATTCAACCCACTGTTGCAGGCTTATAGATAAAGGAAGCGTGACATGAGCAAAAAAATATGGGCAGCCACTATAAGATGGAAAATTCAAGTAAACAAATTCTCCTCTAGAGCCTCCAGAAAGAAAGAAATGCAGTCCTGCTGATACATTGATTTCAGCCCAGTGAGACTCATGTTGAACTTCTAACCTACAGAATTATAAGATAATATACTTGTGATGTTTGAAGACAGTAAATGTGTGGTAATTTGTTCCAGCACTCAAAGTAAATGTGACCAATTAGGATTTATCCCAGGATGCAAAGTTTGTGCAATATACAAAAATCAATTAATGCAATACAACATATTAATAAAGGATGTAAACCACATAATTATTGCAGTAGACATGGAAAAATCATTTGACAAAATCCAACACCATTTTATGATTAAGAAACTCAAAAAATGAAGAATAGAATTCCCTCAGTGTTAGAAAGGACATTTACAACAAAACAAAACAAAACAAAACATAGCAAATATTATATTGAATGGTAAAAGACTGAAAACTTTTCCCCTAGGATTAGGAACAACACAAGAATGTCCACTCTCAGGAATTTTATTCAATACTGTAGTGAAAGGTTTAGCCCAGGGAATTAGGCAAGAAAATGAAGTAAAAGGCGCTCTGAATGGAAATGAAGAAGTAAAATAATTTCTATTTGCAAATTATGTGATTGTGTATATTGAAAATCCTAAGGAATCCACAAAGAAAACATAGAGCTAATAAGTGAATTCAGCAAGATTTCAAGATACAAGATCAGTATTCAAGAATCAATTTTATTTCTATATGCTAGTAATAAATAATCCAAAAATGAATTTAAGGAGACAATTCCATTTACAACTGCATCAAAGTGAGTAATATACCTAGGAATAAGGTTAATAAAAAAGTACAAGGCTGTACATTGAAAACTACAAAGCATCGTTATAAGAAATTAAATAAAGTCTAAATAAATGGAAAGACATCTTGAATTCATGAATTGGAAGATTTAATACTGTTAAGATGATAGTACTCCCTAAATTGATCTAACCAGAATTGATCAAAATTCCAACTGCCATTTTTTTGCAGAAATGGATAAGCTTATTCTAATAGTCACACAAAAATGCAAGGGGCTTCAAATAGTCAAAATATTGTTGAAAAAGAAGATCAAAGTTGGAGGACTCATATCTGTATGAGGTTTTAAAACCCACTACAAATCTACAGTAATCAAGACAATGTGGTACTGGCATAAGGATACACATACAGGTCAATGGAATAGAATTGAGGGTCTATGGATATCTACATGCAAGAGAATCAAGTCAGACTCCTAACTCACACCATGTACAAAAATTAAAGTATATTGAATATCTAAATGTAACAGCTAAAACTATAAAACTTAAGAGAAAACCTATGCATAGGTCTTCATGACCTTAGATTGAGCAATAGTCTTTTAGATATGACACCATAAGCACAGGCTACAAAAGAAAAAATAAACTGGACTTCATCAAAACTAATAATCTTTATGTTTCAATAGACACTATCCAGAAGTGAAGACAATTCACTGAATGTGAGAAAATATTTGCAAGTCATGTTTCTGATAACAGGCTAATTATCTAGGGTATCTAGATTATTAGTCTGTTATCAGAAATGGAAAGCCCCTACATTAAAACAGTGAAAATGCATATAACTCAATTGAAAAATTGAAAAAGATTTGAATAGATATTTCTCCAAAGAAAATGTACAGACATAAGACACATAAAAATGTTCAATATCAGTAGTCAATAGGGAAATGCAAGTCAAAATCACAGTGATACCACTTCACACCCACTGGGATGACTAATATTAAAAGATGGACAGTTACAAGTGCTAGAGAAGATGTAGACAAGTAGGAATTGTATATAATTGTACATCTGCTTTTGAAAGCAATCTGGTAGTTACTATATGACCAAGCAATTCTATACCTAGATATATATCCAAGAGAAATGAAAACATATGTTCACACAAAAACTTGTACACAAATGTTCAAGACAGCATTATTTATAATAACTGAGAAATGGAAACAAGTTGTACCTATTACCAGATATATGCTAGAAAAATTGTGGTCTGACTTTACACATCATTCTTATATAGACTCTTATCGCTAACTCAGTCAAAATGAGCAGAGCCAAGAAGACCTGAAATCACAAAACATTCACCAAATATTGAGTAAAATAGAAACTGGAGTGAGAAATCTGAAGGAGGATATAGCTGGAGATACGTTTGTAGTCAAGACTGTGAGGAAACTGAATACAGAGTAGGTTTAATATTGATGAACTCTTTTAGTTTTTGCTCATCTGAGAAGTTCTTTATCTCTCCTATTCTAAATGATAACTTTGTTGGGTAGCGTATCCTAGGATGTAGGCTTTTCCCTTTCAGCACTTTGAATATTTAATGACACTTCTTTCTGGCCTGTAAATTTTCTGAAGAGAAATCAGCTTATAGCCTGATGGGGATTCCCTTGTATATGACTCTTTGTTTTTCTCTTGCTGCCTTTAGAATACTCTCTAATTTTGCCATATTGACTATGATATGTCTTTATGTGGGTCTGTTTGAGTTCATCTTGTTTGTGACATTCTGTGCTTCCTGTACCTGGATATCAGTTTCTTTCATCAGATTTGGGAAGTTTTCAGCCATAATTTCCTCAAATACAGTTTCAATGCCCCCTTCTCTCCTCCTGGGACACCTACATTGCAAATATTGGTATGATTAATTTTATCCCAGAGATCTCTTAAACAGTTTTCATTAAAAATTTTTTTTTCTTTTTGCAGTTCTGATTGGGTGATTTCCATCAGTCTATCTTCCAGATCACTTATGCATTCTTCTGTGTTACTTAGTCTGCTACTCGTTCCTTCTATTGTATTTTATATTTCAGCTACTGAATTCTTCATTTCTGATTGGGTCTTTTTTATATTTCCTAGCTCCTTGTTAAAATTATCACTGTGCACATCTATCCTTTCTCATAATTCAGTTACTATTTTTATCACCAATGGTTTCATTTCTTTATCTGGTAAATTGTTTATTTCTGTTTCACTAATTTTTCAGTGGTTTTCTTTTGCTCTTTCACTTGAGAGTAGTTTCTCTGCCTTTCATTTTGCTTAACTTTCTCTGCCTCTATGAATTTAGGTGAAACGGCTACCTATGGTGATCTTGAAGGTATGTTCTTATGTGGAAGTGTTCCTATACAGACTGCATATGACTAATTCCTTTGGTTGGGGAGCTGGATTTGACGCAGATGAAAGTCATGTCTTGCCTCAGCATCTACTGGCAGCTATCACCTTGGTAGGGAGTGGGGCTGCAGATGGAGTGGCTAGAGCTGGAGCTGGGTGTTAGTTGGGACTTCCTCCCTGCTCAGCGATTATCACCGCCCTCTCAGGGGCAGGGTCTGATACAAAGTTGCTGGAGCTGAAGCCCTGAGGGTCAGGCCCAAGTTGGCTCTGCTCCTTTTAAGTGTGTTTTCCCTTCTACCTTCATCAGGACACTTGCCCAGATTGAAGGAGAGCTGAAGCAAGTGCTGCCTGTGTGGGCTCAGCCCCTTTTGGCTACAGACAGAAGTCCAAGCTGTCTCAGATGTGTTGCCTGTGCAGGTGCCCACAATTGTTTCCCTTGCTATGCTCACATGCAGCCTTGGGTGCAAGTACCCTTTGTCCCTCACAGCCCATCACTGCCCTCAGCCTTTGCTGCCCCATCTTTTTTTTTTTTTTAATTATTTATTTATCATTTTTGGCTGCACTGGGTCTTCGCTGCTGCATGTGGGCTTTCTCTAGTTGCAGCGAGCGGGAGCTACTCTTCATTGCAGTGCATGGGCTTCTCATTGCAGTGGCTTTTCTTGTTGCGGGGCATGGGCTCTAGGTGCACAGGCTTCAGTAGTTGTGACATGTGGGCTCAGTAGTTGTGGCATGTGGGCTCTCGAGCACAGGCTCAGTAGTTGTGGCACACGGGCTTAGTTGTTCCACAGCATGTGGGATCTTCCCGGACCACGGATTGAACCCGTGTCCCCTGCATTGGCAGGCAGATTCTTTTTTTTTTTTTTTTTTTTTTTTTTTGCGGTATGCGGGCCTCTCACTGTTGTGGCCTCCCCCGTTGCGGAGCACAGGCTCCGGACGCGCAGGCTCCGGACGCGCAGGCTCAGCGGCCATGGCTCACGGGCCCAGCCGCTCCGCGGCATATGGGATCCTCCCAGACCGGGGCACGAACCCGTATCCCCTGCATCGGCAGGCGGACTCTCAACCACTTGCGCCACCAGGGAGGCCCTAGGCAGATTCTTAACCACTGTACCACCAGGGAAGTCCTGCTGCCCCCATCTTGTGGAGCTGCACTGCAAGTAGGCAGGACCCTCCTGGACTCTAGGCCTGTATGTAGTGGAGGGGCCACTGTCAGAGATCTGGCTGCTTCTGATGTGCTATTTGAGTAAATGCCAACAATGGCAGCCACAACCCCACCCATGACTGGGTTGCCTCTGTGTCTCACAGCCAAGTCTTCTCTCCAGTCCCCTGCTACGATGTGTCATGGAGTGAGTGGGGCTGGAGTGTTTGCTTGGGAAACCTGGCAGCCATTAAAGCAGACCTCTTTTCACCTGCCCCAGGGCTTCAAGCACACGACAGCTCCTCAGGAGCTGAGTTCAGGCTTCCCATAGCCCTCCTGTTAGTCCTAGGGATCCCTAGGACTGGGACGCCTAGTCTGTGGTTCAGCCCACTCAATCCCTAAGACAGGTGTCCACCCATGCAATCTCCTTTTTCCTCTGAGTCCCCTCCCAGGGGCACAGATCCAAACCCAGTCATTTTTCTTCCCTCCCTACTGGATTATGTGTGTATCTTTTCTTACAACACTCCTGTTGGTTGTACAGGAGTCCTTCTCCCAGTTTCCAGTTAGTTTTCAGTAAGAATTGTTCCACATATAGATGTATTTATGATGTGTTCATTGGAAGGAGGTAAGCTCCACTTCCTCTTCTCCACCATCTGATGGATCTCTTATAAACTCTTATATTAATCAGAGTCTAGCCAGGAAAACAGAAACAACTCTGAGTACCTTTTAACTGGGTACATGAAGGTACAACCAAGACAGAAGATGTGTCATCACATACAGTCTTCAGTCAGAACTTGATTACTGAGGCTGGGAAGTCCCTTGATTTGTTATCCACAATCTGGAGGTTCAGGAAATTTGATGTTGTAGTTCCAAGTCCAAATCCAAGGCCTGAGTACCAGGAAAACCAATGGTGTTAACCCTGATCTGAGTCCGAAGGCCCAAGAATTGGGGGTGGATAGTGTTAAAGTCTCAGTCCAAGATGGAATGTCTGAGAACCAGGACTCTGATTCAGGGATGGATGTCCCAGTCAAGCAAGAGAGCAAATTCTCATTATTCTAATTCATATATTTAATTTTATTTTATTTTCTGATTTAGCATTCTGTGATCAGATCACTTAATCTCTGCAACATGGAAATCTGTGTCACAGCATAATTGACTAATTTCAATATTCTTTCAATTGTATTTAAATACGTGTAATATAAGTATACACACATGTATATATTTATATTTCATTTTATAATTAATGTTAAGTTTTAATTACTTTACAATTTTGCCTCAAGTTGAAAAAAATGTGATCATGTCAAAAATAACTTTGATTTGAAAAGTTTAAGTGAAATCTTTGAGGCATGTAAAGTTATGTGATTAAGATATATATGTATGTAATCAGTCATCTCAATGATCATTTTGATTCATGATGTAGAAAATTTTTTCTAAATTAAAATTTTTATGTACATCACAAAGCTAAGACTAATTATGGCATATTCATATATAAAAATGTGAAGTTAAGTGATTCTGTTACTGACATTTCACATACTCTCAGACAGAAAAATATAAATTCCTTCTGCTTTTAGATTTTATTTTTTATGCCAAATACATGCCCTGGTCTAGTGGCATAAAAAGCTCTTCAACTGAAACCAAAATGCAGTAAAATATAATACAATTTTTATACAGATTATATATATATATATATATATATATATATATATATATATATATATATATAGTTTTTGGTAAGACTCCAATTTGTACTCATTCGAGTAACAAAATATTACAAATCTGAAAATACCAAATATTGATGAGGATGCCAGTGCAAGGACTTTCTTATCAACTACTAAAAGATATATACATTGATGCAACTATTTTGAACAGCAATTTGGCATTACCTCCTAAAGTTAACTATTCACAAACCTATGACAAAAGAAATCCTCCCATGGTAATTTATCCAAAAGTAGATCATTAGAGTATAAGAATTCTGTACAAGAATTTTCAAGATAGCACTGTCTGAATTAACAAAACCTTTAAACAATCCAGGTATCCATTAATAGAATAATTGGTAAGTAAATTCTATTATATCATACAATAGAATATTATGGAGCAGTCAAAAAAGAATAAACAAAAGTGATAACAGCAAAATGGATAGATCATAGCAATATATTGAGTGAAATGAATCCTCAAAAGTCATATAAATCATGACAGATTTTACACACACACAGACACACACACATACTTAGGAAGAATTATGGTTGTTAATATATAGAAGTTAAAGCAAGAAATACAGGTGTTGAACACAGTACACATATGTACTTTTCTGAAGTATATATTATGACTCAGTACACTTTGTAAAAAGAGAATGCTGAATATAGATTTGAATAATGAAGGTTATTTTGGGTGCACAGGATCAGGGGCATGCAGTTGTGGTGAAGACCATATATTTGAATGTAGGTCATTGATAGGGTTTGAGTTTTTGTCTTGGGTGATGAGTTAGAGCCATCAGGAGAGCCCTTCCTCTACCTATTCATCTATTCTGATTCCACTCATGCATTCAAGACAGTTTTAAATTAACATTTTCACCCATCACCCCTGTTCTCAACACCCTGCTCTGATTTCTTCTTTTTCTCTCTGTCTGTAGGAAAATGTGTAATTCTGTACAGATTATTTTAATTCAACAAAACTTCATTTTCCATGTAGTAGTATGGTGGTTTGGAGCTGGAATGAAACCTGGCTCTATCCATTCTAGCTGAGGGATCTTGGGCAAGCTACTTGATCACTCTCTAGCTCTGTTCCATTATCTATAAACGAGATGATAATAATTGTTCTTATTTCTTAAGGTTGTTCTGAGGGTTACATATGTTACTATACAAAGTGCTTAAGGGAAGGCCACAGTGTTTGGCACTCAGGATTTACACTAAGCAATTCCATGAACACCAGTGTAAGTGGTGTTCATGGAATTGTTCACTATACTGCCTGAACAACCATAAATCGTTACCCTACTTGGAACAGTACCTGGCATATAAAATTAACTTTAAGTATCTAAAAGTATTAGCTAGGGTTGTGATACATTATTTCATAGTGATAAAAAAATCTATATCATTAGATTATTTGTTGATTTCTTACTTCACCTCCTTTCCTTCATCATCTCCTGGAGAACTTTCTTGCTCCAGCTCTCAGCTTACATTTAGTTGTTAACCACTGTCTGTCAGCTCACTGTTCTTTACTCTATGTAGTTTCCCTAGGAAACTACAAATTACTAAAACTAACAAAAGAAAATGGAGAAAAATTTAAAAGATAAATATCCAGGGAAGACAGTAAGAAAATTATCTAAAAGAGCTTCCTTTAGAAAAGGGACCCCTCTTGCACTGTTGGTGGGAATGTAAATTGATACAGCCACTATGGAGAACAGTATGGAGGTTCCTTAAAAAACTAAAAATAGAACTACCATATGACCCAGCAATCACACTATTGGGCATATACCCTGAGAAGCCATAATTCAAAAAGGGTCATGTACCACAATGTTCATTTCAACACTATTTACAATAGCCAGGACATGGAAGCAACCTGTGTCCATCGACAGATGAATGGGTAAAGAAGACGTGGCACATATATACAATGGAATATTACTCAGCCTTAAAAAAATGAAATTGAGTTATTTGTAGTGAGGTAGATTGACCTAGAGGCTGTCATACAGAGTCAAGTAAGTCAGAAAAACAAATACTGTATGCTAACACATATATATGGAATCTAAAAAAAAAAAAAAGGTTCTGATGAACCTAGGGGCGGTACAGGAATAAGGACGCAGATGTAGAGAATGGACTTGAGGACACGGGGAGGGGGAAGGGTAAGCTGGGATGAAGTGAGAGAATATCATTGACATATATACACAACTGAATGTAAAATAGATAGCTAGTGGGAAGCAGCTGCATAGCACAGGGAGACCAGCTGTGTGTTTTGTGACCACCTAGAGGGGTGGGATAAGGAGGGTGGGAAGGAAACACCAGAGGGAAAAGATATGGGGATATATGTATATATATAGCTGATTCACTTTGTTATACAGCAGAAACTAACACAACTTTGTAAAGCAATTATACTCCAATAAAGAGGTTAAAAAAATCAAGAAGGATAGAAACTCAAAAAAACCAAAAAACCAAAAACAAAAAAAAGCCTCGCTTCTCTATTAAGATGGCAGGCAAAAGTGTTTTCTCTCCTGAATTCTTGTTTTTGAGATCAACAAAATTATTCTCTTCTAAATACCATAGAATAGTATTTTAAAAATTCAACAAATGCAACACATAATAAATTGCATGTGTAAATATTTATACAGAAAACTCAAAATATTGGTCATTGAAACCTGTAGTTTATTTAAAAACAACAAAGTCAATGTGAAGTCTGTTTTAGCTATAGAGGATGATTCATTTTAAAATATCTATGAATGCAATGACCATATTAACTAACTAATCAAAAGTTTTATTTTGAATCATGGAAAAATATTTGGTAAAATTTAATATCTCAACAAAAGAAGAAATCTTGTTAGACCAAGAATAAATACATAATTCTATGATGTTTCAAAATACTTTTATATCTCAAATTAAATGTCAGTACTGCACTTTAAGATTGAAATCAGAGCATTCCCTTTAGATTCAAAGAGGAGCAATGACTGATAATTAACATCACTGCTTTGTTTTGAATGTATTAGGTAGTTCTATTAGGCAGTAAAAAATTACAAAATATAATCATAACATCTGTTTTCATCATTAGACTATATTCCTCTTAAGAGCAAGAAACCATGTCAGATTGGTCATTATATCCCCACTTCCTACTAAGCTTATCACATAGAAAGATATTGTGTTTCTTTTTATTTCTAAAATTATTTTTAAGTAAACTACGGCTTGCTTTCAAATTTACCAGACATTTTAAAGTTTCTAATTTCTTAATTATCATAGTGAATAAAAGCTAAAAATAATCATCTTACCCATATTTAGGGGAAGAAATTGTTCTTCCCTTTACCTACCATGCCTTTCCCCTTTTCCTTCATACTTCTTAGAAGAGAGATTATTAGACATTATTCATTATTAAAATGATTATTTTTTACCACAGGAATATTATATTTCAAAAAATTTTCTCAGGATGTTACCTTTTTTTAATCACATTTTTTTAGTACCTTAATTGACATGCTTAATTGTTTTCAATGCTCTATATTATTATTTTTAAAAATTTGACTTTCCTTTTCCTGAGTTCTTAATTTTGATTTCTATTTCAATCGGCTAGAATATGTCTAATTTTAAATATATCTATGTATGTATTATAGATATATTTATACATCGATAGATATATTTACTATATACAGTAAATATAGATATATTTAAATAAATAGTAAATAGGTATATTTACTATATATAATATATAGTAAATATATCTATTTATCTTATTAGATAAATTTTCTAATAGGTATATAAGTGGTTATTTCAGAGCCTTGAATATTCACGAATGCCTCATTTTCCCACCCAAATAACAACTTCATAGGTAAAATTTTGTGTCAAACTATGTTTTATTAAAACTTGCAACTCTCCGTTCTTTGTACATGTTGTATTACTTATGAGAAATATGCAGCTTTTTTTTATAGCTAAGTTGTTTTTACTACCTAAATAATCATAGGGTTTTTTCTCCACTATCTTTGCAGTTCTAAACCTTATTGAGAAAAATCAAATAAATAAGAGAGATATATAATTTTCATGGATTAGAAGACCTGAAGTGATATCAGTTTTCTCCAGAATGATCTCATTGATCAAATATCTAGTACTAATTTTTAGTGGAACATGATGTAAGTATTCTAATAAGAATTTTACCTATCTATCTATCTATCAACTATCTATCTATCTAACATCTATCTATCTATCTATAGGTATCATATATCTAATAGATATAGATATCACATATATCCAAGATGCCACTTGAAAAAGAAAAAAAGGTAGGGAGCTCATTCTAATAGATATCATCTTGATAAGAAGCTACAAAATGTATGACAGTATGGTATGCTCAGGATAAGAGGAAAGAAAGAACAACACAACAGAAAAGAGATACTCAGAATTAGACTCATTCCATATGGTCACCAGATTTATGGTAAATGTTGGAATACAGAGCAATATGAAAGAAACTATCTTTTCAATAAAAATACTGGGATAATGGATATACACCTGGAAGAAAATGAAACTCCATTCCCATCTCCCATTATATACAAAAATCAATTTCAATTATTAAAGGCAAAACAACAAAGATTTTAGAAGATGAATGAAGAATATCTCATGACATTGCAGTAGTAAAACTTTTCTTAAACAGGACACATTATACACTAACTATAACAGAAGGAGACTGGTGAATTAGAAGATTGATAAATTTAACTACAGGAAAATTGAGAACTTGTTTATCAAATGTAATCATTGAGTGAAAATGGAAACCATGTAGTGGGAGAAAATATTTGTAACATATGTAACTATCAAAGGACTCTTATCCAGAATTCCTACAAATCAATGGAAGAAAACTGATAAATCAGTAGAGAAAATGTATTAAAGAATGAACACCCAATTCACAAACAGGCTATCCAAGAAGCCAAATGAAACTGTATTCAATCATAGAAATTATTAGGGAAATGTAAATTAAAATTACAATATAACAGTGCACACCTGTCAGATGGCTAAAATAAAAAGACTGAGAATAATAAATGCTGGAAACAATGTAGACTGAGAGTAATTTTCATATACAGTGTTGATATTATTGTCAATAAAGACAACCACTTTAGAAAATAGTTTGATATTATCTATTAAAATTGGATATAAACATATCTGTAACCCAGCAGTTCCACTTCCAGGTATAAAAACAACAGAAATACATGATCATATGCATTAAAAATATGCACTAGAATAGATGAATTATTCATAACAACCCAAGTTGGAAGCAGTGCATATGTTCTTGGACAGTAGAATTATTAAATGAACTGTGATATTTTCATACAGTGAAATGATATACAGAAATGAAAGTAATACACTATAGATGCCCACAGCAATGTGGATGAGTCCTACAGACATAATTATTTTAGAAGATTACAATAAAATGACAGGCATACTACATACTGTAAAAATACTAATCCATAACATTAGAGACAGATACCTTGCTGATGTAACTATAAAAAAAAAAAAAGGAAGGAGTTAATCAACATAAATTCAAGATAGTAATTATTTTTTGAGAAGAGTGAGACTTTTGTTCATGGGGAGAGGACTGCTTAGGGCTTTAGTGATGCTGTTGATGCTCTAAATTTCTTGACCTGGGTGGTGACTCATGTTTATAATTATGATAATTTATTAATGTGAACATTTATATTAGCCCCTGTGCCTAGAAGAGTGCCTGAAAGCCAAAATTTCTATTAAATTTGTATGAAGAATAAAGGAAAAACTGAAGGATGCTGTGAACTGTCTTGAAACACATATTTCTCCCTATTCTGTATACCTGTGATGGAAGTCCTTGGGTGGAAATCACTTTGTGGTACATTGTTTCCCTAATTAATCTTACTACAATGAAGGATATACATTACATTCAACTCTTTTTAAAAAACATTTTATTGGAGTCGGAGCGCAGGGAGAGGACTGGGGCTGGTGGCAGGAAGAGAGCCTGAAGGGGTTAGTGCACCATGGCTAGCCCGGAGGGAGTCCGGGGAAAGGGTCTGGAGCTGCCGAAGAGACAAGAGACTTTTTTCCCTTTTGTTTCCTGGTGCGCGAGGAGAGGGCATTAAGAGTGCTGCTTAAAGAAGCTCCAGAGACGGCTGCGAGCCGTGGCTAAAGGCGCGGACCCCGGAGACGGGCGTGGGACGCTGGAGCTGCTGCTGCCGCTGCCACAAGGCCTGTGTGCGAGCGCAGGTCACTGTCCACCACGCCTTCCGGGGAGCCTGTGCACCCCGCCACTGCCAGGGTCCCGGGACCCAAGGATGGCTTCCCCGGGAAAGCGCACGGAGTGCCTCGGGCTGGTGCAACGTCACGCCGGCCTCTGCCACCGCAGCCCGCCCCGCACTGCATGCCCCTCTGTCCCCTCTGCCTGAGTGAGCCAGAGCCCCCGAATCAGTGGCTCCTTTAAACCCGTCCTGTCTGATCAAAGAACGGACGCAATCCGGCGACCTACGTGCAGAGGCGGGGCCAGGTCCAAGGCTGAGACCCGGGAGCTGTGAGAGCAGAGAAGAGACAGGGAAATCTCTCTGTGCAGCCTCGGAGGCAGCGGATTAAAGCTCCACGGTCCACTTGATGTGCCCTGCGTCTGTGGAGTGCATGAATGGACAGCAAATTATCCCAAATTGAGGAGGTGGACTTTGAAGACAAGATTTCAGACTTTTTCCCCTTTTCCTCTTTTTACAACAAATTATCCCAAATTGAGGAGGTGGACTTTGAGAGCAAGATTTCAGACTTTTCCCCCTTTACCTCTTTTTACAACGAATTATCCCAAATTGAGGAGGTGGACATTGAGAGGAAGATTTTCGATTTTTCCCCCTGCTCTCTTTTTGTGAATGTGTATGTGTATGCTTCTGTGTGAGATTTTCTCTGTATAGCTTTGCTTCCACCATATGTCCAAGTGTTCTATCTGTCCGTTTTTTCTTCAATAATTACTTTTTAATTTTAATAATGCTACTATATTTTATACTTTATTCTATTTTACTTTACCTGCTCTTTCTTTTTTTCTACCTTCCCTTCCTCCCTCCCTCCCTCCACCCCTCCTTTCTTTCTTTCTCTCTTTCTTTCCTTCCTCCCTCCCTCCCTTCTTCCTTTAACTCTTTCTTTTTCTTTCCTTCCTCCCTCACTCCCTTCTTTCTTTCTTTCTTTCTTTCTTTCTTTTTTCTTTCTTTCTTTCTTTCCATCCTTCCTCCCTCCCTCCCTTGCTTTCTTTCCTTCTTCCTTTCTTTCTCTCTCTCTTTCTTTCTTCTACTAACTCTTTCTTTCTACTTTTTCTCCCTTTTATTCTGAGCCAGGTAGATGAAAGGCTCTTGGTGCTGCAGCCAGGAGTCAGTGCTGTGCCTCTGAAGTGGGACAGCCAACTTCAGGACACAGGTCCACAAGAGAACTCCCAGCTCCACATAATATCAAGTGGCAAAAATGTCCCAGAGATCTCCATCTCAACACAAGCACCCAGCTTCAGTCAACGACCAGCAAGCTACAGTGCTGGTCACCCTATGCCAAGCAACTAGCAAGACAGGAACACAACACCACCCATTAACAGAGAGGCTGCCTAAAAATATAATAAGGCCACAGGCACCCCAAAAAACACCACCAGAAATGGACCTGTCCACCAGAAAGACAAGATCGAGCCTCAACCACCAGAACAGAGGCACTTGTCCCCCACACCAGGAAGCCTACACAACCTACTGAAACAACCTTAGCCACTGGGGAGAGACACCAAAAACAATGGGAACTACGAATCTGCAGCCGGCAAAAAGGAGACCCCAAACACAGTAACATAAGCAAAATGAGGAGACAGAAAAACACATAGTAGGTGAAGGAGCAAGATAAAGACCTACCAGACCTAACAAATGAAGAGGTAATAGGCAGTCTACCTGAAGAAGAATTCAGAATAATGATAGTAAAGATGATCCAAGATTCTATTTCCAAGATCCATAATCTTGGAAATAGAATAGACAAAATGCAAGAAACAGTTAACAAGGACCTAGAAGAACTAAAGATGAATCAAGCATCAATTAAAAACACAATAAATGAAATGAAAAACACTCTAGATGGGATCAATAGCAGACTAACTGAGGCAGAAGAACGGATAAGTGAGGTGGAAGATAAAATAGTGGAAATAACTGCTGCAGAGCAAAATAAAGAAAAAAGAATGAAAAGAACAGAGGACAGTCTCAGAGACATCTGGGACAACATTAAATGCACCAGCATTCGAATTATGGGGGTTCCAGAAGAAGAAGAGAAAAAGAAAGGGACTGAGAAAATATTTGAAGAGATTATAGTTGAAAATTTCCCTTATTTGGGAAAGGAAATAGTTAATCAAGTCCAGGAGGCACAGAGAGTCCCATACAGAATAAATCCAAGGAGAAATACACCAAGGCACATATTAATCAAACTGTCAAAAATTAAACACAAAGAAATCATATTAAAAGCAGCAAGGGAAAAACACCAAATAACACACAAGGGAATCCCCATCAGAATAACAGCTGATCTCTCAGCAGAAACTCTACAAGCCAGAAGGGAGTGGCAGGACATAATTAAAGTGATGAAGGAGAGAAACCTGCAAGCAAGATGACTCTACCCAGCAAGGACCTCATTCAAATTTGATGGAGAAATTAAAACGTTTACAGACAAGCAAAAGCTGAGAGAGTTCAGCACCACCAAACCAGCTTTACAACAAATGCTAAAGGAACTTCTCTAGGCAAGAAACACAACAGAAGGAATATACTTACATTAATGAACCCAAAGCAATTAAGGAAATAGGAATAGGAACATACATATCAATAATGACCTTAAATGTAAATGGACTAAATGCTCCCACCAAAAGACACAGGTTGGCTGAATGGATACAAAAACAAGACCCATATATATGCTGTCTACAAGAGACCCACTTCAGACCTAGAGGCATATACAGACTGAAAGTAAGGGGATGGAAAAAGATATTCTATGCAAATGGAAATCAAAAGAAAGCTGGAGTAGCAGTTCTCATATCAGACAAAATAGACTTTAAAATAAAGAGTATTAGAAGAGAAAAAGAAGGACACTACATAATGATCAAGGGATCGATCCAAGAAGAAGATATAACAATTGTAAATATTTATGCACCAAACATAGGAGCACCTCAAAACATAAGGCAAATACTAACAGCCATAAAAGGGGAAATCGACAGTAACACAATCATTGTAGGGGACTTTAACACCCCACTTTCACCAATGGACAGGTCATCCAAAATGAAAATAAATAAGGAAACACAAGCTTTAAATGATACATTAAACAAGATGGACTTAATTGATATTTATAGGACATTCCATCCAAAAACAACAGAATACACATTTTTCTCAAGTGCTTATGGAACATTCTCCAGGATAGATCATATCTTGGGTCACAAATCAAGCCTTGGTAAATTTAAGAAAATTGAAATTGTATCAAGTATCTTTTCCGACCACAATGCTATGAGACTAGATATCAATTACAGGAAAAGAGCTGTAAAAAATACAAACACATGGAGGCTAAACAATACACTACTTAATAACAAAGTGATCACTGAAGAAATCAAAGGGGAAATTAAAAAATACCTAGATACAAATGACAATGGAGACAAGACAACCCAAAACCTATGGGATGCAGCAAAAGCAGTTCTAAGAGGGAAGTTTATGGCAATACAATCCCACCTTAAGAAACAGGAAACATCTTGAATAAACAACCTAACCTTGCACCTAAAGCAATTAGAGAAAGAAGAACAAAAACATCCCAAAGTTAGCAGAAGGAAAGAAATCATAAAAATCAGATCAGAAATAAATGAAAAAGAAATGAAGGAAATGATAGCAAAGATCAATAAAACTAAAAGCTGGTTCTTTGGGAAGATAAACAAAATTGATAAACCATTAGCTAGACTCATCAATAAAAAAAGGGAGAAGACTCAAATCAATAGAATTAGAAATGAAAAATGAGAAGTAACAAGTGACACTGAAGAAATACAAAAGATCATGAGAGATTACTACAAGCAACTCTATGCCAATAAAATGGACAACCTGGAAGAAATGGACAAATTCTTAGAAATGCACAACCTGCCAAGACTGAATCAGGAAGAAATAGAAAATATGAACAGACCAATCACAAGCACTGAAATTGAAACTGTGATCAAAAATCTTCCGACAAACAAAAGCCCAGGACCAGATGGCTTCACAGGCGAATTCTATCAAGCATTTAGAGAAGAGCTAACACCTATCCTTCTCAAACTCTTCCAAAATATAGCAGAGGGAGGAACACTCCCAAACTCATTTTACGAGGCCACCATCACCTTGATACCAAAACCAGACAAGGATGTCACAAAGAAAGAAAACTACAGGCCAATATCACTGATGAACATAGATGCAAAAATCCTCAACAAAATACTAGCAAACAGAATCCAACAGCACATTAAAAGGATCATACACCATGATAAAGTGGGGTTTATTCCAGGAATGCAAGGATTCTTCAATATACGCAAATCAATCAACGTGATATACCATATTAACAAATTAAAGGAGAAAAACCATATAATCATCTCAATAGATGCAGAGAAAGCTTTCGACAAAATTCAACACCCATTTATGATAAAAACCCTGCAGAAAGAAGGCATAGAGGGAAATTTCCTCAACATAATAAAGGCCATATATGACAAACCCACAGCCAACATTGTCCTCAATGGTGAAAAACTGAAACCATTTCCATTAAGGTCAGGAACAAGACAAGTCTGCACACTCTCACCACTCTTATTCAACTTAGTTTTGGAAGTTTTAGCCACAGCAATCAGAGAAGAAAGGGAAATAAAAGGGATCCAAATTGGAAAAGAAGAAGTAAAGCTGTCACTGTTTGCAGATGACACGATACTATACATAGAGAATCCTAAAGATGCCACCAGAAAACTACCAGAGTTAATCAATGAAGTTGGTAAAGTAGCAGGATACAAAATTAATGCACAGAAATCTCTGGCATTCCTGTACACTAATGATGCAAAATCTGAAAATGAAATCAAGAGAACACTCCCATTTACCCCTGCAACAAAATGAATAAAATATCTAGGAATAAACCTACCTAAGGAGACAAAAGACCTGTATGCAGAAAATTATAAGACACTGATGAAAGAAATTAAAGATGATACAAATAGATGGAGAGATATACCATGCTCCTGGATTGGAAGAATCAATATTGTGAAAATGACTCTACTACCCAAAGCAATCTATAGATTCAATGCAATCCCTATCAAACTACCAATGGCATTTTTCACAGAACTAGAACAAAAAAATTTCAAAATTTGTTTGGAAAAACAAAAGACCCCGAAGAGCCAAAGCAACCTTGAGAACGAAAAACGGAGCTGGAGGAACCAGGCTCCTGACTTCAGACTATACTACAAAGCTACAGTCATCAAGACAGTTTGGTACTGGCACAAAAACAGAAAGATAGATCAATGGAATAGGATAGAAAGCCCAGAGATAAACCCACGCACATATGGTCAACTTATCTTTGATAAAGGAGGCAGGAATGTACAGTGGAGAAAGGACAGCCTCTTTAATAAGTGGTGCTGGGAAAACTGGACAGGGACATGGAAAAGTATGAGATTAGATCACTCCCTAACACCATACACAAAAATAAGCTCAAAATGGATTAAAGACCTAAATGTAAGGCCAGAAACTATCAAACTCTTAGAGGAAAACATAGGCAGAACACTCTATGACATAAATCACAGCAAGATCCTTTTGGACCCATCTCCTACAGAAATGGAAATAAAAACAAAGATTAACAAATGGGACCTAAGGAAACTTCAAAGCTTTTGCACAGCAAAGGAAACCATAAACAAGACCAAAAGACAACCCTCAGAATGGGAGAAAATATTTGCAAATGAAGCAACTGACAAAGGATTAATCTCCAAAATTTATAAGCAGCTCATGCAGCTCAATGGCAAAAAAACAAACAACCCAATCCAAAAATGGGCAGAAGACTTAAATAGGCATTTCTCCAAAGAAGATATACAGACTGCCAACAAACATATGAAAGAATGCTCAACATCATTAATCATTAGAGAAATGCAAATCAAAACTACAATGAGATATCATCTCACACCAGTCAGAATGGCCATCATCAAGAAATCTAGAAACAATAAATTCTGGAGAGGGTGTGGAGAAAAGGGAACACTCTTGCACTGCTGGTGGGAATGTGAATTGGTACAGCCACTATGGAGAACAGTATGGAGGCTCCTTCAAAATCTAAAAATAGAGCTACCATATGACCCAGCAATCCCACTACCAGGCATATACCCTGAGAAAACCATAATTCAAAAAGAGACATGTACCAAAATGTTCATTGCAGCTCTATTCACAATAGCCCGGAGATGGAAACAACCTACGTGTCCATCATCGGATGAATGGATAAAGATGTGGCACATATATACAATGGAATATTACTCAACCTTAAAAAGAAACGAAATTGAGCTATTTGTAATGAGGTGGATAGACCTAGAGTCTGTCATACAGAGTGAAGTAAGTCAGAAAGAGAAAGACAAATTCCGTATGCTAACACATATATATGGAATTAAAAAAAAAGTCATGAAGAACCTAGGGGTAAAACAGGAATAAAGACACAGACCTACTTGAGAATGGACTTGAGGATAAGGGGAGGGGTTAGGGTAAGCTGTGACAAAGCGAAAGAGGGGCATGGACATATATACACTACCAAACGTAAGGTAGATAGATAGTGGGAAGCAGCCGCAGAGCACAGGGAGATCAGCTTGGTGCTTTGTGACCACCTGGAGGGGTGGGATGGGGAGGGTGGGAGGGAGGGATATGCATGAGGGAAGGGATGTGGGAACAGATGTATATGTATGACTGATTCACTTTGTTATAAAGCAGAAAGTAATAATAATAAAAAAAAGAATGGTGAGATAATAGATGATTGTTGCTTTAAACCACTGAATCACCCATATTGTCTCAAACTTAACTTGTGTTAACAAAGTGGTATGTACCATTCTGTACAAAAAAAAAAACCATTTTATTGGAGTATAGTTGATTTACAATGTGTTAGTTTCAAGTGTACAACAAAGTGAATCATATATATATATGTATATATAATTTTATATATATATTTATCTCCATTCTTTTTCAGATTCCTTTCCCATATAAGTTATTACAGAATACTGAGTAGAGTTCCCTGTGTTTTATTGTAGGTCCTTATTAGTGATCTATTTTATATATAGTTGTTTGTATATGTTAATCCCAATCTCCTAATTTATCATTTCCCCCCAGGTTTCCCCTTCGGTGACCGTAAATTTGATTTTGAGGTCTGTGAGTCTGTTTTCTAAATAAGTTCATTTGTATCATTTTTATATTCAACTCTTGTCTTCTTCAAAATCTATTTCCTTACTTCTTCCAGGAAATACAGGCATCCTTTATTTAAAATAATATGTCTTTACCATCTAGTTTCTTGGGGGCTCTGTTTCAGAGTACTCATTGCACATCCCTATTTGTCCAGGATAATGGCAAATAGAACATAATGGTAACTTTATAACATTTGACCAGATTGGTCAAATCCTCTATACCAGTCTTTGGCCTGGAGTTACTGAGTTTTCACTCTTGGTTGTTGACTTCGGTTTTCTGGAATGCCCACAGACTGCAATTTTATATTTTATGAGTTATTCCTATTGTGTTAATTAGATGATGTCTCATTATTAAGTAATTTTAGCTTCAACTTACAAAGGGGTAAACCCTTCTCTGTTGCATTTCTATGATTTTGTGTAAGTCATAGTAGAATGACTAAATTGGGTCTAAGACTTGTTGGTTTCTCTTTAAAAAAGTATTAGAGATCTTTAATTATACACTAAAACTTTTTGGAAGTAGGGAAGATGAATAGGAAGGCATTGATAGCCTCTATATAAGGGATATTGTTTTTATTTTATTTTGTGTGTGTGCATGTTTTACAAGGGGAGATTCAACCATATTTACCTGCATTATTGGTGAAGGTCTTGTGATACCTGTCCAGTGGGCATCCTGTCAGGACTGGATACTAAATAGAAGAGTGAATTGGCCCACCTGTAGGTGATCCCCCTTTTAGTATGGACTCACTTTATTTAAACTGTTTTTTAATCAGCTCATTTTTGGCACAGATGGTAGGAAAGCACATTACAGAATTTTAAGTCAAGCTCTAGGTCTGTTGTGATTGTCAAGGTATTTGGTCTTGAGAAGAACATTTCCCAGGATGTCTGGGGAGAAAATGTTTTTCTGCTGAGCAGAGAATTACAGGCCATTAAGAGGGCACCGGAGGCCCCAGGCAGAGGTGAAAAAATCAAAATGTTCTTGTGGTAGAATGACTTTTCCATCAGATTTCTGATTGCCAGGAGCCAGGTGGGATGATTTTTTTAAATATAGAATTTGCAGCTACAAAGCAGGATTGTTTTCTGGCTTATACAATTCCTGACTGTGTGGTTTAAGATAATATTTCTCAATCTTGTTTTTCATTAATGCCCCACTAAGAAGCCTTTTTTGACACATTTTCCTAATTGTTCCTTTATGAGATTTTAATAATACCAGAAATACTGTATATCCATTTATATACTATATGTATATCTGTGCTTCATACTTATAAAAGTTAAGCAGAAGCCTTACACTTTATTCAATACAGGGTTAAGAATGACTAAATAATACTTTTAAGTTAAAAGAATATTAAAAACTGAAAAGCTATAAACATTTAATTTAACATTTTAATTCTATTTGTTGAGTAACTTTTCATGTAACTTATTTACTTATATAAATTATAATGTATCCAATTATATATGTAAACTAGCCATTTATATAAATATATAATATCAGTAGTAGCACTGTAATCAAATTTTGGAAAAATCATTCAAAACAGTTACTTTTTTTTTTTTTTTTTTGCTGTACGCGGGCCTCTCATTGCTGTGGCCTCTCCCGTTGCGGAGCACAGGCTCCGGACACACAGGCTCCGCGGCCATGGCTCGCGGGCCCAGCCGCTCTGCGGCATGTGGGATCTTCCGGGATCGGGGCACGAACCTGTGTCCCCTGCATCGGCAGGCGGACTCTCAACCACTGCGCCACCAGGGAAGCCCCAAAACAGTTACTTTTCCAGCAAAAGTAAAACGATAAAAAATTTTCTTAGAAGTATTTTAGTACTTTTAACTTTGCTTGATATGAGAAAATACTTTTTAACTAGCTGTTAGATACTGATTCAAATATTGTCAACATTTTTCTTTTCAGTACTGGAAATATAATTTTAGGTTGGATATATTTTTAAAAATTAAAAAAAATAAATAATAAAATATGTACTATTATTTACTTAATTTTCAAAGCCCAAGTCACACACAAAAGCACTGAGAATCAAATAACATCCATAAGGCTGGCAATGGCAGCAATAGATATGCACAGACACTCATGATACGGCTTTAAGATTGAGCAAAATCAACGTAGAGAAAGCCCTTCAATCACAGTTATCTACTCATCATAATTTTACAGCTATGTGTTATATATATTTTGTACATGTTTCATGAACTCACAAGGTCTTACAAGGGGGGATTCAACAATGTTTACCTGCATGATTCGTGGATCCAAGGTCTCTGAGAGCCTTGGATTTTTAATTAAAAATATAAGGATGTTATCAAACTCAGGTTTAAATGGTGGAAACACTAATGCAGTGTTTTGTTATTACTTTACTATTGTTCAAGCAGCATTTTTTGAGTGTTAACTATGTGATAGACACGATGATAGGTACTACGGATACATAGTTGAATAACACACTAGTGACATGTTGTTCCTACTCCTCAAAAGTTTACAATATAAATAGGTTGATAAATATGTAGGCAGATGGCTTTAATACAGTATGGCAAGTGCAGTTGTAGTAGTGGTCAAAGAGGAGGAATCTTATCTTAGATTTTCTTGTGGGTCAAGGAAACATGAAGATGGCAGATCATTTTCATCTTAAATGTGAATAGAAAATGAATTTGGTAGAAGACTCTTGGTGTATGAGGGCACAAGGTGAACAATCTGGTAAGGGAAACAACATGTGCAATGACAATGTGAAACAATATAATTATGTGTCATTTGTAGAAGGAAAAGCAATTCTAAAGGTCTAAGAGGTAGGCTTAAAGGGACAGTGTGCTGGGAGATGAGCTTGGGCTATTGGTGGAAGACAAGTCACAGCAATTTTTGTGATATTACATAACTTGGCTTTTATTCTGTCCCTCAGTTCTTCTTAATCTTTCTCACCAAAGTACACCTAACAACAGAGACTGCTATAATAATACTGTACTGATACTTTATCACTTAGCTTAAAATTTCATGTAAATTTTAGATTCTACTCTATTATATGTCTACTTAGTAATATAGTAATAATTTGATAATTACTTGTTATATTGCTTCCAAAAATATTTGAGTAAAATTGATGGTCTAGAAATATGTGCCATGTTTTTATGCTTTGAGTTTCTCTTGGTACATCTCTATATGTGTGATAATAGGCATGACTGAGTTTGAGGAGTAAAATCTTAGGTATGAGGAAAATGTAAGGATCATAGAAAGGTAGTAACATGTCATATTTCTTCTTTAAATAGAATATTCAGGTAGCAGAGAGGAGGATGAAGTTGAAGGAGATAAGAGTGGAAATAAGTAGGAGGCTGCTGCAGTAGTTCAAGTGAGTGTTAAACAAGTTAGGCTTTTTCCCTCCTACAGAAACTGGGAGATAGGCCCTATCTTCCTTGATGATTATATTTCAAAAGGATGGCTCCTAGGTCCTTTAGAAGCTCATTCCTGGGTTTCAAAACTAGTAAGGAGCTTTTAAAAATATTTATATGTCAAAGGGGCAGGAAACTGACTTACACTTATAAATTTTCTAATGTAAATGCTTAAAAAATATCTGAAGTTGGGGTGGGGGTGCCTATAGTCAGGAAAATGCCTGTCTAAAGTTTATTTAAGATGAAGGAAACATTTAGGACATCTTGGTCCGTGCTAGACTACATTTTAAAACTGGCCTCAATCAATTTGTATATAGAATAATAAGAGAAAGAGAGAAGAAAAAAGTCAACATATAAATAAACACATGTGCATAACACGCAAAGAGGAAATACCAGTAATTCCATGGACACGGACCCCTGTATGCACTTTCTTTGCTTTGAAAGATTTACTTGATCAGAAGCAATGTTATTTGAAATATTATCACAGTGGATAATCAGGATCAACATTCTGCAAAATAGCACAGTAGATAGGTCTGTGAATGGTGGTGCTGGCAAGAGCATATGTGCAGGGAAGGTTAATCCATATCCAGAATATATGTGTCTATTTCAATGAAGATGAATCTCTGACTCTTCATAATGGAAAAGGTTCAACATAATCAACTGCCACCAATGGGCTGGCTGATTCTCCTCTACACTGGGAAGGGGTTTCAGGGGTGATCTCTTCCGTTGGCGGATTAGTCACTCAACAGTAATAGCTTCTAGGTCAGATTTGGTAACAAAAAGTCCAAGTTTTGAACCCAAACATTGTCTCTATCCCTGCCACCAAGGGCACTTTGTACATGGGCTCATTTACCTTGTAATGAAGTGACTATGGATAAGGACTGACTGATGTGTGTAATTTTGTCCATTGGACTATTGAAAGTCTCCTTTAGTGAACATTCACATGGGACGAAAATATTTCACAGTGTTTGCCCATTCTGAGAGGCTCATCCACATGAGTCTTTCCAGACTTTTTTGGACACTTATCTTTCAACCCTGTTCTTTTCAAGTCTATGATCATCCAATCAAACCATCAGCAGTTGCCTATGAGTCAGCCATCTTTCAGTCCAAAGTGGAAAACTAAATACACCATTTGAACTTTTACCCATGGGGAATATTTTCCTTTACTGCTGTCATTCACTGTCACACTATCTATTGCTGCATACATCCACTTTATTTCTTCCTGTTTGTGGAACTCTGTATGAGGCTCTAGGTGTGTATTGAAGGAGAGGAAGAAACACAGCATGAGTAATTGTTAAAGGAGTGTGAGCTACCTGCTTATACATCCTGTATCTTCCATACCTGTGTGAACACAGATTCTTTTATACTTTTTTTCCTTTGATTACAGATTATGTCAAACATGCCCAAACTCATGATTTGGTCTATCAGGTCCCAGTTTATGATAGGAAGCTCAGATTGCATGGCCAAATGATGTTAAATGGATAGGCTTTCAACCTCTATATAGCATTCTCATTTGCCAAAGACACTTAATGTCATTAAGTCTACACTCAAAAGACCCTAGTGGAAAATCAGTTTTCACTGCAGTATGGACTTGCCTTCTTTTTCTCAAACCCAGCAAACTTACCGGAGACTTGGTAGGTGATCAGAGTAGCACATTCAAATGTGAATATGTTGCCTCACAAATCCATATAGACTTACCGTGTGTTGTACCTATTTTTGCATGGTACGTTGTGAGAGATGCAGTAACTCATTTTTCAAATTCAGGAGAATATCATCACACACTCCAGACAATTGTACCCATAGAATTTTCACTGAGTTTATAGGTCCGTGAATTTTCATGAGATTTATCCCTTATTCTCTGAATTGCCTGTCTTACTAAGGCATCTAAAGTACTTGCTACTTCCTGTTTATCAGATCCAGTCATCATAGTGAACCAATGTGATATTTTGTAGAATATTGAGATGACCAACATCTCATGGACTATGTTGTGACAGAGAGCAGGACAGTTGTATTGTAAGATGTTATGGAAAAACCTGGGCGAACTTTTTGGCCAACCCAGTATTAGCCCTGAGGAAAGATTGTAAAGGTGTAATTTTGGCCTTCTCAGGTAAAATAAAACTACTTTTGTTTGCTTTCATATGTTGTTGCAGGAAAACATATTAGCCTGGTCAGTAGCTGCATACTAGGTGCCAGGGGCCATATCAGTTTGCTCAAGTAAAGATATTATACCTGGGAAAACAGCTGCAATTAAATTCACAATCTGATCAAGTTTGTGAGAATCCAGTCATCCTTCAGTATCTGTCCAACTTCTTAACCAGCTAACTGTATTATTTAAGTGAGCATGGGATAAGTATTACTACCCCTGCATCTTAACAAGCTTTCAATGTTGGCAGTAATCTTTGAAATTCTCCCAGGAATGTAATATTGCTTGTATGAATATTCCAAGGGTGTTAAATTGGGCCTTTCTACTATGGACATTACCCCATGGCTCAAAGGGTCAGTTTAGGTGTTCTGCTAATTTCCAATTAGTCTATTTTAATTATACAATGACTGTAAGGACAAACAAACAAACAAACACATGATGGATCTATGGATTTGCTGTGTTCACTATTGTTCAAATTTGGGATAAGGCTCCATTCATCACCTTACCATTATTCACCCTCACTTTGATTTGTGGGTTATGATAGCATTTTGAGCCCCTAGGAATTATTGACAATTCACCATGCCTGGTAATCCCCAGAAAGTCTACCCTTTTCCTTGTGCACTATCATTTTAGTTATTGGCTGTAGTTCCCTTTGGGAAAGGCTTGAAGAAATAATTATGGTATATACCAATGGCATTGCTGCAGGGTTCTTCTACAAGGAGACTCAAATTCTTCTTCAATTAAAAGATTCTGTGTTGCATGGTTTCCAATAAATACAGATGTAAATTTGCATATATTATATAATATGTAATTTCCTAGCTCTGTCCATTAATAAAGTCTGAGAGCAGTGATATCCCACTAGCAGTGAGCACATCTATCACCCAGATCTTAGTTTTGAAATACTGTTCTCCACTAAAAGAAACGAGAGCTTTTTGAAGACATGGCTGATTCTAAGTCTAGGGTAGGGAAAGTAGAAGATGAATCTGGAACACCTTGTGCTACCAAAAAGTAAGGAGGAACTCAAAGAATGCTGGAAGTATGTCAAAAGGGTATAGGAACCAGTTAGAATGGGTTCCCACTGGCCAAATCTGGAAAAAATAGAGCATCAAAGTAAATGATAATAGTAACAGATTATAGCAATTGAATAAAATAAGAACCATAAATCAACACACAGTTATAACATTTTAAATGGATAAATAAATGGGGAGAAGGAAGGCTTTTCCTTGTGGTAGAAAGGCAACTACTAAATGTAAAAAGGGCCATGGTATTAGAAATTCACCATTTGGGGGACTTCCGGGTAAGATGGCAGAAGAGTAAGACGCGGAGATCACCGTCCTCCCCACGGATACACCAGAAATACAGCTACACGTGGAACAACTCCTACAGAACACCTACTGAACGCTGGCAGAAGACCCCAGACCTCCCAAAAGGCAAGAAACTCCCCACATACCTGGGTAGGGCAAAGCGGAGAGATTCCCGCACAGAGGATCGGTGCCGAGTGGCACTCACCAGCCCGAGAGGCTTGTCTGCTTGCCCCGGCGGTGCTGGAAGCTGAGGCTCGGGCTTCGGTCAGAGTGCAGGGAGAGGACTGGGGCTGGCGGCGAGAACTCAGCCGGAAGGGGGCTAATGAGCCACAGCTAGCCGGCAGGGAGTCCGGGAAAAACCTGGAGCTGCCGAAGAGGCAAGAGACGTTTTCTTCCCTCTTGGTTTCCTGGTGCGCGAGGAGAGGGTATTAAGAGCGCTGCTTAAAGGGGCTCCACAGACGGGCACAAGTCACAACTGAAAGTGCGGAGCCCAGTGACGGGCGTGGGACGCTGGGGCTGCTGCTGCCACCGCCAAGAAGCCTGTGTGCGAGCGCAGGTCACTGTCCACACCGCCCTTCCGGGAGCCTGTGCAGCCCGCCACTGCCGGGGTCCCGGGATCCAGGGGCGGCTTCCCTGGGAGAACGCACGGCGCGCCTCGGGCTGGTGCAACATCACGCCGACCTCTGCCGCTGCAGGCTCGCCCCGCATTCTGTGCCCCTCCCTCCTGCCCGGCCTGAGTGAGCCAGAGTCCTCGAAGAGGCTGCTCCTTTAACCTTGTCCTGTCTGAGCAAAGAACAGACGCCCTCCGGCGACCTACATGCAGAGGCGGGGCCAAATCCAAAGCTGAGACCCAGGAGCTGTGAGAACAAAGAAGAGAAAGGGAAACCTCTCCCAGCAGCCTCAGAAGCAGCGGATTAAAGCTCCACAATCAACTTCATGTACCCTGCATCTGTGGAATACATGAATAGACAACAAATCATCCCAAATTGAGGAGCCAGGAGTCAGTGCTGTGCCTCTGAGGTGGGAGAGCCAACTTCAGGACACTGGTCCACAAGAGACCTCCCAGCTCCACATAATATCAAATGGCAAAAATCTTCCAGAGATCTCCATCTCAACACCAGCACCCAGCTTCACTCAACGACCAGCAAGCTACAGTGCTGGACACCCTATGCCAAACAACTAGCAAGACAGGAACACAACGCCACCCATTAGCATAGAGGTGGCCTAAAATCATAAAAAGTCCGCAGACACCCCAAAACACACCACCAGACGTGGAACTGCCCACCAGAAAGACAAGATCCAGCCTCATCCACCAGAACACAGGCACTAGTCCCCTCCACCAGGAAGCCTACAGAGCCCACTAAACCAACCTTAGTCACTGGGGACAGACACCAAAAACAACGGGAACTATGAACCTGCAGCCTGCAAAAAGGAGACCCCAAACACAGTAACATAAGCAAAATGAGAAGACAGAAAAACACACAGCAGGAGAAGGAGCAAGATAAAAACCCACCAGACCTAACAAATGAAGAGGTAATAGGCAGTCTACCTGAAAAAGAATTCAGAATAATGATAGTAAAGATGATCCAAGATTCTAGTTCCAAGATCCAAAATCTTGGAAATAGAATAGACAAAATGCAAGAAACAGTTAACAAGGACCTAGAAGAACTAAAGATGAATCAAGCATCGATTAAAAACACAATAAATGAAATAAAAAATACTCTAGATGGGATCAATAGCAGAATAACTGAGGCAGAAGAACGGATAAGTGAGGTGCAAGATAAAATAGTGGAAATAACTGATGCAGAGCAAAATAAAGAAAAAAGAATGAAAAGAACAGAGGACAGTCTCAGAGACCTCTGGGACAACATTAAACGCACCAACATTCGAATTATAGGGGTTCCAGAAGAAGAAGAGAAAAAGAAAGGGACTGAGAAAATATTTGAAGAGATTATAGATGAAAACTTCCCTAATATGGGAAAGTAAATAGTTAATCAAGTCTAGGAGGCACAGAGAGTCCCATACAGAATAAATCCAAGGAGAAATACGCCAAGACACATATTAATCAAACTGTCAAAAATTAAACACAAAGAAATCATATTAAAAGCAGAAAGGCAAAAACAACAAATAACACACAAGGGACTCCCCATCAGGATAACAGCTGATCTCTCAGCAGAAACACTACAAGCCAGAAGGGAGTGGCAGGACATAATTAAAGTGATGAAGGAGAAAAACCTGCAACCAAGATTACTCTACCCAGCAAGGATCTCATTCAGATTTGATGGAGAAATTAAAACATTTACAGACAAGCAAAAGCTGAGAGAGTTCAGCACCACCAAACCAGCTTTACAACAAATGCTAAAGGAACTTCTCTAGGCAAGAAACACAACAGAAGGAAAAGACCTACAATAACGAACCTAAAACAATTAAGAAAATGGGAATAGGAACATACATATCGATAATGAGCTTAAATGTAAATGGACTAAATGCTCCCACCAAAAGACACAGATTGGCTGAATGGATACAAAAACAAGACCCATATATATGCTGTCTACAAGAGACCCACTTCAGACCTAGAGGCACATACAGACTGAAAGTAAGGGGATGGAAAAAGATATTCCATGCAAATGGAAACCAAAAGAAAGCTGGAGTAGCAATTCTCATATCAGACAAAATAGACTTTAAAATAAAGACTATTACAAGAGACAAAGAAGGACACTACATAATGATCAAGGGATCGATCCAAGAAGAAGATATAACAATTGTAAATATTTATGCACCAAACATAGGAGCACCTCAAAACATAAGGCAAATACTAACAGCCATAAAAGGGGAAATCGACAGTAACACAATCATTGTAGGGGACTTTAACACCCCACTTTCACCAATGGACAGATCATCCAAAATGAAAATAAATAAGGAAACACAAGCTTTAAATGATACATTAAACAAGATGGACTTAATTGATATTTATAGGACATTCCATCCAAAAACAACAGAATACACATTTTTCTCAAGTGCTTATGGAACATTCTCCAGGATAGATCATATCTTGGGTCACAAATCAAGCCTTGGTAAATTTAAGAAAATTGAAATTGTATCAAGTATCTTTTCCGACCACAATGCTATGAGACTAGATATCAATTACAGGAAAAGAGCTGTAAAAAATACAAACACATGGAGGCTAAACAATACACTACTTAATAACAAAGTGATCACTGAAGAAATCAAAGGGGAAATTAAAAAATACCTAGAAACAAATGACAATGGAGACACGACAACCCAAAACCTATGGGATGCAGCAAAAGCAGTTCTAAGAGGGAAGTTTATAGCAATACAATCCCACCTTAAGAAACAGGAAACATCTCGAATAAACAACCTAACCTTGCACCTAAAGCAATTAGAGAAAGAAGAACAAAAACATCCCAAAGTTAGCAGAAGGAAAGAAATCATAAAAATCAGATCAGAAATAAATGAAAAAGAAAGGAAGGAAATGATAGCAAAGATCAATAAAACTAAAAGCTGGTTCTTTGGGAAGATAAACAAAATTGATAAACCATTAGCCAGACTCATCAATAAAAAAAGGGAGAAGACTCAAATCAATAGAATTAGAAATGAAAAATGAGAAGTAACAAGTGACACTGAAGAAATACAAAAGATCATGAGAGATTACTACAAGCAACTCTATGCCAATAAAATGGACAACCTGGAAGAAATGGACAAATTCTTAGAAATGCACTACCTGCCAAGACTGAATCAGGAAGAAAGAGAAAATATGAACAGACCAATCAGAAGCACTGAAATTGAAACTGTGATAAAAAATCTTCCAACAAACAAAAGCCCTGGACCAGATGGCTTCACAGGTGAACTCTATCAAGCATTTAGAGAAGAGCTAACACCTAATCTTCTCAAACTCTTCCAAAATATAGCAGAGGAAGGAACACTCCCAAACTCATTCTACGAGGCCACCATCACCTTGATACCGAAACCAGACAAGGATGTCACAAAGAAAGAAAACTACAGGCCAATATCACTGATGAACATAGATGCAAAAATCCTCAACAAAATACTAGCAAACAGAATCCAACAGCACATTAAAAGGATCATACAGAGGAGCACCCACAGTGGCGCCAGCTGGGGCCGGCTTGTTGCGGTAGAACCAGCGCCTAAATATTTCTGCCCCAGCATGAGCCGAAGCTGCCCTCCGCCTCTTTAGGAGACTCTCCAAGACCAGCAGCTACAGACTGGTGCATTTGTCAAGAGTAACTTATGACAGACTTCCGGGTAAGATGGCGGAAGAGTAAGACGCGGAGATCACATTCCTCCCCACAGATACACCAGAAATACAGCTACACGTGGAACAACTCCTACAGAACACCTACTGAACGCTGGCAGAAGACCCCAGACCTCCCAAAAGGCAAGAAACTCCCCACATACCTGGGTAGGGCAAAGCAGAGAGATTCCCGCACAGAGGAGCGGTGCCGAGCGGCACTCACCAGCCCGAGAGGCTTGTCTGCTCCCCCGCCGGGGCGGGCGGCGCTGGAGCTGAGGCTCGGGCTTCGGTCAGAGCGCAGGGAGAGGACTGGGGCTGGCGGCGAGAACTCAGCCTGAAGGGGTCTAGTGTGCCACAGCTAGCCGGGAGGGAGTCCGGGAAAACTCTGGAGCTGCCGAAGAGGCAGGAGACTTTTTCTTCCCTCTTGGTTTCCTGGTGCGCGAGGAGAGGGGATTAAGAGCGCCGCGTAAAGGAGCTCCAGAGACGGGCGCGAGTCGCGGCTGAGAGCGCGGAGCCCAGGGACGGGCGTGGGACGCTGGGGCTGCTGCTGCCGCCGCCAAGGAGCCTGTGTGCGAGTGCAGGTCACTGTCCACACTGCCCTTCCGGGAGCCTGTGCAGCCTGCCACTGCCGGGATCCCGGGATCCAGGGGCGGCTTCCCTGGGAGAACGCACGGCGCGCCTCGGGATGGTGCAACGTCACGCCGACCTCTGCCGCTGCAGGCTCGCCCCGCACTCCGTGCCCCTCCCTCCCGCCCGGCCTGAGTGAGCCAGAGTCCCTGAAGAGGCTGCTCCTTTAACCCTGTCCTGTCTGAGCGAAGAACAGACACCCTCCGGCGACCTACACGCAGAGGCGGGGCCAAATCCAAAGCTGAGACCCAGGAGCTGTGAGAACAAAGAAGAGAAAGGGAAACCTCTCCCAGCAGCCTCAGAAGCAGCGGATTAAAGCTCCACAATCAACTTCATGTACCCTGCATCTGTGGAATACATGAATAGACAACAAATCATCCCAAATTGAGGAGCCAGGAGTCAGTGCTGTGCCTCTGAGGTGGGAGAGCCAACTTCAGGACACTGGTCCACAAGAGACCTCCCAGCTCCACATAATATCAAACGGCGAAAATCTTCCAGAGATCTCCATCTCAACACCAGCACCCAGCTTCACTCAACGACCAGCAAGCTACAGTGCTGGACACCCTATGCCAAACAACTAGCAAGACAGGAACACAACGCCACCCATTAGCAGAGAGGCTACCTCAAATCATAAAAAGTCCGCAAACACCCCAAAACACACCACCAGACGTGGACCTGCCCACCAGAAAGACAAGATCCAGCCTCATCCACCAGAACACAGGCAGTAGTCCCCTCCACCAAGAAGCCTACACAACCCACTAAACCAACCTTAGCCACTGGGGACAGACACCAAAAACAACGGGAACTACGAACCTGCAGCCTGCAAAAAGGAGACCCCAAACACAGTAACATAAGCAAAATGAGAAGACAGAAAAACACACAGCAGGAGAAGGAGCAAGATAAAAACCCACCAGACCTAACAAATGAAGAGGTAATAGGCAGTCTATCTGAAAAAGAATTCAGAATAATGATGGTAAAGATGATCCAAAATCTTGGAAATAGAATAGACAAAATGCAAGAAACAGTTAACAAGGACCTAGAAGAACTAAAGACGAATCAAGCATCGATTAAAAACACAATAAATGAAATAAAAAATACTCTAGATGGGATCAATAGCAGAATAACTGAGGCAGAAGAACGGATAAGTGAGGTGGAAGATAAAATAGTGGAAATAACTGATGCAGAGCAAAATAAAGAAAAAAGAATGAAAAGAACAGAGGACAGTCTCAGAGACCTCTGGGACAACATTAAACACACCAATATTCGAATTATAGGGGTTCCAGAAGAAGAAGAGAAAAAGAAAGGGACTGAGAAAATATTTGAAGAGATTATAGTTGAAAACTTCCCTAATATGGGAAAGGAAATAGTTCATCAAGTCCAGGAGGCACAGAGAGTCCCATACAGAATAAATCCAAGGAGAAATACACCAAGACACATATTAATCAAACTGTCAAAAATTAAACACAAAGAAATCATATTAAAAGCAGCAAGGCAAAAACAACAAATAACACACAAGGGACTCCCCATCAGGATAACAGCTGATCTCTCAGCAGAAACTCTACAAGCCAGAAGGGAGTGGCAGGACATAATTAAAGTGATGAAGGAGAAAAACCTGCAACCAAGATTACTCTACCCAGCAAGGATCTCATTCAGATTTGATGGAGAAATTAAAACATTTACAGACAAGCAAAAGCTGAGAGAGTTCAGCAACACCAAACCAGCTTTACAACAAATGCTAAAGGAACTTGTCTAGGCAAGAAACACAACAGAAGGAAAAGAACTACAATAACAAACCCAAAACAATTAAGAAAATGGGAATAGGAACATACATATCAATAATTACCTTAAATGTAAATGGACTAAATGCTCCCACCAAAAGACAAAGACTGGCTGAATGGATACAAAAACAAGACCCATATATATGCTGTCTACAAGAGACCCACTTCAGACCTAGAGACACATACAGACTGAAAGTAAGGGGATGGAAAAAGATATTCCATGCAAATGGAAACCAAAAGAAAGCTGGAGTAGCAACTCTCATATCAGACAAAATAGACTTTAAAATAAAGACTACTAGAAGAGACAAAGAAGGACACTACATAATGATCAAGGGACTGATCCAAGAAGAAGATATAACAATTGTAAATATTTATGCACCAAACATAGGAGCACCTCAATACATAAGGGAAATATTAACAGCCATAAAAGGAGAAATCGACAGTAACACAATCATAGTAGGGGACTTTAACACCCCACTTTCACCAATGGACAGGTCATCCAAAATGAAAATAAATAAAGAAACACAAGCTTTAAATGATACATTAAACAAGATGGACTTAATTGATATTTATAGGACATTCCATCCAAAAACAACAGAATACACATTTTTCTCAAGTGCTCATGGAACATTCTCCAGGATAGATCATATCTTGGGTCACAAATCAAGCCTTGGTAAATTTAAGAAAATTGAAATTGTATCAAGTATCTTTTCCGACCACAATGCTATGAGACTAGATATCAATTACAGGAAAAGAGCTGTAAAACATACAAACACATGGAGGCTAAACAATACACTACTTAATAACGAAGTGATCACTGAAGAAATCAAAGAGGAAATTAAAAAATACCTAGAAACAAATGACAATGGAGACACGACGACCCAAAACCTATGGGATGCAGCAAAAGCAGTTCTAAGAGGGAAGTTTATGGCAATACAATCCCACCTTAAGAAACAGGAAATATCTCGAATAAACAACCTAACCTTGCACCTAAAGCAATTAGAGAAAGAAGAACAAAAACATCCCAAAGTTAGCAGAAGGAAAGAAATCATAAAAATCAGATCAGAAATAAATGAAAAAGAAATGAAGGAAACGATAGCAAAGATCAATAAAACTAAAAGCTGGTTCTTTGAGAAGATAAAAAAAATTGATAAACCATTAGCCAGACTCATCAAGAAAAAAAGGGAGAAGACTCAAATCAATAGAATTAGAAATGAAAAAGGAGAAGTAACAAATGACACTGCAGAAATACAAAAGATCATGAGAGATTACTATAAGCAACTCTATGCCAATAAAATGGATAACCTGGAAGAAATGGACAAATTCTTAGAAATGCACAACCTGCCAAGACTTAATCAGGAAGAAATAGAAAATATGAACCGACCAATCACAAGCACTGAAATTGAAACTGTGATTAAAAATCTTCCAACAAACAAAAGCCCAGGACCAGATGGCTTCACAGGCGAATTCTATCAAGCATTTAGAGAAGAGCTAACACCTATCCTTCTCAAACTCTTCCAAAATATAGCAGAGGGAGGAACACTCCCAAACTCATTCTACGAGGCCACCATCACCTTGATACCGAAACCAGACAAGGATGTCACAAAGAAAGAAAACTACAGGCCAATATCACTGATGAACATAGATGCAAAAATCCTCAACAAAATACTAGCAAACAGAATCCAACAGCACATTAAAAGGATCATACACCATGATCAAGTGGGGTTTATTCCAGGAATGCAAGGATTCTTCAATATACGCAAATCAATCAATGTGATACACCATATTAACAAACTGAAGGAGAAAAACCATATGATCATCTCAATAGATGCAGAGAAACCTTTTGACAAAATTCAACACCCATTTATGATAAAAACCCTGCAGAAAGTAGGCATAGAGGGAACTTTCCTCAACATAATAAAGGCCATATATGACAAACCCACAGCCAGCATCGTCCGCAATGGTGAAAAACTGAAACCATTTCCACTAAGATCAGGAACAAGACAAGGTTGCCCACTCTCACCTCTCTTATTCAACATAGTTTTGGAAGTTTTAGCCACAGCAATCAGAGAAGAAAAGGAAATAAAAGGAATCCAAATGGGAAAAGAAGAAGTAAAGCTGTCACTGTTTGCAGATGACATGATACTATACATAGAGAATCCTAAAGATGCTACCAGAAAACTACTAGAGCTAATCAATGAATTTGGTAAAGTTGCAGGATACAAAATTAATGCACAGAAATCTCTGGCATTCCTATATACTAATGATGAAAAATCTGAAAGTGAAATCAAGGAAACACACCCATTTACCATTGCAACAAAAAGAATAAAATATCTAGGAATAAACCTACCTAAGGAGACAAAAGACCTGTATGCAGAAAATTATAAGACACTGATGAAAGAAATTAAAGATGATACAAATAGATGGAGAGATGTACCATGTTCTTGGATTGGAAGAATCAACATTGTGAAAATGACTCTACTACCCAAAGCAATCTACAGATTCAATGCAATCCCTATCAAACTACCAATGGCATTTTTCACAGAACTAGAACAAAAAATTTCACAATATGTATGGAAACACAAAAGACCCCGAATAGCCAAAGCAATCTTGAGAACGAAAAATGGAGCTGGAGGAATCAGGCTCCCTGACTTCAGACTATACTACAAAGCTACAGTAATCAAGACAGTATGGTACTGGCACAAAAACAGAAAGATAGATCAATGGAACAGGATAGAAAGCCCAGAGATAAACCCACGGACATATGGTCACCTTATCTTTGATAAAGGAGGCAGGAATGTACAGTGGAGAAAGGACAGTCTCTTCAATAAGTGGTGCTGGGAAAACTGGACAGGGACATGTAAAAGTATGAGATTAGATCACTCCCTAACACCATACACAAAAATTAGCTCAAGGTGGATTGAAGACCTAAATGTAAGGCCAGACACTATCAAACTCCTAGAGGAAAACATAGGCAGAACACTCTATGACATAAATCACAGCAAGATCCTTTTTGACCCACCTCCTAGAGAAATGGAAATAAAGACAAAAATAAACACATGGGACCTAATGAAACCTAAAAGCTTTTGCACAGCAAAGGAAACCATAAAGAAGACCAAAAGACAACCCTCAGAATGGGAGAAAATATTTGCAAATGAAGCAACTGACAAAGGATTAATCTCCAAAATTTATAAGCAGCTCATGCAGCTCAATAACAAAAAAACAAACAACCCAATCCAAAAATGGGCAGAAGACCTAAATAGACATTTCTCCACAGAAGATATACAGACTGCTAACAAACACATGAAAGGATGCTCAACATCTTTACTCATTAGAGAAATGCAAATCAAAACTACAATGAGATATCATCTCACACCAGTCAGAATGGCCATCATCAAAAAATCTAGAAACAATAAATGCTGGAGAGGGTGTGGAAAAAAGGGAACACTCTTGCACTGCTGGTGGGAATGTGAATTGGTACAGCCACTATGGAGAACGGTATGGAGGTTCCTTAAAAAACTACAAATAGAACTACCATATGACCCAGCAATCCCACTACTGGGCATATACCCTGAGAAAACCATAATTCGAAAAGAGACATGTACCAAAATGTTCATAGCAGCCCTATTTACAATAGCCCGGAGATGGAAACAACCTAAGTGTCCATCATCGGATGAATGGGTAAAGAAGATGTGGCACATATATACAATGGAATATTACTCAGCCATAAAAAGAAATGAAATTGAGCTATTTGTAATGAGGTGGATGGACCTAGAGTCTGTCATACAGAGTGAAGTAAGTCAGAAAGAGAAAGACAAATACTGTATGCTGACACATATATATGGAATTTAAGAAAAAAATGTCATCAAGAACCTAGGGGTAAGACAGGAATAAAGACACAGACCTACTAGAGCATGGCCTTGAGGATATGGGGAGGGGGAAGGGTAAGCTGTGACAAAGTGAAAGAGCGGCATGGACATATATACACTACCAAACGTAAGGTAGATAGCTAGTGGGAAGCAGCCGCATAGCACAGGGAGATCAGCTCGGTTCTTTGTGACCGCCTGGAGGGGTGGGATAAGGAGGGTGGGAGGGAGAAGCAAAAGGGAGGGGATATGGGAACATATGTATATGTATAACTGATTAAATTTGTAAAAAAAAAAACAAAAAAAGGATCATACACCATGATAAAGTGGGGTTTATTCCAGGAATGCAAGGATTCTTCAATCTACGCAAATCAATCAACGTGATACACCATATTAACAAATTGAAGGAGAAAAACCATATGATCATCTCAATAGATGCAGAGAAATCTTTCGACAAAATTCAACACCCATTTATGATAAAAACCCTGCAGAAAGTAGGCATAGAGGGAACTTTCCTCAACATAATAAAGGCCATAGATGACAAACCCACAGCCAGCATCGTCCTCAATGGTGAAAAACTGAAACCATTTCCACTAAGATCAGGAACAAGACAAGGTTGCCCACTCTCACCTCTCTTATTCAACATAGTTTTGGAAGTTTTAGCCACAGCAATCAGAGAAGAAAAGGAAATAAAAGGAATCCAAATGGGAAAAGAAGTAAAGCTGTCACTGTTTGCAGATGACATGATACTATACATAGAGAATCCTAAAGATGCTACCAGAAAACTACCAGAGCTAATCAATGAATTTGGTAAAGTTGCAGGATACAAAATTAATGCACAGAAATCTCTGGCATTCCTATATACTAATGATGAAAAATCTGAAAGTGAAATCAAGGAAACACACCCATTTACCATTGCAACAAAAAGAATAAAATATCTAGGAATAAACCTACCTAAGGAGACAAAAGACCTGTATGCAGAAAATTATAAGACACTGATGAAAGAAATTAAAGATGATACAAATAGATGGAGAGATATACCATGCTCCTGGATTGGAAGAATCAATATTGTGAAAATGACTCTACTACCCAAAGCAATCTATAGATTCAATGCAATCCCTATCAAACTACCAATGGCATTTTTCACAGAACTAGAACAAAAAAATTTCAAAATTTGTTTGGAAAAACAAAAGACCCCGAAGAGCCAAAGCAACCTTGAGAACGAAAAACGGAGCTGGAGGAACCAGGCTCCTGACTTCAGACTATACTACAAAGCTACAGTCATCAAGACAGTTTGGTACTGGCACAAAAACAGAAAGATAGATCAATGGAATAGGATAGAAAGCCCAGAGATAAACCCACGCACATATGGTCAACTTATCTTTGATAAAGGAGGCAGGAATGTACAGTGGAGAAAGGACAGCCTCTTTAATAAGTGGTGCTGGGAAAACTGGACAGGGACATGGAAAAGTATGAGATTAGATCACTCCCTAACACCATACACAAAAATAAGCTCAAAATGGATTAAAGACCTAAATGTAAGGCCAGAAACTATCAAACTCTTAGAGGAAAACATAGGCAGAACACTCTATGACATAAATCACAGCAAGATCCTTTTGGACCCATCTCCTACAGAAATGGAAATAAAAACAAAGATTAACAAATGGGACCTAAGGAAACTTCAAAGCTTTTGCACAGCAAAGGAAACCATAAACAAGACCAAAAGACAACCCTCAGAATGGGAGAAAATATTTGCAAATGAAGCAACTGACAAAGGATTAATCTCCAAAATTTATAAGCAGCTCATGCAGCTCAATGGCAAAAAAACAAACAACCCAATCCAAAAATGGGCAGAAGACTTAAATAGGCATTTCTCCAAAGAAGATATACAGACTGCCAACAAACATATGAAAGAATGCTCAACATCATTAATCATTAGAGAAATGCAAATCAAAACTACAATGAGATATCATCTCACACCAGTCAGAATGGCCATCATCAAGAAATCTAGAAACAATAAATGCTGGATAGGGTGTGGAAAAAAGGGAACACTCTTGCACTGCTGGTGGGAATGTGAATTGGTACAGCCACTATGGAGAACGGTATGGAGGTTCCTTAAAAAACTACAAATAGAACTACCATATGACCCAGCAATCCCACTACTGGGCATATACCCTGAGAAAACCATAATTCAAAAAGAGACATGTACCAAAATGTTCATAGCAGCCCTATTTACAATAGCCCGGAGATGGAAACAACCTAAGTGTCCATCATCGGATGAATGGGTAAAGAAGATGTGGCACATATATACAATGGAATATTACTCAGCCATAAAAAGAAATGAAATTGAGCTATTTGTAATGAGGTGGATGGACCTAGAGTCTGTCATACAGAGTGAAGTAAGTCAGAAAGAGAAAGACAAATACTGTATGCTGACACATATATATGGAATTTAAGAAAAAAAATGTCATGAAGAACCTAGGGGTAAGACAGGAATAAAGACACAGACCTACTATAGAATGGACTTGAGGATATGGGGAGGGGGAAGGGTAAGCTGTGACAAAGTGAAAGAGCGGCATGGACATATATACACTACCAAACATAAGGTAGATAGCTACTGGGAAGCAGCCGCATAGCACAGGGAGATCAGCTCGGTGCTTTGTGACCACCTGGAGGGTTGGGATAGGGAGGGTGGGAGGGAGACGCAAAAGGGAGGGGATATGGAAACATATGTATATGTATAACTGATTAAATTTGTTATAAAGCAAAAAATAAAAAAAAAATAATAATAATAAAAAAAAAGAAATTCACCATTTGGCAGCCACCGAAGTAATCATTAATTGAGACAAGGAACAGCAAGAGATGTTTCAACTAGTGGATGAAGGTGGAGTCACAAATGGGATTTTACACAGTGTCAAAGTACCTCTCACAAAACATGTGTTAAATACAAAGTGGGGGAAAATATCACTTTAAGTGGAGAGACCTGCAGACACCATCTTAACCAAGCGATCAAAGTTAAAATCACCAGTAAGGGGACAAATAGACACCATGCACATAGCACTCAATAGGTTTCCATGAAAAAAAACACAGCATTTATGATATAGTCACTGAAGCTAGATAACCTGGGTCTAATGGAGAGGGAACAATGGACAAACACAAACTGAGGAACATTCTACAAAATAACTACAAAACACACTTCAAAATTTTTAAAGTCATGACAATCAAAGACAAAGGAGCTGTTCCAGATTGAAAGAGCCTAGAGGAACATGACAGCCAAGTGCCAAGTGTAATCCTGTATTGGACCCAGTTTTATGATGGATGTTTCTTGAACATTGCCAAAACTTGCGTGGGGTCTCAGGGAGAAAGATATACAGGAATTCTTTGTACTATTTTCACAAATTTCTATAAGCATGAAAAAATTTTTAAATAAATTTTTAAAATAAAGAATAAGAGATTCTGTGTCTTTGAAAGGCTTTAACTAAAAGGTTATAATTTTGCATTGTTATGACTCAAGTTAGGTTTTGGCTATCAGACCCAGAGTTATTTCTGTTATATGGTTCAAACAGTATACTTGTAGGCCACCCATCTGTTTTATTACTAGGGACACTGTGATCAATTAGTCACTGTCAGAGATCCTTAAAAGCCAAAATATTTTTTTCAAAAAATATTGTAACACATTATTTACAATGACTTTTACAGCACTATACATTCATTTCCCGCTATTGAGTTTTTTGCTATTTTGTCATACATTGTACATCTAAATACTACAAATCCCATATTACGTTGTTATTTTGTATTTTATTTTATTCTCTAAGTATTTGGCTAGTTTTAAGAAAACATTATATTAAAAAATTTTTATGTTTACTGAAATGTTTACTGTTCCCAGAACTCTGCATCACTCCAAGTAGATCCAAATTTTGACTTGTCAATCATTTTATTTAAATTTTAAGAAATTCCTTTAAGATTTTCTTTGGTGGGCTCTGATGACTAAAAATTCTCTCAGTTTTGTTTTTCTAAAAGTGTTCTTATTATATCTTTATTTTTATTTAATAGTTGATGTACAATATTATATGTTATAGATGTACAATATAGTGATTCACAATTTTTAAAGGTTATACTCCATTTATAGTTATTATAAAATAATGGCTATATTCCCTAAGTTGTACAATATATCCTTGTAGTTTACTTTATACATAATAGTTTGTACCTCTTAATCCCCTACGTACATGAAACCAATTCATTAAATTCTGATGATCCAGTAAGTGTACTCATATAAATGCATTTTGCTTGACCTGTTGTTATATTACACTTTCCCACATATATTCTCCAGGATTCACAGTTTTGCAGTTCTTTGGAGTATAATCTATTTCATCTGGGTCTCACCATGTAACTGATACCTAGAGTGTACGCTTACAAGTTATCTGTCCCAGGTGAGGCTGTCACAGAGTTTTCAAGCAAAAGAAGAGTAGTCTCCTCAGACAGAATAGTGGAAGCTACTGGTAAGAGAGGTTCAACATGTCTCAGAGATTCAAGATGCTCAGTTTCATCTGAGTCCAACCAGACTTCCTCATTTAAAGTTTTAGGGGCTATTGTTTTCTAATCAATATCCTGATGTTCACATTAGAGAACTCAAGTGGTATAGAAGTAGCAAATGAAAAAAGCAGCTACTTCCTCTAGGGTTTAGGCACAGCAAACAAGGAAAGACTAAGAATTTATCAGATCTCTTACCACAAGAATGAAATTCAAAACTTTTTGGAGGAGGTGGCTGGAATAGGAAAATGCAGCCTGCTAGTAACAAAGAAATTTGCCAGAGGTTGCAGGCCAGAGGTAGTGTAGTGTGTAATAGTGGTCCTCCACGTGACTGGAAATACTCACCAGAGGTTGCTAGTTGGACTGGTACATAAGGATAGCCAGGTAGGTGGTTAGAAAAACTTGCTGGAGAGTGCAAGCCATAGTTCTGTGAGGATCATGAGGGTGAGTGCAACTGGGGCTACCTACACACCTGGGCCCTCCCACATACCAATCTGCTGGCAACAAAACAAAACCTGCACACTAGAATATGGAAAGGATAGCCCTTCCTTCTACTGTGGCTTTGCAGGGTCCCTCCATTACCCTCTGTTAACAAAGCCTAACAATAAGCTGGCTGGCAGAGGTTTCAGAGTCCAGATCCAGTATCATAAAGCAAGGAAAAGAAGGGTGGATCTGGAGCTGAGATGAATAAATTGTAACTAGTATAGATAAGATGACAAGTACAGTTTTGGACATTGGGATTGTTGACTGAAAAAAATGCATAACCTAAAAATTGAAAATTATGTCTTATTCATAGGCCTTACTGAGAACTATAGCCTGGGATGGCAGCCTCTCACATAGCTCTGAGGGACTGTTCCAAAGACGTAAGGGAGGAGCCAGGATGTATAGGAGTTTCTGCTGAAAAAAACCATGTAGTTGAACATCAAAAGATTATGGCTGATCACAATACACATCTCAAGTTAATGATTTTAGGGCTTTTTTATGTATGGGAAGATGCAAGAGTCTGGGCTTTATGAAATCATTCCTTTGATATACATCTTAACTTTCTAGGACCAGTATCTTGTTTTTCTCCATCTTATATTCCCTTCAGGGTGCACCATCAGGTGGCTGCAGCAACTGATGGCTTTATGGCTGCCACATATTTTGTTTACTTAAATGGCGGGTTTACTGAAATTCTTTGTCCATAGGATTAAGGTGCCTATAAACACACTAATGTAAATAACTAGCAAATCTTTAAATATGATGTTCCAGAAAGATTTCAGGGGTTTAATGTAGTCAGAGTTGTTATCCACATATAAGTGTTTGAAATCTCCAAGAAGAACATGCAGAGCGATGGCTAGTGGGCTAAAACAAGAGCCAGAGGAAATGTTATTATTTAAGCATTGGTGAAGGAGGAGGAGAAGCCTACAAAATAACTCTAGAAGTCCGAGTAGGACATTCAAGGGTGATAGATTTCATGGAAGCCTAAAGAATATATTTTCAATAAGGAGAGAGAGATCACCAGCGTCAAATCTAGCAGAAGGGCCTAGCAAGAAAAGACATGGGTAAAGGCATTACATATTCCTAAGTTAAAGCAGTCTGGAATAAAATGAATCTAAGTTTTTTATTTGGAGAGATATATGATTATTTTGAGAAGTTTAGTTTAAAAGGACAGACAAGAAGCAGAGCTGAGGGTGTGATGCAGGTGGCAGCTGAATGATCGAATGAAATATCTAACTTTGCAAGGGAAAAACCTGAACATTTTTAGCCTGCAGATGTCCTTTGCTTGGCTCACATTATGTTCTTTTTTAAAAATGTGACCTTGACGGTCTTGGTGGGAGAGCATGAATTCTCTTTTATTTTATTATCCTTTATCCATCTTAAAACATTTATTTATGCCAACTGCCTTATTCCTGCAGACATTTTAGAATTCTGACATTTGCAATGCATGTTTCTTGAATTGAATTAATGGACAAAAGGAGATTGTTAGTAATTGTTCCAGAAAAGCAATTTATAGCATTATAAATATAATGAACATTGGGATTCAAAAAGAACTTTGAAATAGTTGATCTCCATGCCTTTATTTTTCTTTCTGCTGGGAACATTTTTTTTTAATTGAAGTATATTTGGTTTACAATAATGTATTCCATGCCTTCATTTACTATTTGTGTCCTAAGACAATTGTTGTCCTAAGATCAGCAAAACTAAATAACTTTCTCAATATCACACAGCCAATAAATGGCAGATTGTGGTTAAAACTGAGGCTCTTATCCACTTCACTCTTAAGAACATCACCATCGCCTACATGGCACTTTCATTCCCATCCTGCCACTCTCTCAGTATTTAGTTTTGAAAAAAATGTGGACCAAAGAGAAAGCTTATAAAAGGCTCTTTAGGAAATGGCCAGAATGTGATTTAATTGTTTTTCTTTTTAACTAGGAGATTTTCCCTATGTATTATTAAACAAGTTAAAACTCTGACTTGCAACTTGCTAGCCCTGGTTTTTAAAGTCAACAATATCACTTATTTTCACCATACGTTAGAGAATCTCTTGGTGTATGTCTTCTTTCAGCCATACTGAAATGGCTGAAAGAAGTCGTTACTGGAAACTATGTAGTCAGTAGAAACACCATTCTTTAGTCAGTGAAATTGCTCCTTGTCTCTCACTAACAGAGATGAGGTGAGAGTGAAGGAAGTAATGTTGATAAATTGCTTTGAGATTCTTAGATGTCAATGGAAACCAAATATCAGAAATCTCAATTTTCCTCTTCCTTCTACAAGGAGTGTATTTTTCTCAGTGTTACATACATAGAAAACCAAGGAATATCAAACTACAGAAAAGGGAGGAAAATGCTCAAACTACTTTTGTAAAAATTTTCATGGAGACAGGAAGGAAATGAAAAACCTGCTACCAATTGTTGAACAAATGGTCTTTCTTTTTTTTTTTTTTTTTTTTTTCCTTTTTTTTTTTTGCGGTATGTGGGCCTCTCACTGTTGTGGCCTCTCCCGTCGCGGAGCACAGGCTCCGGATGCGCAGGCCCAGCGGCCATGGCTCACGGGCCCAGCCGCTCCGCGGCATGCGGGATCCTCCCAGACCGGGGCACGAACCCGTATCCCCTGCATCGGCAGGCAGACTCCCAACCACTGCGCCACCAGGGAGGCCCCGAACAAATGGTCTTTCTGACAAGGCTTACTGAGATCTAGCTTGCCCCTTTACCTACCTTGTTTTTCATATGGACTAAAGAGACAGTCGAACTCAGTAGTTAAGAAGAGACTTCTAGAGAAAGACAGATATGGGTGTGATACCAGGAGCTGCTTCTTGCTGTCGATGAAAACTTGAGCAAGTGATAATCTCTTTGACACTTGGTTTCCATCATTATCAAATAGAAATAAAATGATTCTAATTTATTAGAATAAAAATAATAAAAGAAGTTGTAAGAAATCAATGAAAAATGCACAGTAAGTGCTTAGCAAAGTGCTTCACAAGCATTTAACAAAAGTTATTATTTATTTCTATTATTACTATGGGTAATAATAATACTAGTAATAATGAAAATAATCATACAGTCCTTATGTCACTATTAGGTATAAACCCTTCCAGTGACTTTGCTTATGCCAGAAAGTTAAAGTTCAATAGTATGGATTCAGGGTCACGAAATTCATTACTTCCAGATTATAACACACACAGACATGAACACACATTATACTACATCTAGATTGGCTTGCTCATCCTTCCCAAACATGTAAAGTCATTTTGTACCTCTCTGGTAGATGTTTGCACTCTTTTCTCCACTTATCAAGAAAACCTTTACCTCTATTGTTATTTTAATAAAATCCTACTCTCATCAAAACACCTATTATAGAAAGCATTTCTAATCTCCAAAATAGCAGTTTTCTCATTCATTCTTGTGTGGGCCCACTGTTAAGAAGATTTTCTTCTGTATTAAATTGTAAGCCTTTAGGATTATGGACTATTCTGTCTTTATCTGTACACACAAAAGCATTGGGCTAGTGCTTTGCAAATACTATTAAAGATGCCATACAGTCTGTGAAAAGAGTAAGTTCCATTTCACTTCAGATGAAGAGGGCAGTCCATCTCTGCCTCACAGGCTATTGATTGCCCCTTTTATTAAGTTTTCTTGCTTGGCTAGTTGTTTCTGCTACCTGGTTGTAGATTTGCAGCGGATGTGGTATTCTGTAACATATGACTGTGCTCTGAGGACTAGGAATGTTGGAAGTGGACCACATGAGGAGAGAAGGAGAGAGGCAGTGTGATGGGAAAGCATCCCAAGTTTGCAGAGCAGACTGCATGTTTTAACTCTGACATTTATTAGCTATGTGACCTTGTATGTATCCCTCAGCTTTCCAAGCCTTTGTTTCTTCACCTGAAAAAGAGAAGAGTTATTTTTACCTCATAGAATTCAATAAAGGACCAAATGAGATAAAATGTGAAGAATGTGTGCAGATCTTGGCACTCAACACATTGTACTTAGTGCAAGTTACTTTTTTCCTCTTTTTCTCCTGAGAGGTGTCCAAATATAATTTATCACCAAAAGAATAGGTTCTTGTCCATCTTATAGATAAGATATTCAAAGCATGTAGAGTTTTTATGAATATAGGTCACTTGATAATTGAAAATGAGCAAATGAACAGATGATAAACTAGAATTGATAGTGAACATAGTGTTTATAAGGCATAAAAAGTCATAGAACAAGTGCTCATTAATCTCTTAACAATGTCCATCACAGAATCAGAGGTGAGTGAGATTAAAGTGTCAACCTTGTGATATGTTTTTTTTACCTTCTAAGTTCTTGGTTTCCAAGTGACACAAAATCAAGTGAAGCCTGACAGCTGTTTGGTAAGCCATGTAAAAATGAATTCAGTGAGTCAGCTAAGCTCCTAATGGCTAAGGTCTTCAAAGTAGCAGACATGTCTGATAGGTCTGATTTGTCATCAGTTATTTCTGGCTATTCTAGCCATTTGGCTGAAAAAAAAAAAAGGATGGGTTGTAGGTCCTATTACTGAGTTTTTCTTCTCTCAACAAAAATATCAAAGCACTGAATTATAAACAGCATTAAATATTAATAAGGTACATATTTATATTCCAAACAAGCATAAGAGTATACCCTGATCCTTCTTGTTCTATCTTTTCTGTTATTATACATTAGGAAACTTTAATACATTCTGTTGTATCTCTTCCCAGAAACATACCTTCTCAATTTTCATGGTCTTCTTTTTGAGTCCTGCTGCTGATCAAATCATAGTTGGACAATTTATCTTCCTTTCTAATTCATTCTAATTAAAGCAACAATTATTATTTCCCTAAATTACTTTAATCAGATTGCTCCCTACACAAGAAACCACTGTGGCTCTTGATTAGCACTTGAATCAAACTCTTCAGCATCTGTCCCAAGGCCTTCAAGTCTTGTTGTTCATTTTACTGGATTTAATCAGATAGAATAAGCCTCCCTCTTTTCATTTAAGCTCACCTAGTCACTTCTGTCTCTGAGTTTTCAGGCTTCTTTTTCTTCTGGTTAAAAACGTGCTCTTCTTACATTGTAGTAAGTTGTGTCCACATCCAACTTCAGAATTTTTTCTTTAAATTCATCATATTAATCACCTTCTCTGATTAACTCTCCTAGATTCTGGCAAATCCCTCCACTTTAACATTTACTTAGTTTCGGTGATAAGAATTCTACAAGGTACTCAATAAACTTTAGCTATAACATAGATATATAATAAAACATAAATATATAAATTAATTATATAAATCATATAAATATAACATTAAATTACATAAATTATGCAATAATAAATAATATAAATTATATATAATAATATATTAAGCACAATATATATTTATTTAACTATATAAATATATTTATGTAAACATAATAAAAATATATTTATTCCAAGCTCTCTTTAACCACTTTAGACGTATGTCAAAAAAATGAACACAACCTTATAAAGAAGGTGCTTTTCTTATAGTCATTTTACTAATAAGGAAAATGAGGCACAGAGAGGTAAAATACCGTGCTCAAAGTAATTGGCTGGTAGGCGTTGGGAGTGGATTCTTTTGTACTCTTCATCACCAAATGCTAAGACAGCTGCATTAGCTTACATTCACCGGTGAGTCTTCTCTGTTGGAGGTTTTCTGTCTTAGTTACATTTTCTCATTTAACTCCCATATTTTATTGGCAGAACTGAGAGGTCAGAATCTCCACAGATGAGTCACATATCAAGAAATATGCTGTCCATAGAATAGAATCTCAAAACATATTGCTGCCTAAACCACTAGCTAATATTTCAGGAACGTTTATTTTTCTTGTGAAATTTTGGACTAAGGTTTTAATTTCTCATGTGGTTTTCACTCAAATTTAAGGAAGTAAAAAAGTTGGACCTCTATAAAATTTTGAAGATGATGTTTTCTTCATGTACTAAACACTACATGTTGGACATTGGGCTAACACTGGGAATAAGCAGGGAAAGAAATCACCTCTATTTGATGGAAACAGCTATCCCATTGGAGGAGATGAATACTAAAACAAAAATAGGCAAAATTTATTTTATTGTAATTAAATTCTATGAAAATATAGTTAATTATAATTTTAATTGAAATTTTATTATAGTTTTCACAAGTTCTCTGAAGTAGACATACACGGAATTATAGGATTGCATAACTTTTTTTTTAACATCTTTTTTGGAGTATAATTGCTTTACAATGGTGTGTTAGTTTCTGCTTTATAACAAAGTGAATCAGCTATACATATACATATAACCCCATATCTCTTTCCTCTTGCATCTCCCTCCCTCCCACCCTCCCTATCCCACCCCTCTAGGTGGTCACAAAGCACCGAGCTGATCTCCCTGTGTTATGCGGCTGCTTCCCACTAGCTATCTATTTTAAGTTTGGTAGTGGATATATGTCCATGCCACGCTCTCACTTTGTCCCAGCTTACCCTTCCCCCTCCCCGTGTCCTCAAGTCCATTCTCTAGTAGGTCTGCATCTTTATTCCCATCTTGCCCCTAGGTTCTTCATGACCATTTTTTTTTTAAGATTCCGTATATATGTGTTAGCATACGGTATTTGTTTTTCTCTTTCTGACTTACTTCACTCTGTATGACAGACTCTAGGTCCACCCACCTCACTACAAATAACTTTTAGGGAATCAGAAAAGGGTTCCTTGAGAAGGCAACATTTAAGGCTTAGAGGATCATTGAAAGTTAGCTGAGTAAAAAGGATGGGTATGGCAGAGCATTCTCAACAAAAGAACAGTATATGGACAGGTCCTGAAAGGATTAGGAGTTGGAAACTTTGAGGAGCTAAAAAGAAAGCCAGAATGGCTAGACCACAGTGACTAACAGGATTATGGAGCGGGATGAGGCTGGAGAAGTAGGACGTGGGCCGAAAACACAGGGCTTTGTGCACTGTAGTGTTACCTGTGTTTAGCACCATAAAATCCTTTTTCTGCATCCTTGTCTTTCCTCCTAAGAGAGCTCCCTCAGCCCTCAATGTTTCTATGTGCTCTATCTCTTTCCCCTCTCAACACCAGCTCTTGTGAAATGATGAACTTTTCAGTAGTTATTGTGGAGTCTTAAAGTATAATATTGCTCATGGACTTTTGTATTATAATAGGAAGCAGAGCCTATGTTTTCTTCCAGCCAAACAAATAAAGGTATACTCACTGTCTTTTACTCATTAACCATTTATTATTATTATTATTTTTTTGCTGTACGCGGGCCTCTCACTGCTGTGGCCTCTCCCGTTGCGGAGCACAGGCTCTGGACACACAGGCTCCGCGGCCATGGCTCGCGGGCCCAGCCGCTCCGCGGCATGTGGGATCTTCCGGGATCGGGGCACGAACCCGTGTCCCCTGCATCGGCAGGCGGACTCTCAACCACTGCGCCACCAGGGAAGCCCTCATTAACCATTTAGATATGTGAGCAGAACAGCAGCTATTTTGGAAGTGGTAATACTGACATCATGCCAGTAGGCCAACTACCTGCTAGTCTAGGCTTGGTAATTATATGAAGAAAAAAGTTCTTTCTCCTTATTCTTTATCCTTTAGGCATGTCGTCTTTGTCTTTTAGGCACATTGTCTATGTTTCCTGTCCTTGTGAGGGTGAAGGGAGTGGAGATGAGAAGGATGTGGGTCGTGACATGTAAAGTAGACAGTTGAAGCATTCTACATGGTGTGTGTGTGGGTGTGCATGTGTGTTAATAGGAAAGGCAATTCTAATCCAATAAATTTGGTATATAATTCTTTAATCAGGTGGCTGGCCACTCTAGCCCATAAGTAAATCAACATATTTTTAAATAATCCTGAATTTTCTACATGTTTTTCACTTAAAGGAAGAAAACACATTATGAAGGTCTTTCTTCACATATCATGAATCATGTGGTACTTGAACCTGCCACTTAGAGCTGTGATTAATAGTATGCTTAATTGCTTTCTTTTTCCTTCTCACAGCTGGCAGATGGAGTGCTATAGATGCGACTGAACCAGAGGGATGGTATTTCTGTTGCAAACAAATGGTGTTACAGTCTGTGGATTTCTCCTCTTTGATCCAAATACCCTAAAGACAAAGCAGAATTCTTGAAAATTTATCTGTGTTTCCACTTTAGTCTCTGCTGCCTTCTTAATTTTTGGAGGAGCGCTTTGGGATTTGAGCCCATTTCAATGTGAACTTGAGGATTGTAGCTTGTTTCTGTTCGGTTCTCAAGATGAATGACTCAGAAAGTAGAAGCTTTGAGAGTGATATCAAATATGTATTGTTTGCTTTGAGAAGAGCATACATTGGCATTCCTGTTCTTCATGCTCTTTGCTCTTGCATGGAATACGTAGCTACACAATCAGAATAAATATGTGTCATTCATTCACCAGATTTAAAAATATCCATTTGGATGTTTTGCAGGTCCCAAACAATTTTATTTTTCACTTTTGCTAGTGTTTCCTTTCAGCTTAGGATACAAGGTCTATTCAGTTCTGTGGCCTCTGGAATTGGAATACTTGGGAGAAGGAATCTCTCTTACGAGGTATACAGTATGAGGGACAGGCAGGTTCAGTGTTATCAGAGGTGGAGCCATCCTCTTCACGGGTAACACCTGCTGAGGAAATGATTTTTTGAGGGAGATTTTAGTTGCACAATTCCTATTACCTGAATTGAAATGTAGCAGATGGGTAGAGAAGAACTAAACAAGAATTAACTTTCAAGGATGGAGTTTGCTGGGCAAAGGTTTTTACATGGGGATAAGTAATGTTCAATAGCAACAGGAAAATAGAAAAACATTAAAATAATAAATTTTGGATTTTGAGGTTAAGTCAGGGTATTTTATCATTTTAAGATTTAAATCATTTATTAAAATATTGATTTGATAATGCACTATGTTGTGTGCTGTAAAAATTAACTGCACAAATAGCCAGCTTTTTGAACCTGCTTCATTCCCCTGTTCCCTCCCTCTTTCCCACCTTCCTTCCCTCCCTCATTCCCTCCCTTCCTTTCTTCCTTCCTTCTTATCCTTTCTGGTTTTCGTTTTTACCAAAGTTACACACACATAGTTCTTTAAGGCATTGACTAATCTTCAATCTCTTAGCTCTCACTGCTGCCTATAACCCTTACCCCTCACGACAGCAAGAAAGCTTTCTTTTGACTATGTTTTGGCTTTTTCATTTACTTAAGCTATTTAGGGCTATTTTTATATCCCTAGGAAACTTGCTTTATTGACATCTTTGTTTTTCAATTAGATTATTTTTATTCTCCACTATAGAAGAAGAGGAAATAGTCTTTTCCTTTTTTCACACTCATTTGACAGCCCCTGTTACACACAAAAGAATCCTTTCCATTCCTATTGTCCCAGTATTGTTATACTGCAGTTTCAGTCAGATTAATTCCATGTGTATAGTATTTGACTATGTAAGCACTAGTCACAGCTGAGCCATGATGCTTCTTTGGATTATGTTCTCCGTCCTGCCTATCTTTTTTTCCCCCTTATAATTGTATAGTTGTCTCATTTTCATATAAAATAATTTCTATTTACTTATCATTAATTGTATCCCAAATCCTCAGTCAATTGTCTAAATCTCAATATATTTAGATGATTTAAAAGTTTGTAGTTTCAAATTTTTGAAGATACTTTTGTGATCTTTTAATCTTCTGGTTGCCCTGATACTGGGGACATGGTAGTTATTGTGACAACTTCTTTAACAGCATTGCAGGGCCTCTTTTTACCTCTATTCTGATAAAACCCCTATCTCTTGTATTCCATGTCTTCCTTCTAACTTTTTCACTTTGTTTGTGCACAACGTCTAGTAGCTGTGAAGAAAGGGAGTGATGGGCTTTAAAATTTTCAAGATCTGGCCATTTGAAATATTTTTATTCTATTCTCACATTAAGTATATAAAATCCACTGTTAGACATAATTTTCCTTTTGTCTTTTGTAGGCTTCACTGTCTTTACTTTCCATAAATATTATGTTTGGATATTCTGATCCTAGGTGTAGAAGTGAGGATGATGGTATTAGTAGCAGACTCACATAAGATTGTTGTGAGGATTTAATAAATTACTCTGAGTCAAGCACTTAGAAGAGTACCTGGCATATATTAAGCTTTTAATAAGCCTTAGCTTTTTAAATTCACTTAGGCAAAATTCTTTTGAATGGTGTATTTGGGTGAATTTCTCCTCTTCCATTTCTCCATTCTCTATGCCTGTAACTATATTATTCCTGAGCAGGACCTCTAAATTTCTCATCTTTTCTCTTCCATTTTTTTTTTTTGCCTTTGTCTTTTGTTCAACTTTCTAGGAAATTTCCTTACCTCTGTCTTCTGTTTTCTTCAGTTTTTCATTTTTAATGCCATATCTTAATTTCCAACACTTTTTTTTTGTTGTTGTGTGCTTTATAGACTCTTGTTCTTGGTTCATAGATGCCATATCTTAAATTTCTGAGGATATTAATTGTGATTTTACTTTTAATGCTTTGTTTCCTGTGAACAGTCTACTTTTCTTCTAAATTTAAACTTATCTTTGTTTGGTTTGGATTCTTTAAGTTAGAGACTTTTCCCAGGTACTCAATCATACTTAATTGTCTGCTTTATCAGAGACCTCTATTGTCTAACCATTGTATACAAATCTGTTTTTATTGAAGTATAGTTGATTTACAATATTGTGTTAGTTTCATGTATACAGCAAAGTGATTCAGTTTTATATATATATATATATATATATATATATATATATTTCAGATTATTTTTCATTATAGGCTATTGCAAGATATTGAATATACAGGAACTACATTCCTGTTTCAAGAAGGACAATTCAATAAGGACAGTAAATCCTTTTTGCTTATCTATTTTATGTTTAATAGTTGGTATCTGTTAATCACATGCTCCTAATTTATTCCTCCCCTCCCTCCCTCCCCTTCCCCTTGGGTTACCACAAGTTTGTTTTCTATGTCTGTGAGTCTGTTTCTGTTTTGTAAATAAGTTCATTTGTATCATTTTTTATTACATTCCACATATAAGTGATATCATACAATATTTGTCTTTCTCTGTCTGACTGACTTCACTTAGTATGATAATCTCTAGGTCCATCCATGCTGCTGCAAATGGCATTATTTCATTCTTCTTTATGGCTGAGTAATATTCCATTGTATATGTGTTCCACACTTTCTTCATCCATTCACCTGTCGATGGACATTTAGGTATCTTCCATGTCTTGGCTATTGTAAATAGTGTTGCTATGAACATTGGGGTGTATGTATCTTTTCAAATTGGAGTTTTTGCCTTTTTTTGGATATATGGCCAGGAGGGGAATTGCTGACTTCTTTTAGACTTCTTTTAGATCCTTAAAAACTCTATGCTTGTTTCGCCCTAAGAATATTTGTCTTTTTGCTAGAATGATCTTCATCTGGATTTTCACAGAACTTTCTCCCTTTTACATTCGACCTTGGCTAATTACAATCTCTTCAGAAAAACCTTCTCTGGTGTTGCAAGTAAAGTAACAACCCACTGATTCTCTATCATATCTACTGATTTTAATTCTGTATAAAGCAAAGATCACTGTTTGCTGTTTTTTATGTTTACACTATTTATTCCTACATGTACTGTATTTCTGTTTACTTTTTATATCCAACAAATTAGTATAAAGTTCATGAGTGTAAGGACCTGGTGTACAACTATATTCCTACTGGCACTCAGTGGTTACTCAGTAAATATTTGTTAAATACAAAATAATATATGTAATATAAAATTGCTTATTGAAGGCCCTGGATGTAGAGGTATGAGTAGAAAGCCATTACTTCCCCCCACTACTCACTCTGCAAATGTATTCCATGAACTTCTTTCCCGCTATGGATTAAATCTCCACCAGGTCCAATAGCTTTTCCATTTGCTTTCACAAATGAAAAACCTCAGCTAATTTTATATTAAAACTCTAGATCCTCACCTAATGAAAAACTCTCCTGCCCTAGTGGGCTTGATTCCTTCCTGGAGTCCTATGGTAGGAAACGGCCAGGAAGGAAAGCCCAGGGGACTGCCTACAATTTTCCCACATTACTCTTTCCTCTTCAGTGCTCACTCACTAAGATTTTTCTGTCTCCTTCAAGAGAAAACTGGCTGCATAGCATATCATTTATACTGGGACTCTCTTATGAGGAAAAGGGCATTGTTAGGAATTACTCCTGCACAGCAAGCATCAAGTGGGACTGCCCCTGGCACACTAGGACAGGGTACATGGTTTTCTTATTCTAGGCCCAGGAATAGTGATGGTGGGGAGAGATAAAGGGCAGAAAAAAATTCAGTTGGTGGGTACAATTGTAACTTGGCACCCAAGCTTTCAGCATGGTAGATGCACACTTGCTGGTTTTTTCTTGCATGGAGCACTTTTGAGGACTTTTCAGAGCAGTACTGCCCCCACCTACCCTATACCTAGACCCAGAAACCTCTCTTTCTGAGGTTTCTGGCACAGGTGTTACCACCTCTGGCTGTTAGCCATGGCCTCTGCCTCAGCACCTGCATTCTCAGCCTCATCCTCTGCCTCCTTCTGCTGAGCTCACTTCAGAGCAGGTGTAGAGCTCTCTTGGGTACGTGTGCTTTTCAAGATGAATTAGTGTCATCTCCACTCTGTGGGGTCCATGTTGGGTACCTTAGCCTTGGCCATTAGTTAATGGACACTTTGTTCTTCAGTGGCCCTCTCTCCCTTTTCTGTCAACTCTAGATCACCTGTCTTCTGTAGCCATAAGTCAGGTACAACTGGTGTACAAAAGGATGGCCCCATATCCCCAGGTATGTGTCAAGCTCCCTAACTATTTTTCTGAAGGCCCCCTTACAAGGTTTGGTATAGATGATCCTCCCTCTTCCTCCCATGACTCTCCGCAAACTCTAAAAAATCCTTCCGACCATTGACTTTAACTTCCTGAAGTCTCCTTTTTCCTCCCTTATGGAGCCTGGGGGTTGACAATGGGCTATTAATACTGGAAGCACCAGTTCTACAATTAATCTCTACAAAGGCCTAATACTTTCATACCTAGAATATGGAGTTCTGAGAACCTATGGTAGAGTTCTTAGCCTTTAAATCTCAGTTCAAACTCCAAGACAGTAAGAAAACGTCATGTGTAATATACCCTGTTACACTAATTTTAATCAAAGACTGTTTATGTGCTGAGAACAGTATTGGGCATTTTGCATGTTATTTCTGATTTAATCCTCATGATAATTCCAATGAAGTAGAAGCCATCTCCATTCTACAGATGAGGAAACTGAGGCCAAGAAATGCTAAATAATGAAAAACAGACAAATCACAGTCACACAAATGATGTAAAGTGGAGCCTGGATTTGAATCCAGGAAGACTGCTTTAGACACTATAGGCTTGATCATAATACCATCCTGCAAGTGAGGGGTAGGTGAAGTAGGCATGAAGTTGTCTGCCTCCTTCACTCCTTGTCTCGTCTCAATCTTACCCTAAGTTGTTTATAGCATAATGAGACAGCAAAGGAATTTTATGAAAGCTGATTAATAATAGCAAGAGAAAAGCCTGTTTGCCATGTAGGTAATCCACTTTAAGGTGTGTGAGGATCCAGGCTACACTGGGTTCTCCCAGGTGAAGTATAACGGACAACTGCAAGATGCAGCTGGTACCATGCAGGAAACAGAGATAGAAAAGGGAGGTGACCTGAAGGAGAGAGTAGAGAAATGTTTTCATCTTTCTCTCAACTTCAGGTTTCCCTGCTTAACTCCAAGAAAGGTAGGATTCTTTCTGATGATGGAATGAAGTTTTCCAAATACTCAGGAGCAAAAAGGCAGCTTACATATAGTATAGAGAAGAGAGAGCCAGGGTATTTATCAGTTAGAATCTAAATAGAACAGAGGTGAAGAGCAACTCAGGTCCCATTGATTTTGGCTGCCTTTGTAATAATTATCATGACTATTTCATGAATAAAAGTATTTCATTATTGCTTCTCCAGCAGTTTAAAATATTTTCAATTTTATTCCTTTATTATCACATTAACACGTTGCTAAATCATTGTATTTGTAATCTTTTCTATCTTAGAATCCTCCAGTTCAAACTAGTTTGGCTAAAATAGATTTGGAAATTAAACTTGATATTTTACTGGGGAAGGTAATGGAGTGTAAGCACAATATTTTTCAGCAGGAAAAACATTCTCAGTGACTGTCTAGTAACCATGAAAGCTATTGTGTTTGTTTTAATATTGACATTATCCATCATCTATACAACTATCAGTTCAGTTAAGATAGTTAACTTATTTAATGATATCCCATAACCTTAGCTCCCTTACCCCCACTTTCCTCTACTAATATACAGACATTACACAAATAGATGGACAGTTTTTTACAAGGGGGAGAAATGTATGTAATATATCTAAGGGCAGCACCAGATTAAAATTTAAGTAGTCTCACATTATAGAATGCATTTAGACTCATGAATCCAATGCCTGAATTTATTGCTTCCAATAGGTCAACTACCAAGAACTGTCTTTTTTTTTTTTTTACTAAAAATTATTTTGTTACTTCTATATAAATTGGCCACACAAAGCTGCTTAGTCAAAAGGTAGGCATTATTGCTGCTGTCTGAAAATGGAGTTTGATTGAGAACTACTGTGATACTTAATTCCCAGCAATATGCATTGGACATAAATTAATATATTAAAACCCAGTTTCTCAACTGAAAGTGACTAGAAACACATTAGGTGATGTTTATCTTTGGGTCTGTGGTCCGTGCTCTGCTCCAAGGAGCACATGATCATATTGCTTGGCCTCTCACAGCTAGAGCAGGTGTTTGCTCTTCTGCAATGGCTGGGTATCTACCATGACCTCTGTCACTACTTTCCTGATGACATTTTTCTCCTCTGCTTGATGAAACCAATTATTTTTTTTCCCCAAGAGTGTGTCAATTATGTCACTGTCAATGTTGCAGCCAAAGGGACATCAGTCTTGCTTTCTGTTAAATTCACTCTGACGTCTTGGCATTTTATTCTAAGGCCTTTCTCTTTTCTCTCTGCTTTTTTTTTTTTTTTTTTTTTTTTTTGCGGTATGTGGGTCTCTCACTGTTGTGGCCTCTCCCGTTGCGGAGCACAGGCTCCAGATGCACAGGCTCAGCAGCCATGGCTCACGGGCCTAGCCGCTCTGTGGCATGTGGGATCTTCCCGGACCGGGGCACGAACCCGTGTCCCTTGCATTGGCAGGTGGACTCTCAACCACTGCGCCACCAGGGAAGCCCCTCTCTGCCTTTTAAAATGTTCTTCCTGTACTGTAATTGTAGTTTATTGTCTCTTTTGATATGAAGGTGTCTGCACTTGACATCCTTGTCAGAGTGTTTTTCTTTATGTCTAGTACTTTATAGTATATGTCACTGTGATTGTACAATTGCGTCACAATATTTGTCACATTCTCAATTTTGATGTTCAGTATTTGTCTATTACTTCCACAGATACAAGATAACCTTTTATCAAATACTTTTAGAGCCTTCAGACAGTCTCAAAGAGTAGTGAAGAAGTTATTCCTGTTATTCCTGAAATGTTCTGCAGACAATTCTAAAAAACAGAGGAAGAGCTTTCTCAAACCCACAGAGTTCCCCAATTATTTATTAAAGCTGCCAATTTCATTGCATCCTTTTCATCAATTCTTATTTTCATGTCATGCTAAATAGATAGTTGAATTTTTTTTTTTTCATATTCTTGTTTGAATTTGGTGGCTCTCCTGAAATGGAAGTTTGAGCTTTATACTGTAAGCACTGCCTGTAGCAGAATTCTAATTTGTAGGGGAGAAAATATGCCTCTTTGAGTTGATATGATTGTAAAAGTATGTGTAAGATTCTATAAACATTAATTATATTTGAAGGAAAAGGAAAATTTAAAAGTTTCTTCTTATTCTACAGGGTTATCTAAGTAAACTCTTAAGGAATAAGAGAATAATCCACTCCTATGAGCTAGAAGTGATTTCAATAATACAGCTGTGAGTTATGTTACTGTTTTTCCAGAATATAAAATGAGCAACGGCTCAGTATTAATGACTTTTCTTTTTCCCAAAATGACTCAACATCCTTTGGCTTTGAAGGCCATAATTCTTCTTGGGCCCTCTAAGATTTCTTTTACCCTTTAGTCCTTCTAAAATTGTCGGAAACTCAGATTGGAACTCCTTCCCTTTTTGCAACAAGGACTTACCCAAATTTAATTTCTAATGTCCTCTCCCTCTTGATCTTCTTTTTATTTCAACCACTTATTTCTTTAGAAGACAGACTAGAATTTTAAACTTTTGTTAACATTGAAAGAGCCCTGATAATTTTAATTTCCAATCACTTGGTTAACAGGGAAAAACAGTGAAATCTTGGGTTAGGGACATGGTGAAGGTAAGTGTTAGAGGTTGTATCATTTGAATCCAGGTTTCCCAAATTCATTTCAGTGCATGAAATCTTCCTCTATCCCAGGCTATGGCTCTTTTCATGCAGTTACTTAGGAATAAAAAGTAATAACAAAAGCAAAATATCACTGAGAGTTCTTCTCAGTGAGGGAAAACTCATTGATGTTGGTCATCAATCCCAGTAGTACAGTTCAATTTCATCCTATATATATATTCCCATCTGTGCTCATGTTAGCACAAGATGTTTCTCTCTTGTCTTTAGGAAGAAATCTTCAATTATGAGTAAAGAGACAAAATGGCTTTCCTTGCTATTTTAGCTTGTTAAAGTAATCACTTAGTATTTCTTATACTAATTAATTATCTCCCTGTTTATTTTGTGCAATTATTTGCTTTTACTTAGTGGGTAGATAATGAATTCCTGTTAGCAGAAGGGGATAAAAGCAGAAATTAGAAGAGATCTAAAACCTTGACTCAGGATTTGGAACATGAATGGGAAAGTTCAAAGGCGTCATTAGGATTCCATGTATTGGCATGAACTAGCATTGCCTTTGGTCACTTTTTGAGCATCAATTCTTCTTGTTAAATTACTGAATTATGGTTCCTCAGTGTTTGAACTTGCAATGAACTGCTTGCTCTAATAGGCTTCATCTTCATTATAAGTTGATATAACAAATAAGTGTAAACATGTAATTAGAAGCTAGAGCCCTTAAAAATTGATTTATTAGAAGACAAATTTGGGGTAACAAATATAAGGCTATTAAGATGTTGACCGAAGATTAAGACAGTCACTGTCAGAATTTTATATACAAGTGTTACAGTCACTTTTTAATGAAACAGTATATTTAAATAAGCAAATTATTGCCTGCATTTCTCCTTGACATTTAATTAACCCATGAGTTACGTATTCAGTCTGGCCATCATGATGTAAATGCTTGGTTGCTAAATAGCAGATTAAAAAATTGATGGTGAATATTTCAAAGATTTCAGTCTCTCAGCAGTTCTTATATCGATCCCAGCAGTCTATTTCACAATGTGTCAGCAGACAAATGCATTTTAGGTAAACTTGATATATTAAATAGGATACCATTTTTAATCAAGATTTATAACGATCAGTTGACATGTTCTATGATCTACTTTCTTTTTTTTTTTTTTTTTTTTTTTTTCTTTTTGCGGTATGTGGGCCTCTCACTGTTGTGGCCTCTCCCGTTGCGGAGCACAGGCTCCGGATGCGCAGGCCCAGCGGCCATGGCTCACGGGCCCAGCCACTCCGCGGCATATGGGATCCTCCCAGACCGGGGCACGAACCCGTATCCCCTGCATCGGCAGGCGGACTCTCAACCACTGCGCCACCAGGGAGGCCCTATGATCTACTTTCTGATTGGCCAAATTGATTCTGTCAAAATCAAAGGAAATTGACCTTAACATTTCTACTTGTGTTGTTTGCAGCTTGTTATTCAGTTATTTACTAAAATATGATACACATATATATTTTGAAATTCCCTTAAGATTTAAACACTTTTTGAAATTTTAGAAAATGAAATTATTTGGATTTAGTTGGGAACTTGTCATAGGTTATCTCAATTGGAATAAATTTTTGGCTCTGAATATGGTATCAGAGCAAGATGTGATGAAAGTATTAGTGATGTTTACAACTTCTAGGCATGAAAATTTTTCCTGTTCTAATTAGCTTGAATGCCATTATGAGACATATTAAGGAATTTTATAAGGAATTTAAGCAATTTTTAAAAAGATGTGAAAGGGCATAGCTATTGGAGTCAGAAAAAAATCTGCAATTAAATCATTGTTTTGCTACAGTCATTATTTAATTTTTAAGAAATAACTTGCTATATACTTACCTTTTCTTACCTATTATTTGGGGTAATAATATGACTTGTGATGCTGCTGTGCGGATTGAGTGTAAAGAAAGAGGGAAAAGTATTTAGCTCGTTCTTGCTTGGCATTTAATGCAGTGTCTCAAGGATGTGTTAGGCACTTAGTACATATGATCTTTAATCTTCCCACAATAACAAATAGATAATATTTATTGAGGACTTACTAAATGCCTCCCACAGTTATAAATTTTTTTATATGTAATAACACATTTGATTTTTTACCATAAGTCTATAAGCGACTGTTGAATTAATTATATTTTACAGGCAATGGAACTTAAATAACATATCCAAGGTCAACATATTTTTATTTGACTTTATTGTGCCATTCCTTATATGATGCATCATTATTTTATGTTAAAACCACAAGAAAAGAAACACTGGAGATAAATTATGACTTATGCAATCTACTTTGAAGAAACCAATTTCCGAGATGTCAGAATGTGAAAAAATGTGCATTCTTTAATTGATGAAACAGTATGACATCTAGAAAGTGGGAAAACCAGGACTTACCATCCAGGCAGTCTTTTTCCAAAGCTTTCCTGCTTATTCCTGCCACTATTCTTTCCCTAGACAGAGTAAAGTTTCAACAGATAAAATTTTACTGATTAATACAATGGACAAGGCCAACAATTTGCCAATCACTACACTTTTTGGACAGTTCTCAACTAGCTATTTAGGAAATTAAGGAGGTGAAAGAGTGGGGGTAATGTGGAATTATTTGAAAATATGTCTAACTCTCTTCTTGACAAATGTCACTGGGTGTTTACTGAACAAAGACACACCTGGTATGTATGCAATAAATAATTTGTAGAGGAAATGATTGGCTAATTGTGACAAGTGAAATGAACATAAAATATTTATGAATCCTCTTTTCCTGTCACAGTTATTTTTTATTTTATAACATAACATATAAAAGGAAAGATGAAAACGACTCTCCTTATTCGATGTCCCAAAACAAAACAAAACAAAACAAAAACTGTGAATGCCTTTTTCTGAATATAAGTTAGCATTCTAGTGTAGAAGGGTATTTCTACAGCATACTGTTGTTTATACTTATATATTCTATACTTTATATTAAGTCATTACAGACAATTCTCTTGAAACTTAAAACAGACAAGAATTTCTCGTTCATCAATTTCTGGAAGAGTATTTAAGAAAATGAGTATAGGAAGTGCCTCTGAACAGGGAACAGGGTGGCTGGAAGACAAGGAAAGGGGCATATTTTGCTGTATACCATCTCGAACAATGAAAGAAAATGGTTGTTGTGTCATGAACCTTCATTAACAATAAAAAATAAACAATATAAAGTAAAAAAAATTACAAACTCAAAATATTAGCATGCAATTTTACACCTTTCTGCATTTTCAAAATTTATATAATGAACATGAATATTAGTTAAATAGCTTAGCTTATGTTTATACGATGGGGCTGAATTCACAATGCCTGCTTCACCACTTAGTTATGAGACGTTGTGTTGCTTACCTAAGTCCCAATTAGAGCTCTTTGTAATATACTTCAGTAGCATAATTTAATTACTCTCATCACACTTTTAGGTTATTAGTCTTGTTTGTATTATCCATCAGACTATAAGATTTAAGAAGGCAGGAATTGTGTCTGTCTTGTTTATTGCTGAATCCCTAAAGCCTAATATAGTGTTGGAGATGAACTTGGCCATCAATATATATTTATTTAATACAACAGGATAAAAATAAGACAATTGAAAATGTTTATACATTTTAAATCTTAGAAAAATAATTTACACTTGATATAAACAATAGATTTACAAACACAAATTGAAAATATTAGAAAGCATTACACAATCTTAGAGAAATACAGTTATTACTCATAGGGTAAATTCAGATGTGGGGTTCTGAATAAAGGGATTCATAGAAGCTGCTTATCTTTCAGGAATAGAGCAGACTGGTTATGTAAATGTTTGGGGAATTTTAAAAAATTTAGGTATGGTTGATTTACAATTTTATATTAGTTTCAGGTGTACAGCAGAGTGATTCATTATTTTTATAGATTATGCTCCATTTAAAGTTATTACAAAATAATGGCTATATTTCCCTGTGCTGTACAATATATCCTTGTAATTTACTTATTTTATACATAGCACTTTGTACCTTTTAATCGCCTGCCCCTGCCTTACATCTTGCTTTTCCCCTCTCCCCACTGGTAACCACTAGTTTGTTCTCCATAGCTCTGAGTCTGTTCTATTTTGTTATGTTTATTTGTTTGTTTTATTTTTTAGATTCCAAATAGTATACAGTATTTGTCTTTCTCTGATTTATTTTACTGAGAATAATAACTTTTTGGTCTATTCATGTTGTTGCAATGGCAGAATTTCATTCTTTTATGGGTGAGTAATATTCATATATATAATCACATCTTTATACATTCTTCTGTTAATACAGGGATTCCCAACCCCCGGTTGGCAGACCGGGCCTGTTAGGAACCAGGCTGCACAACAGGAGGTAAACGGTGGGCAAGCAAGCGAAGCTTCATCTGCCACTCCCCATTGCTCACATTACCACCTGAACCATCGCTCGCATTACCACCTGAACCATCCCCCCGCCCCGTCTCCCCAACCCCCATCCGTGGAAAAACTGTCTTCCACGAAACAGGTCCCTGGTGCCAAAAACGTTTGGGACTGCTGTGTTAATGGACACTTAAGTTTCTTCCATATCTTAGCTATTGTAAATAATGTTGCTATGAACATTGGGGTGCATATATCTTTTAGAATTACTGTTTTTATTTTCTTTGGATATATACCCAGGAGTGTAATTGCTGGATCATACGGTAGTTTTATTTTTATTTTTTAGAGGACCCTCCATACTGTTTTCCACAGTGGGTGTACCAATTTACTTTCCCACCACCAGTGTACAAGGGTTCCCTTTTCTCCACATCCTGGCCAACATTTGTTATTTGTAGACTTTTTGATGATAGCCATTCTGACATGCACGAGGTGATATCTCATTGTGGTTTTGATTGGCATTTCTCAATTATTAGCAATGTTGAGCATCTTTTCATGTAGCTGTTGGCCATCTGTATATCTTCTTTGGAAAAATATTGAAGAGAGGCTTAACCCAAAAAAAACTTACAGTCAGTGACTACTGATAATAGGAGCATGTATTTCTTTGCCATGGAATAGGACATTTCCCCCATTATTCTGTCATCTTAATTACTTAATAATTATAAACTTAGGAGTAGATCCAGTACCATACTTAAAAGCTGGGGTCTGTGTTGCCTGCCTCCCACGTTGGCTAATTCCAGGTGTGGAGTTTGTGATTAAATAGATCCCCTGGACCCTGTGATGACCACAGAGATTTCCTTCATTAAAAATGAGATTAGAGGGCTTCCCTGGTGGCACAGTGGTTGAGAGTCTGCCTACCAATGCAGGGGACACGGGTTTGTGCCCTGGTCCGGGAAGATTGCACATGCCGCGGAGCGGCTGGGCCCGTGAGCCATGACCACTGAACCTGCGCGTCTGGATCCTGTGCTCTGCAATGGAAGAGGCCACAACAGTGAGAGGCCCCTGTAACGCACACACACACACACACAAAGAGATTAGGGCTTCCTTTGTAGCGCACTGGTTGAGAGTCCGCCTGCCGATGCAGAGGACACGGGTTGGTGCCCCAGTCCAGGAAGATCCCACATGCCACGGAGCGGCTTGCCCTGTGAGCCATGGCCACTGACTCTGCGCGTTTGGAGCCAGTGCTCTGCAATACGAGAGGCCACAACAGTGAGAGGCCCACATGCCGCAAAAAAAAAAAAAAAAAGAAAGAAAAAAATAGAGATTAAAGTCTGTGTCTTCAAATATAAGCAGACCAATCACAAGCACTGAAATTGAGACTGTGATTAAAAATTTTCCAAAAAACAAAAGCCCAGACCAGATGGCTTCATAGGCAAATTCTATCAAACATTTAGAGAAGAGCTAACACCTATCCTTCTCAAATTCTTCCAAAATATAGCAGACAGAGGAACACTTCCAAACTCATTCTACGAGGCCACCATCAACCTGACACCAAAACTGAAAAAGATGTCACAAAGAAGGAAAACTACAGGCCAATATAACTGATGAACATCGATGCAAAAATCCTCAACAAAATACTAGCAAACAGAATCCAACAGTACATTAAAAGGATCATACATCATGATCAAGTGAGATTTATCCCATGGATGCAAGGATTCTTCAATATATGCAAATCAATCAATGTGATACACCATATTAACAAATCACAGGAGAAAAATCATATGACCATCTCAATAGATGCAGAAAAAGCTTTTGACAAAATTCAACACCGATTAATGATAAAAACCCTCCTGAAAACAGGCATAGAGGGAACTTACCTCAAAATAATAAAGGCCATATATGACAAACCCACAACCAACATCTCTCTCAATGGTGAAATACTGAAACATTTCCTCTTAGATCAGGAACAAGACAAGTTTGCCCACTCTCACTACTATTATTCAACATAGTTTTGGAAGCTTTAGCCACAGAAATCATAGAAGAAAAAAAAATAAAAGGAATCCAAATCAGAAAAGAAGTAAAGCTGTCACCGTTTGCAGATGACATGATAGTATAAATAGAGAATCATAAAGATGCCACCAGAAGACTACTAAAGCTAATCAATGAATTTGGTAAAGTAGCAGGATACAAAATTAATGAACAGAAATCTCTTGCATTCTTATACACTAATGATGAAAAACCTGAAAGAGAAATTAAGGAAACACTCTCATTTACCATTGCAACAAAAAGAATAAAATACCTAGGAATAAACCTACCTAAGGAGACAAAAGACCTGTATGCAGAAAACTATAAGACACTGATGAAAGAAATTAAAGATGACACAAATAGTTGGAGAGATATACCATGTTCTTGGATTGGAAGGATCAACATTGTGAAAATGACTCTACTATCCAAAGCAATCTACAGATTCAATGCAATCCCTATCAAACTACCAATGGCACTTTTCCCAGAACTAGAAAAAAAAATTTCACAGTTTGTATGGAAACACAAAAGACCCTGAACAGCCAAAGCAATCTTGAGAAAGAAAATCAGAGCTGGAGGAATCAGGCTCCTGGACTTCAGACTATGCTACAAAGCTGCAGTAATCAAGACAGTATCATACTGGCACAAAAACAGAATTATAGATCAATGAAACAAGATAGAAAGCCCAGAGATAAACCCACACACATATGGTCACCTTATTTTTGATAAAGGAGGCAAGAATATACAATGGAGGAAAGACAGCCTCTTCAATAAGTGATGTTGGGAAAACTGGACAGCTACATGTAAAAGAATGATATCAGAACACTCCCTAACACCATACACAAAAATAAACCCAAAACAGATTAAAGACCTAAAGGTAAGGCCGGACACTCTAAAACTCTTAGAGAAAAATATAGGCAGGATACTCTATGACATAAATCACAGCAAGATCCTTTTTGACCCACCTCCTGGAGAAATGGAAATTAAAGCAAAAATAAACAAATGGGACCTAATGAAACTTAAAAGCTTTTGCACAGCAAAGGAAAATGTAAACAAGATGAAAAGACAGCCCTCAGAATGGGAGAAAATATTTGCAAATGAAGCAACTGACAAAGGATTAATCTCCAAAATTTACAAGAAGGTCATGCAGCTCAATATAATAAACAAACAACAACCCAATCCAAAAATGGGCAGAAGACCTAAATAGACATTTCTCCAAAGAAGATATACAGATTGCTAACAAACACATGAAAGGATGCTCAACATTACTAATCATTAGAGAAATGCAAATCAAAACTACAATGAGGTATCACCTCACTCCAGTCAGAATGACCATCATCAAAATATCTACAAACAATAAATGCTGGAGAGGGTGTGAAGAAAAGGGAACCCTCTTGCACTCTTGGTGAGAATGTGAATTGGCACAGCCACTATGGAGAGCATTATGGAGGTTCCTTATAAACTAAAAATAGAACTACCATATGACACAGCAATCCCACTACTGGGCACATACCCTGAGAAAACCATAATTCCAAAAGAGTCATGTACCACAATGTTTATTGCAGCTCTATTTACAGTAACAGGACATGGAAGCAACCTAAGTGTCCATTGACAGCTGAATGGATAAAGAAGATGTGGCACATATATACAGTGGAATATTACTCAGCTATAAAAAGAAACAAAATTGATTTGTAGTGAGGCGGATAGACCTAGAGTCTGTCATACGAGTGAAGTAAGTCAGAAAGAGAAAAAAAATACTGTAAGCTAACACATATATATATGGAATCTGAAAAAAAAAAGGTTCTGAAGAACCTAGGGGCAAGACAGGAATAAAGATGCAGATGTAGAGAATGGACTTGAGGACATGGGGAGTGGGAAGGGTAGCCTGGGGCAAAGAGAGAGGCATGGACATATATACACTACCAAATGTAAAATAGATACCTAGTGGGAAGCAGCTGCATAGCACAGGGAGATCAGCTCGGTGCTTTGTGACCACCTAGAGGGGTGGGATAGGGAGGGTGGGAGGGAGATGCAAGAGGGAGAAGATATGGGGACATATGTATATGTATAGATGATTCACTTGTTATAAAGCAGAAACTACCACACCTTTGTAAAGCAATTATACTGTAATAAAGATGTTAAAAAAAACACAACTCTTTAAACACATCCATGCAGAGGAATAGTATTCAGTCATAAAAAGGAGTGAAGTGCTGACACCCACTACAACATGGATGAACCCTGAAAACATGATGCTAAGTGAAAGGAGACGGACACAGAGGCCACATGCATTATATTGTTCAATTTAAATGAAATATCCAGAATAGGCAAATCTACAGAGACAGAAGGTAGATTAGTGGGTGCCCCGCGATGAGGGGGAACAGAGGGTATGAGTGTGACTTCCAGTAAATACAGGGCTTCCTTTTGGAGTGATGAAAGTGCTCTGGAATTAGACAGTGCATGGTTGCCCAACCTTGGGAATATACTAAATACCACTGAACTGTAAACATAAAAGTGGTGAATTATATGTCAATAAAAATAGTAAATTAAAAAAAATAAAGTGTGTGTCTTCATAGCTGTGAGTACCACTACACCCTTAGAAAAACATTCCTTGGTATCTTCTTTCTCTATTCCAAATAATATGCTTATTATTTGTTTAAGCCTTCTGTTTTTGTTCTCAGTCCTTAGTTTCGATCCATTGCATTTTTTAATATTCCAGTCCCTAACTGACTAGTCCTACACTGTATACCACCAGTGGAGGCTCTGGCCTCTGCCTAAGCTCTGTTTCTGAATCTCTCTAAAGTTGAGTCTCATCTTGTACCTCTGGAACACTGCACTGGCCCCTACTGGGTTTGGACATACATCCCTCCTTTATTCTATGGTACCATGATTGAATGTTTATTCAGTTGTAACTTGAATCCATCCAGTAACAGGAAACTCATTATTTCATAAAGCAAATCACTCCACCATTAACTATTTGTTTCTCCTCCTGTTTGAAAATTCTGCCTTTGGAATTAGATTCTGGTTCATTGTTCTACTCCTTAGGATCACATGAAAATTGTAATTTATTCCCCAAATTGGAGAAATTTAGAATGAATAAGTTCAGTTCCTCAACTCTGTCTCAAATGTCCTGGTCTGTAGAGACAATGCTCATCAGCATTTGTCCATGTTCCACCTTCTCAAAATTCTTAAAATGTGGATGCTTGAACTTATGCCAAATGATTCATTATTTAATAGGAATATCTAACTTTTATTGCATGCCTAGAGTGTATGAAGCATTATTCTTAGAGCTCTACATCTATTAAATCATTACTAAAATTCCCTACTTTTTTTTTTTTTTTGCGGTACATGGGCCTCTCACTGTTGTGGCCTCTCCCGTTGCGGAGCACAGGCTCCGGATGCGCAGGCTCAGCGGCCATGGCTCACGGGCCTAGCCTCTCCACGGCATGTGGGATCTTCCCAGACCGGGGCACAAACCCGTGTCCCCTGCCTTGGCAGGCAGACTCTCAACCACTGTGCCACCAAGGAAGCCCTAATATTCCCTACATTTTTTAACAGACAAAATGAGGAGTAGAGAGGTTATGTAGCTTGTCCGAAGACACATAATCAGTGGTAGAGCTGCACATCTTTAAGTTATATACATTTTCCATTTCTACCAGTAATATACAATGTCAAGTTCCCATATCTCATGTGGACTATTAGAGTAGCATCCTAACTTCTTCACTCATTTCCATTTTGTCTTCTATGCACCTTATTTAAAACACTATTATAAAATATACATACAAAGAATCTATCTCCTAGATATAGAATTAATGAAAACCATAAAATAAACATCATTACACCACAGAACATTTTCAGGATCTTTGAAGACCTTGATTCGTTCCACCCAGTATCTTCTCCATTCTCACACATCAGAAGTAACGAGTGTTCTCAAATTTGTTAATCATCCCTTTGCCTTTTTAAAAATAGTTTTACCACACATGTAAGATCTTTAAATAGTGTCTTTTAAGTTTTATCTGCGAACATTCTTCTATAAAAAGGTTCTACTTTTTAATTTTTTGTGACTTGTTCCCTTACTCGGCAATATTTACTTGAATTTTTCAGTGATAGCTGGATACAGTGATAGCTGTATCTGTAGTTCTTCATTTCTAATGATGAATAATGTTCCAAATATGTCTACAACTTTTAAAATATTACAATATTTAAAATCCCTTATTTTGTTTTTGACTTTATTTTCTTTTTTGTTTTTTTTTTTCTATTTTAAAACAATTACGGCATGGACATTCCCTTTTATGTCTCTAGGTAAGCATATACACGTGTCATCCCAGAGTTACCACATTATAATTAATCAAAGAAAATAAGTATGACAATATCAAGGGATCAATTAAATATTGTTGTATAATGAAACAGCTTAAAGTGTTAGCAAATTAATGCTGGTCTTATGAGACTGGCTTAGCTGTTCTGCTTATCTGGCCCAAGCTAAGTTGATCCCTCCTGGGTTTGTCATGTGTTAGCCATCAGTCTGTGAGTAAGCTGGGACTGGATAGACCAGGATGGCGGCATTGGGGAAAATTCAGCTCTGCTCTGCATCATCTCACACCCTGAGCAAGCTAGCTTGGGTTCATTCTCATACTTATTCTCATGCAGTGTCAAGGTACCTAAAAGATAAAGCAGAAACATGCACAGCCTCTCAGAAAAGGCACACCATCCTTTCTGCCACATTTCTTTGGCTAAAGTAAATCTCAAGTCCAGGCAGGATTCAAGGAATAGAGACATAGACTCTTGATAAGTGGAGCTGTGAAGTCACATTGCAAAAACAATGAGTACAGGGAGCAGGGCTGAATTGCACCATGTTTGTAATCAGTATACCACACTGACTCAGAGGATGAATTGTAGTAGGAGCTCTCCTACTCTGCTGGCATCAATGTAATTGATACAGTCACTCTGGCAATCAATTTTGCATTACATAGTAAACTTCAAGATTCTGTTCTGTTGCTCTATGTCACAAGTTTTTCAGGGGCAGGTCATCTAGGAAGGACAGCAGGCAAGCCTGTGATTGTCCTGGTGTACCTGTGCCTGGGTAGGTACATTACATGCCTAATTCTGGGGTGCAGTGTTAGGAAGTCTTCTGTTCCTATGTATCGGAGGTATCAGGAATAGGGCTGACATTTTGACTTCTATCTGCCTCACTCCTTATCTATTTCTCTACTATTTCAGAACAAGGGCTGGGAAAAGCATTATTATTAATTTGGTTCCCTCAGATCACAGCAACACATTGCCTAATATCTGTCTTCATGTCTAAAAAATAAACCTCTTTTCCCCTGCAATATAAGTCATCATGTCGGTGTAATTCAGTACAGTATTTCTAGCACTCAGAACAGTGCCAAGGTACTCCATAAATGATTACTGGACTGACTCAGTGAATGAATGAATAAAAGAACTTTTTCCTCTTGAAAGAACTAAGAGAACAAAGTGAAGCACAGTCTTGTTCTTTAGGTTGCTGAGATATTTTTGGCTCTAACCTGTTTTATTTTTACACCACACTATAGTCAGCACCTTGGACTCGTGTTCACATGGTGTATGTGATCCTTCACATTATGATGCTGAATAATCACTACCCACTGGTAGATATCACTTCTTTCCGGTTTGTCCTGTGATGGTGACCTCTATAAAGACAAAGGCAGCACAATGAATTAGCAATCCTGCCTACTTAGCATCTCAGCAATGGACAGTTGGTTTCAGGTTTTTGGCACCCCCAGCATTTTTCATGGGATCTACTGAGAGCAAACACATTAACAAGGGCATTTATAAAATCACCCTTTCTAGAAGACGATAAGAGAAAAAACTAGGTTTCATTTCTCTTAGAGGGGAGAAATCTATGCCAAGCAGCTTTCTCCAGAGGGTGTTGCTGATTTATGGGACTCTACAGAATTATGTATTTTTAAGTTTGTTATTTTAGAATATTTCATATTTATACTAAAATAGAGACAATAGTATAATAAACTTTATTACCACCATCATGCTGAAACAAGATACAAGAGGACTATAATCTGGATAATAGGACACAGAAAATCAAAAGGCTGAAGGTATAAGTTCTTATATTGTTCCATCTTTCTTAGAATGTGATGGTTACAGAGTAATAAGAGCTCTGAAGTCAGAGTCAGAAGTTAAAAAATAACTCTGTAGGGCTGTACTATTGTTTATTATCATTTCACCTGTAAGGAAACAGAGGCAAGGAGAGACAGAGTAATTGACACAAGATCACAGAGGTGGTAAGCAGTGGAGTGAGCTTCCACGGGTCTCTCTCAGTCCTGAGGTCACAATTTTACCACCATCCCACTCAGTCTTACTGCTCTCCTCAACACACCTGCATCCATGCCATTGATTCTTACTTGGATCTCTGGATGCCCTCTTTCATGGTGAACAGACTCTATGAAATCGATAAATTCTCTTTCCCTTTTTTCTTGTTTACTTCTCCAGTGAAGCTCACTTGTCCCATGCCTTCTGGAACCCATACTGATCTTTGCTTTATGTCTACTTCTGGGACACTGTTGTGTTGTACTGCTTAAATAGTATCTTTTTTTTTTTTTTTGGTGGTATGTGGGCCTCTCACTGCTGTGGCCTCTCCCGTCGCGGAGCGCAGGCTCCGGATGCGCAGGCTCAGTGGCCATGGCTCACGGGCCCAGCTGCTCCATGGCATGTGGGATCCTCCCGGACCAAGGCACGAACCCGTGTCCCCTGCATCGGCAGGCGGAGTCTCAACCACTGTGCCACCAGGGAAGCCCCTTAAATAGTATCTTTTGGAATATGATTCCTCTACCGAGGACATCTATTTTTTTTTTGGGGGGGGAGGTCATCTCTTGCCTCTTCCGTCTTCCCCTTTTCACAGTATCTTGCTTATCCTTCCCCTGACATTCGCCTTTAACATTTGTGTTGATGACCCTTATACCCCTGTAGTCTCACAATTATACAAATTTATTGATGGTGATGATGTTCTCCACTACTTCACATTTGGCAACTCATTATCATTGCAGAGAGGGTGAAACAAAGATTAGTGATTAAGAATATCAACTTTGAAGTTAGATAAACCTAAATTAGAAAACGTGGCTTACTAGCTACATGGCTTTGGGAAACCTGTCCTCTGTAAACCTTATTTATCATGTGTAAGATTTACTTAGAGTATCTTTATAATACAGTTGTTGCTAAAACTAAGCAAGAAATTATCTGCTAAAATTATAGCATAAAGCTTGGCATGTTGTGTAAATCCTTAGTAAATGTTGGCACTAACAATGTGTGTATACACCTTCCTCTTTCCTTAGAATTACTCAACTTTTAAGGTCTATTTTCATTCTTTTTATAACAATTTCTATGTCTCTCACTTCTCCACTTACTATAAATAAAAAAGCTGTATTCTACAACCACAGCACATTTTTGGTTATTGTTTCAATTTGTTAATCCTTCTAAATTCAATGGCCTGTTTCTTCACTATAAGCCATTTTCATAAATTGCTTGCTAACAAGTACCATTGAATCCTTTGTACTCTTCCAAATGTAGAAATTCCTCAAAAACTACTGCCTTCTTTCTTTGAGCCTGTATTTTCAGCTTACATATCTTTGGAAAATTCATATTTTTTCTTAATGAATCTCTACATATTCATGTTATTTAACTTCATCTGGTCCATTTATGTTCAGAAATGTTTTATTTATTTAATTGACTCCAAATAAATTGAATCTGATATAATTCCTTAAAATTTTCTTTTTTTCTCAGAGCAGCAACATTGCTTTAGTGAGACTGTCAAGACTTTTGGATCAAAATATCATTTACCTCTTTGTGGGTCTTATTCAGAAACACATCGCTCCTATTCTAATTTTTACCTGATTGCTAAGATATTAAGTGTGACCCTCCCAGACTCTGTGGGGTCATTTTTCCTATAAGACATTTCTGAAAACAGAGAAAACAATTGCAACTACCATTCTAAACAACTGCACATTTCTTATTTTAGACTGAAATTGCACACAATACAGCAGGAATATCAGTGTGTCCATATTGTTAGAATACTAGCTTCTGGTAATCTTGGATCTTGTCAAAGATAGCTGTTCTTTATAGTGGTTGTTGCACAGTTATCTATGGTTCTTTATCTGGTGGTGTCTTTTACTTCCAGTAGACAGCAAGGGAATTGATAATTCCTTCCCCTCTCCTTCTCTTTCACTCTTTAACTAACATTTATTATACCACTACTACTGTAGTCCCTATTATATTGTGTTGGCCACTGCAGGATATAAATATCCAATCTCTAATTTCAAATATCTTATAACTGATATATGCCATTCTGATTTTTCAATATAAGCCATTCTTATTGTTTCCTCCCTGTATTTGAAATAATGATTCTCTCTACTCAGTATCCACCCTGTCTCATCCTTCTCTTCAGCAAGGGAAAGTCTAAGCTAGATCTGCAAGCCACATGGTCTGGCTTACTCATTTCACAATTCTCAACCAAGTAACATTTCTCTCCTGTTGGAATTTACAAGTTAAACTTTCTGTAACTTCAGAGTTGGGGATCAACTTAATTTCTAAAGTTTAAGAATGAAGTAGTAAAGAAACAGTTCAGCAACATGATTCAGGTATCATGTCTCAGCATTATTTTTTCATCTTTAAATTTTGTGAAAGCTTAAATTGAAGGAAGAGAGAAGGGACCTTGATTGGTCTCAGGAGATACACAAATCAGAGAATGGGATAGTCTTACAAAGTCACCTCCGGGAAAGCCCAGCCTACAGAGGATGATGCTCTTTATTTATGGAATCAGTGAGCTGCTTGTAAAAGACTGGCTGGGAAAAATATGCTTTTTTTAGAGAAAATGCTGTCTTCGTCTTTGACTAGAAAGGAAGCAGCTTTAGCTTACCCTCATTTTGCCCTGGGACTGCCACATCTGCAGCTGAGACTTTCCTGAGTCTCAGATGAAAGAATAGGCAGATGGAAGTTCTAACCTTTATAAAGGGTATATCACATAAAAACTGTTGGGAATTTAATCAATTAAAAGATAAAGCCATTTATTCAGTGGTCTTTTTCCCTGAACAGGATGATCTTTTGCCTGCAGGCATGCAAAGGCTACTTTACTGTTTCTTAGGTTATTTTTAGGTCAAATCTAAAAACAGATAGAAAAGTCATTGACCAAAATGTCAGTGGACACTACTTTCAATTAGTACTGAAACATAAGTGAGTTTTCAGGAAGAAAAAAAAAACCCTTACAAGATCGTTTTATTTTAAAGTCTGAATATACATTCTTAGCAATTTTGGTAGGCAACAAATTTCTCTCCAATGAAACTGCATGTTTTTCAAAGTCTTTACCTTCTTGATACTTTAAAGATTAGAGATTATATCTGTTTAATGAAAAAAATTTCATTTACCTACGTATGAAGTGTTATTGAAAAGAAAATCTTAATAAAAACTAACAGTATAAAATTTTCAGTGTTTTTCTATTTCTCAGAAACACATTAGGTGGAGTATATTCATCCACCTCAAGTGTTTTAAGTGGGTATTTTGAATTCTCAGCCTCAGAAGGACTTAAATGATTATTAACTGACAGGATGTTGACATATCTGTAAATATCTAAATAATGGTAAGGGTAACGAGGATGAAAACAGATAGTCAGAAGGAATAAATGGCATATCCAGAGACTATCTGGATCTGGAAGTACTTTTGAGAGAGAGTTTGATCTGTTACAGGTGAAGACACCATACTGTAAACAACACTATGGAGAGATGTCACCTACCACTCTGCATCTAGTACTGAGCACAGTGCCTGGCACAAACGGTCATGAAATAAATCTTTGTTGAATGGATAAATGAGTGAGTGACCTGGAGTGGAGTCATTTTATTTGGATTTCATGAAATTCTCTTGTCTCCAGAATAAGCATAAGACTGCCAGGGTTAACAGCTCCACTCAGGGTAACACAGTGTTGAAGGAACAGCTCTGGACAGTTCATCCCTGAGGATTCAAATCTCAAATGCCTATTTCTCTATGTATTTTCCTGTCACTTACTAAAATTATTTTTAATCCATAGATTGAGAAGTCTAAAATTTTTTTGAAAGCCTTTCCTGCAATCTAATCTATAACAAATTTCTGTTGGTTCTACCTCTGAAATATATCTTAAATATGTTTCTTCTTCACCATTCCCCTTCCTGGTGTAAATCATGTGATTGATAAATGCTTTTTGAATCAAGGAGTAAATGGATTAGAGAACAGAGTGATCTTATTCCAGGCATTCACTCTGAAAGTCTTGAAGAAGAGAGGTAACTGTGCACAAATACATTTTCCTACTTTACAGGGTTTTTCTTTGTGTACTTAAAATCAGGATGGAATAAGATATTTTCTCAGCTGTTATTTTTATTTCTGTCCTCTACAGCTCCCATAGTGCCTGTTTGGTATCCCTATTTGTACGTCTTATTGTGACTGCAAACACAACACTTTTAAAGCAAGTTTATAATCCCCTCCCCCTAAATCCCTCCCTTTCAGACTTGCCTTTTAGTTAATAATGTCATCATTTTTCAGACCATACACTCCTACAGCTGGGAGCCAAGTTTAACCACTGTTCCTGGCAAAATCAATGGCCACATCCTTTAACACATTTCTCACATCTATCCCTTCCTTTCTATTCTGACTGCTAGTAGCCACGTCTAGGTACTTATATTTCAAGGCTGGACAAATAAAAGAGATCCATAATTGAACTCTCTGTCTCCCAATGTTGCACAAGTTCACCCAGGCTGTAGCTATGGGACACCTTCAGTAACCCCAAGTCCTTTGGTATTTATATGTCTTTGGCATTTGAGGTTATCTAAAATCTGATTTAGCAATTTTCTCTCTTTGTCTCCGATTGTTGCCCCAAAGGAACTTTTTGCTTCATTCAGACCTGACCATGAACACTTTGATATCAGACCTAGGACCAACCCTCTTTCAAGAATAATACTCCACCCTCATACTGCCACCCAATTAAATAGCTCAGTTTGACTATTTGCCACTGCATTATGGAAAACGAATGTAAATAACTGCGAGTGCAGCCACAATTTATTATAACACAATATGAGCAAGAAACAAATAAAAAGGGAGATGACTAATATTTGAATAATACATATACAGAGAACAAAGAACATGATAATTGGCTCTGAGCCTGCAGGGAAAGATCATAAAAATCTTTTATAACATTCCTAATTGTGCCCAAATTGACAACTAAGAGGTTATGGCTAAAAAAGGGGAGCATAATTCAGCAATTCTCTCTTTTGTGAATAATGGACTGGGGAGGGAGTCAAATTCTGCACATATCAGCTTTTTGGTGTGTGATAAAGGATATTATAAATGTATTTACTAAATTGCAACCTATTTCTGATATTTATAAGGGAAAAAATCTCTTATTCATCTTTTATTTACAAAGAAAATTCAGCAAAACTTTTTAAAGACGTCTTTCAGAAAGATTTGAGTATTTATTTTCTGAATGTTCAAGAGTGAGTTATTTAGAATTCACCATAGTTCTTTCCTAACACAAGCAGAAGTACTTCAGGGAAACAATGGCTTTGGAGGAAAGTCTGATTTTGCCATGATTATGGATCAGAGTCACAAATGAAATGTATCTACATGGAGGATCACATTAAACTGGGAAATTACTATATTTAAATTTAAATTTATTTAAATTACTATATCTAAATAAGTGCATTTTGACTCTATTTTATTATTGTGGTTTTCAGTGAAAATACGGAAGATATCCCCACTGCTGACTCAATGCTAATTTAAAATTCAATTATTCATGAAAACCAAAAATCTTGAGGTGTATTTTACAAGTACTTCAACTGAAGTTAAATTAAAAAGCTAGACTAAATGGGGTTTATTTAGTGGATTTTAAGATGGACTCTAACATTGTCACTAAAAGAAAAAAGGGGGTAACTAATTGATAAAAATATGCTAGGGTTTTACAAAATAAGAAAAAATATTGTAATTATAGAAGCTTCACCACACAATGTATTTAAAATTAAACAATAGCAACAACAGAAAAAATAGAATATTTATCAACCACATAGGAATTTGACAAGTATATTTTGAGTTTTAAAATATGCATTTTAGGGGCTTCCCTGGTAGCGCAGTGGTTGTGAATCCGCCTGCAGATGCAGCGGACGCGGGTTCGAGCCCTGGTCCGGGAAGATCCCACCTGCTGTGGAGCAGCTGGGCCCGTGAGCCATGGCCGCTGAGCCTGCGCATCCGGAGCCTGTGCTCCGCAATGGGAGAGGCCACACACACACAAAAAAATTTTAGTCTGACCTATTTAAAAGTTAATGTTTTGAGCTATAACATTTGATCAGGTAAAATGTAATCAATCAACTGAAAAGGAGAATCAATAAAAGGCTAATTCAGTCCCCGCATTTAGGCACTTCCTTTTCTGGAATTAAATATCTATCATGGAGATTTTTTTTTTTTTTTTTCACTATGCGGGCCTCTCACTGTTGTGGCCTCTCCCGCTGTGGAGCACAGGCTCCGGACGCACAGGCTCAGCGGCCACAGCTCATGGGCCCAGCTGCTCCGCGGCATGTGGGATCCTCCCAGACCGGGGCACGAACCTGCGTCCCCTGCATCAGCAGGTGGACTCTCAACCACTGCGCCACCAGGGAAGCCCAATCATGGAGATGTTTTTAATCATCCTCCAGTCAATAAACTATTTTCACTATATTTTAAGTGTAAGCTAAGTTATAGGGTGTTGGAACAGGGGTTGAGGAATTTCCATATGCTAGACTAGGAGAACAACAACCTAGAAAATTTGTCATGTCCATTTGAGACAGATAAATGTTAGGGGCAAACTCATTGGCAGGTTTGGGGATGAAGCCCAGTCATACCAGTGTGGTCTCTGGAGAGAGATGGCTACAGGTAGTCTTGAGAGAGGATTGTTGGTAGGACCATCTAACAAGAGGGACAGCTGTCAAGGGGTGAGCATCACACTGAGGATCCTGAAAACAAGAAATATTCAAAGGTGGAATAAGATAGAATTCTGATCAACATCAAAAAATTTGACAGCAGAGATAACCCCATCTATTTCCTATGGTGTCCAACAGAACCATAGGACAAAGATCTCTAAACAGTTTTTGAATGTTACCTCTAACAGGAAAGACAGAAGTGGGTATCTACATTCCATATACATATATGTATGTACTGTATATGATTTATAAGAATTTAATATCTAATGGCTTACTATACACTAAAGGGGGTTCATAATTAAAATAGAAAGAGTAAATCAACATTTTAGATAGTCTTCTTGATTATTTGATTACTTTTGCAAACTTCTAGTTATATATGATGAAATCATCATTGTTTCTCCTTTGAAGTGTAGCTGATGAAAAGCTTATATTTGTCATTGCCATTTTCTTAGATTTTTACAATTCTTTATGAATATTATTTTTAATGTTTGGTTTACTTGTATGGGCTACTTTGAATTCATTTGTCCTTTTTGTGAGGGTAGTTTACATTTCAATAAATATCTAAAAAGTTACTCCATCTTTTTAGTAGATAAAAAGGAGATAAAAATTAAAACCACAATGAAATACATTTATACAGTTTCCAACATGGCTGAGATTAAAAATACTGATAATACCAATTATTGACAAGAATGTAGAGGTACTAGAACTCGCACTGCTGATGGTGAGTCAATTGCTGCAATTATTGGGAATTTTTTTTGCAATTTCTGCTTAACTTATGCATAATAAATGACCCAGTATACCAGTTGGACTCTTTAAACTTTATACTCAGACGTAATCCATGTGCATGTGTACCAAAAGATGTGTGCAAAATGCTCATAGAATTGTTATTAAAGCTGGGAACAATCCAATTTCTATCAACAGTAGACTGAACAAATGAATAGTGCTACATTTTACAAATTAATACTACTAAGCAACGAACTACCTAAAATGTGGATGAATCTTACAAATAGAGGCCTTAGCAAAGGAAGTCAGGTACTGAAGAAGTACATATATCTTATTCCATTAATAAACATTTCAAAAACCAGCAAACTAATAAGTATGGTAATAAGTCAGGTTAGGTATTACCTTTTTGGAAAGGGTAGATAGTGGTTAGGAGAGGTGAAGAGGAAGCTTTCTCTGGGACTACTAATGTTCTACTTCCCAATCAAAGTTTCCTTAGTAAAAATTCACAGAGCTGTACACTTATGACCTGTGTAAATGTCTATATTTTTAAAAATTTTAAAATAAATGTATTAATTAAAGAAGTTGTTTTAAATCAGACAGGTTGGTTTTATTTCTCTTTTGTCCATTCTGTCTCTCTGAAATTAAAAGAAGAAAATGGAAATTTTTACATAAACTGAAAGTGAACAACGTTCTGGTGACATGATTGTTAACACTTCAGACTTAAAACTGTCCTCTTTTTCCCTAAATTATCACTGCATGTTTGTGTGTGTGTGTGAAGTGACATGTTACATGTGGATCCAACAAAAGTGACAGTGTTTAATAGTAAATATTAGTTGTTTCAATTTTCTTATATTTTAAGATGAATAGAAATAAAATAGAAAGTCTAAAAATGGTATACCTGAATTCACTGGATCACCCACTGTGTGTCTCCCCACTTTGTAGATTACTACTATAATTTCCCCTTAAGAACACTTGAATGAAAGCCTCAAGCTTGTGGAGTTAGGCAGCAATTTCCAAAGAGTGTAGAATTATAGAGGTTCAATGAAGAAGATTATTGGGTCCACCTTTGCTGAAGGGATTTGAACAGAGATAACAGGTAAGGAAGCAGTTTGAGAGTACAGGGATGCATAAGCAAAAATTCCAAAATCATCTTGTTAAATATCTTTTATATAGATTGGTCTTCATTGAAATGGAGGTTCCAGTACTAAAAATAGCATCTAATAATATAAGAAACTGGTGTCACACCTGGAAACAAAATGGTAAACAATTTTTAGAACTGGGGAATAAATTGTGACATTTAGTCACAAGAGCAAAGAGAAATAAAGAGATTAGAACTGAAATGCTGGCAGGACAGAAGTAAAAATGATGTTGACTTGAGTTTGAATAATCTAAGGAAATGAGGAAGAGTAAAGATGTTCTAGAACTTCTTATCTTAAACAGCTTTTTGTGCCCTCTACATCCTTCTATAGTTACTGCCCTATTTTTTCCCTTGTGCCCCAACCAAACTTCCCTAGAGTTACTATACTTTTCTCTCATTAACTTTTGAATCCATTGCAATCTGACGGCTCCCACCACACCACTGAAATACTGTTTCATAAAGACCCTAATGAGCTCATCTTACTCGAATAGCTGAACACTGTTAATGTATTTGTCCATGCTTTCCCTGTTGAAATACTGTAAACATGCTTTTCCCTTTTCATGATACCACGCTCTTCTAGTTTCCCACCTATTTCTTTAACTGATCATTCCTAGACTCTGTTTCTTCTAATTTAATGTCAAATTCTGGACTTTTTCAGGGCTCAATCTTATTAACTACATTTACTTCCTTGGGAAATACCTTCTACATCTATGTTTGGAATGCCATCTATATGCTAAATGTGCATTTCCAGTTCAGACCCCTCTTTTGAATTGCATATCTACAAATGTCTCATAAGTAGCTCAAATCCAGTATATACAAAACAGAACTTATTACTTCCCAAATTTTCTATATTTCCAATAAATGGTATCACTATTCTTCCACGAGTGATATATATTTCTTACATACTAATTAAAAATTAAGCAATAGCAATTCCTAATCCTAAATTGTTCCCTGGATTTTCACCTCTCTCCATTCCTACAACCATTCCTCTAGTCAAATGTGTTACTTCTTCCTTTAACTCTTGCACTCTTCATGGTATTTTGGATTCTGATAACTGGTTTTTCCTTATAAATTTTGGAACCGCCATGATCTCTTGCCTGTTTAAGAGAACAGGTAAAACTCACTTTCCCCAGCTGGACCTGGGAACCCTCAGCTCTGTAAGGGGAGGGTCTTGGTGAGGAGAGCAGTTTAGATTAGTTCTGAAGACTTTCTATCGTAACATCCTCTAAGGTCTTTTTCTGTGTTTGTGGTTTTGTACAGACTTGTTCTTTAGTGTTGGGTAGCAAGGACAAGGTAAGGGGAGTGTTCTTTTTTAAGAAAAAATGTTTTAGTTGTCATTCTCCCTGCTTTGTGGAAGTTCTCATACTGAGAAATTTGTATATTTTACATTAAATAATTTCTTATTGAAAAAAGAAAAAAGAGAGAACAGGTAAATCTTTCTCCTAAAAGCAATTGTAAAATTCATATGGAATCACAAAGTGCCACCAATAGTCAAAATAATCATAAGAAAGAAAAACAAGCTAGAACATCGCACTTCCTGATTTCAAAATATATTTAAATCTATAGTAATTAAAAGATCATGGCATGAAGACAGACATATAGACCAACAGAACAGAATAGAAACTCCAGAAAAATACTCACACATATATAGTCAACTGATCTTTGACAAGGGTGCCAAGAATACACAATAGGGGAATAATAGTCTCTTCAACAGATACTGTTGGGTAAACTGGATATCCACATGCAAAAGAATGAAATTGGACCCTTTTCTTACAGCATACACCAAAATCAACTCAAAAATGGATTAAAGACTATAAAACTCTTAGAAGAAAACATAGGGAAAAGCTTCATGACATTGGTCTTGTCAATGAGTTTTTGGCTATGACACTAAAAGCAGAGGCAACAAAAGCAAAAATAGACAAATGGGACTACATCAAACTAAAAAAGATTTTGTACAGTAAAAGAAACAGCAGAGTGAAATGACAGTCTACAGAATGGGCAGAAATATTTGCAAACTATATATTATAATGGGTTAATATCCAAAATATATAAGAAGCTCCTATAACTCAATAGAAAAGAAAATTTTGTAATTGAAAAATGGAAAAAGGACTTAAATAGACATTTATCCAAAGAAGACATACAAATGACCAACAGGTATATGAAAAGATACTCAGCATCACTAATAATCAGGGAAATGCAAATCAATACCAAAATAAGATACTAGTCCACACCTGTTAAGATAGCCATCATTTTATAAAAGATAACAAGTATTGGTAAGGATGTGAAGAAATATGAACACTTGTAAACTATCAGTGGAAATGTAGAATGGTGAAGCTATTATGAAAAACAGTGTCGAGATTCCTCAAGCAATTAAAAATAGAGCTACCATATGATCCAGGAATCCCACTCTGAGCATATATCCAAAAAAATTGAAATCAGGATTTCAAATAGATATTTATACTCCTATGTTTATTACAGCATCATTCATAATAGCCAAGACAAACTAAATGTCTATCAACAGATGAATGGATAAAGAAAATATGGTCTATACATACAATAGACTATTATTTATCCTTAAAAAAAGAAGGAAATCCTGCAATATTGTGGGATGCATGGGTGCATCTTGAGGACATCATGCTAAGGGAAATAAGCAAACCACAAACGGACAAATATTTTATGATTCCAGTTATATGGTGTATATAAAATCGCCAAACTCAGAGAAGCAGAAAGTAGAATGGTGGGTGCCAGGGGCTAGGGTGAGGGGGAGATAGGGAGTTGCTAATCAAAAGGTATAGTTTCAATTATGTAAGATGAATAAATTCTAGAGATCTGCTGGAGGACATGGTGCCTATAGTTAGCAATACTGTATGGTACACTTAGAAATTTGTTAAGGGTGGATCTCCTGTTAAATGTTCTTACTGCAATAAAAAAGACTTAGAATTTAGAATTAGCCTTATTTCTTACAACATTTGCTCTTGCTCACAGAGTTTCAGCCACACTAGCCTCTTTCTGCTTTTACCAAGCCCCTGCTAGCCCAGGTTCTTCAGAAAACTGTTCCGTCTCATTACTGTGAATCTGGTTTTCCTCACTTCCTGACCTCTCTCCCCCACCTTCCCTCCCTCTTTTTCTCCTGGGTATTCCTAATTATTCTCCTAATGTCACTTCCTCATGGAAGCCTTCTCAGATTGCTGCAGTATTTCCTCTCATTGCACATTGTATGTGTCCTTTGAATAACTCATCATAATTTTAGTTAAAACTTATTTATATTATTAATGGTTTAATGTCTGTCTTCTCACTAAATTAAAAATTACTTGAAGGCAGTTCTGTGCCTGATTATTTATTATTACAGCAACTCTGGCAGGCCAGAATCTGGCAAATATTGTTTGTTCAATGAATATTTTTTCAGTAAATGAATAAAAAATAGTCTGGGAGTGAGCCACCATTAGACTTTGCATTAGGTAACTTGTTCTAATCTGCACTCAGCTTCTGGCCATCTGTTGTCCTTAAGCAAGTCACTTGAATGATTCAGGTTCTTATTTTTTCATCCCTTATTAAAAGAAGGGATTAATCTAAATCATTAAAGTATTTATTTCTATAACTTTTAGTTCAATTTGTGTGTCTAGATAGCTAAGTGAATGTCTTTCACAAAAATTTTTACTACAGTTCATAATTAGTTTTTCTCTTAGAAAGTGATATTACTAAATTATAATAAAGATTTGATTATAGATTATCTTTCATTTGCTACATATGACTCTAGCTTAGATTGAATTGAATAGTTCATTTTTTAGTTTTGGCTACATTTAGAATATTTTGGGAAAATATTTAATGATGATTGGAACCTTATGGTTATCACTAAGGAATAGTGTACCTATGTCTTATTGTAGCAGTCAAATAAATGACATATTCTTTTAAAAAACATGTTATTTTGCTTTTTACTTTAATGCCTTTAAATTAGTTTTCTTACTTATAATGTGGGAGTCATAAATAATTCTATTAAACCATTTGATCCTAAAAAATAAAATCCTCAAAAAAACGACCTTAGAAATGATCAGGCCACAGTGTGAATAATGATTAAACCTCAAATTTAAATTACAATCCCCCCTGAATTGACTAGCCTCTGGTTTTTAATATTATTGGTAAAATGGTCTTCCTCTTACTGAATATTAGTCTCAGTTCTCTTTGCTGTTATTTTAGCAGAGAATTATCCTTTGCAGATTCTCATTCACCCAGGTCTGAACATAGCAAGCAAGAAGATTAGTGTCCCCTAGCAATTTAAGACCTGTGATACTGGCATTTGTTACTTTAATAACATTAGAAAGAACAGGCATGTGTTTAAATGAGAATTTTGCTAAAACAATAGAATCTTAAATGTGGTAAGCTATAATCAAAGGTAATCATGAAACTTTATAAAAAGGGGAAAAACATTAGAAACTTACTATCACAGGGATGATACATGCAGAATATTTAAAGTTGTTCAAAAAGTATTTGGATAAATTCATAGGTGAGAAGAGTGTCTTTCTGGAAAGACACAGGTCCTGGTACTTGTGGGTCCTTGGGAAAATCATTTAACCATTCTGAAGGGCTCAGATTTTTCATCTGTAAAACAAACAAACAAACAAACAAAAAACTCCAGCATAATACTATGCGCTGTTTTTTTTAATATGTTTGTTTTAAAGATAAAATCAAATAATGCTTGAGGAATTGCTAGCATGGACTCTGACAAACCACACATATTCAACAGATACTTTAAAAATCTGAACCTATTTAATGTGAAAAGCCAGGGGAATGGACTAGGGACATGGTTGAAGAAATGAAGAGAGGTAAAACTTAGGAAACTATTTGGGAGTTAGAATAGATATTCCCTTCTAGAGCTATTTGGGTGTTAGATATTATATAGGTTTGTGCTTAATCAGGGGTGTATTGCAAAGGAGCATTCCTGACCCTTGGGAATAATGTCAAGAAATTAAAAGGGCATTATGTCCCATGAATCCCTCTTTAGCTTCTGTCACAGAGAAATTCTTAGATAAGAAAGGAACAATTCAATGAACCTACTGTGCAGAATGACTTAAGTGAATGGAAGTGGGACCATTGCCTCTTTAATATGATTCCCAACTTCCTTCCTGCAAGAGTCCAGGAAACATCTTTGACTTTACGAAATGTGGATTGTAGTTCTCCTGGTTTTCAAGATGAGTATTTGTGTCTTCTTCAAGTTTTATTTGCTTAATCCTGGGAAAGATTTATGACCTCATGATATTCTTCACATTTCTAGGCAGCATGAGGTTTTGCACACAGCAGGTGCTGGACTCTAGGTGACTTCATCACATGCCTCTCTGTGGTGCTGTGTATGTCCTAAGAGTCCAAGGATGTATGTGAAGACCCAGCAAGCCATAGGAAATATGAAGAAGAAAAGCTCCAAATCCACGTGGAAGCAGAGTATGAAGCAATGTAATGGTGCCCGAAGCTGAGAACAGCAGGAGGAAGAAGTCTATCCTGGCAGGAGAAGCTCAGCATTGCCTTGCAGGCAAGAAAACGAGGGCCCACATTATAAAACTCCCTGTGGCTAGCAGCAGCAGTCATTGTTTCTGGAACAGACTGTGAAGATGACTAGTGCTGAAGGAACTGCTATCTGGCTTGCTAGTGACACAATAATCTCTCCATTTTCACCTCTAGGCATAGGAAGCTGTATCTTTTAAAAGCTGAAGTAGAGAGAAACCAGGGGAGGCAGCTCTTGTTCTATCCCAGCATTGCCATTCTCTACCTTCTTTATCTATTTGGATATTTATATTTAATTCTGCAAACTGAAGCTCAAGTTCACTTCTTTTCCTCTTTAAAGGGACAAAATTAGAAAACAAATTAAACACAGGCTGAGAAGAGCCTGTCTTTCATTTAATAACAACATTCAGTAATACTTTTTTTTTAAAATCTGGGAGAATAAATCAGCTTCTTTATTTTTGCTCTTGACCCCTATCCTATAGTCACATAGCCAACTTTGAACTCATAGGTGGTTCCTCCATATTGTTCGGTGTGGCACCGAGAGGAAGGCCTGTAGCCTGTCAGCACACTGTTGTGTGCACTGCAAATAGAACTGACCCGTTCCTCCTCATGGATGGTAATATGAATACCTTTTCTGACTGTATTATATATACAGTTCCTAGAATGAACTGAGACATTCTCTATTAAATCTCTCTCTGAAACTAGTCTTTTGTTTTCCGATTTTTCCCTTAGAACATATACCTCCTTCTCATTGCCCCTATATCCCTCACTTGGTCTGTTTTTAATAATCTCCAAAACAGTATGCCTATATTCCATGTTTTCTCTTATGTAGCTATATTTTATGCTGTGGGAGTCCTCTCATTATTTTTTTTTAGATTTCCATAAACTTATGTATCAAAGTATAACATACATAGAGAAAAATGCATAAATAATATGTGTACAACTCAATGAATTTTTATATATTCCATCATGTTTCTTTCTTACTCAGCTTACATTCCATGGCCCATTGTTGCAATCATTCTCTTACATCACATTCAACTAATTTTCCTCCTCTCAATTTATTGTATGCACTTGATGAAACTCCAACCCTATTTAAATCAAGCTCTCTGCCTACTCAGTTTCTCCTTGCAGTAAACCATGGTGACTGTCTTTCAACTCATGATGTTACTTTAAGTTGACCCTTAGTGCTGGATGGCAAAAATATTATATTTCCTAGCCATTCACTCTCCCACTTTTGGAAATCATCTTTATCTGCTCTTTCTTGAAAGTTCCCACATCCTTCTCTCATCCTCATTCTCAGCTGATGCCCGTTCTTCCACTTGCTAAGAAAAGAGAATCCATAAGAAGGTCATTTTTGCAAGTTTCTGCTACAATAGTTTCTCACTTGGCAGTACTCTTGCAGGTAGTCTGTACTCTCCCTTTCTCCCTGTTACTGTGGTGGGACTGCTCAAGTGCCTAACTAAATCCTCTACTTATCACTAGATCACATTATCTCTCACATACTCAAGAGAAAACAAACATGGTTATGGGGGGAGGGTGGGAAGGGGAAGGAGGGATAAACTGGGAGATTGGGATTAACATATACACACTACTATATATAAAATAGATAACTAATAAGGACCTACTGTGTAGCACAGGCAACTCTACTCAGTATTCTGTAATGACCTATGTGTGAAAAGAATCTAAAATAGAGTGGACATATGTATATGTATAACTGATCCACTTTGCTGTACAGCAGAAACTAACACAACATTGGAAATCACCTATACTCCAATAAAACTTAAAAAAGAAAAAAAGAGAATCTCTATGTTAATTATCCCCTCTCAACACTGCAGTGTCAAATCTTCCATTGATTTTGTATTCCTCACAAGCATAAAAACAAGTCATCATTTCTCCAAACAAAAATAAATATTTAAATGTATATATTATATATATATATATTAAACCCACTTACCCCTCTAATCATTGCCTCAGTTCTCAGCTCTTTTTTACAGAAAAAAACTCTTTGGAAGAGTAGTCTCTATCTGCTGTTTCCAGCCCCTCTTATCCCAGTCAGGCTTTGATTTACACAATTTCTTGAACACTAGTCTTTTCAAGGTCTCCAATGCCTTCTACAATGCTACACCCAATAGTCAATTCTAGGTTTCCATCTTTCTTGATCTATCATCAGCATTTAACAGAGGTATTATTCCTTCTACTATAAAACTTTGCCTTTACTCAACTTCCACTCTCCACTGGTTTTCATTCTATCTCACTGACGACACCTCCTTGCATCTTCTGGATCAGTGGGTCAGCAAACATAACTTCTATAAAAGGCCACATGGTAAACAAATTAGGATTTGTGAGCCAAGTGTGATCTCTGCTGCATTTTCTACTTCTCTTTTTTTAACCCTTATAATATGTAAAAACCATTCTTACCTTGTGGACTGTAAAAAAATAAGCTACAGGCTAGGTTTGGCTCTCTGGGCCAAATCTATAGTTTTCTAACCCTTGTTTAGACTTCTAAATTTCAAAGTGTCCCTGAGCTCAGTCCTTGGATCATTTCTGTAGTCCATATACTAGAGTAGATATCACTCATTCACTTGGGGATTCCATTCAATCTTATGGCTTTAAATACCATATATATGCTTATGAATATAAATAGGCATGTACTTAGCTCAGACCTTGCTCCTGAATTCCAAAACCATATATCTAACTGCCTACTTGATATCTGTGTTTGGACATTCACACTTAATATGCCCCAAACTGAAAAATACTGATTTCTTCCCCAAAGTTGTCCTTGTATTCCCCATTTCAATAAATGCAGCTCTAGTTTCTCAGGATCAGAAGTTGCTGTTCTCATGGACTTTTCTGTTGTTGTTGTATACCACCAAAGTTAATGCATCAGCAAATCCTGTGAGCATGTAGGAATATAGTTATTTATACCTATATCTATATCTATATCTATATCTATCTATATAGATACAACTATATCAAATGGGTCTTTTCTTTTTATCCATACCACTACTGTGGTCTAAAACACCATCATCTCTTACTTGGCTTATTGCAATAATATCCTAAAATAGTGCTTCTCAAAGTATGATCCATTGAATGGCCTATTGCTCTACAAGGAGAAAAAGAGCTTATGTCACCATATAAATGAACCGTATCACTATTCATACAATTTAGTTCAGCCAGCTTTTTTCCTTAGTAAGACTTTCTCAATGCAGGGAGCAGTGCATTTATTTATATTTGTCATAAACTTCTCATCTAGTGACATTTTGAGTAGCACAGTCCTACAGGTCTTCCTGCTGATGGCTTTTTACATCTTATATTTTATTCTCATTACAGTAGCTTAAGTCGTCATTTTAAAAACATAAGCTAGATCATATTAAAACCTCCCAATGGCTTTACATCTCACTTAAAGCCCAGTCCTTAAATGGCCTTCATTCTTTTATACATTGTCTTTCTTGTCACCTTTATGAATGTCTTTCTCTTTCTCCCTTGCTCACTCCATTACAGCCAAATGAGCAAAGCTCCTTCTCTAGGGCCTTTTCACTTGCTCTTCCCTGTGTCTTCTTCCAGATAGCTGTAGGGTTCACTTTCTCATGTTTGTCAGGTCCTTGCTCAGATGTCAGCAACATATCAACATATCCTTCTTGATTAGTTTATTTAATTTTCCCACTTTTATTTCTAGCATTCTATCCCCTTTTTCTGATTCTTTTGTCTTTATTGTGATTATTGCCATATGACACACTATATGTTTTGTTCATTTTCTAACTTTTATAATAGAACATAAATTTCATGAAGGCAGGGCATTAGTTTGTCTTATTTAATGATGCATTTCCAGTGTCTAGAACAGTGTCTGGTATATAGTAGGTGTTAAAAAAGATCAATTGAACCTACTAATAAACAGAATAAACAGGTTATATTGCAAACTTATATTGTAACTTTTATCATAGTGTAATAATTACATATATATCATTTTTAGAGTATAAATTAGCAAAATAAACACTTGTTTTTGTAGCAGTAGTTCTTAGCACAGTGTCCGTAGGAGAAAATGCAGAAGGCACACAGGAAATTGTTAAATATAAGAACTTATAGCAGGGGTCCTCAACCCCCAGGCCATGAACAGGTACCAGTCTGTGGCCTGTTAGGAACTGGGCCACACAGTAGGTGAATGGAGGACAAGTGAGCAAAGCTTCATCTGCTGCTGCCCATCACTGGAATCACCACCTGAACCATCCCCAATGCCCCCACCCAGGTCCGTGGAAAAATTGTCTTCCATGAAACCAGTCCCTGGTGCCAAAGAGTTTGGGGACTGCTGCCCTATAGGACCTTTTGCCTGCAGTGTAAAACCAGTACCACCAGATGGCGATGACTTATATATAAATTACTGAGATGTACTCCAAGGTATCTAAAAATGTGAAAGCCATCACAACTAACTGCTGAACCATCATTGACAGGAAGACAATGGAACTCACCAAAAAAGATACACCACATCCAAAGACAAAGGAGAAGCCACAATGAGATGGTAGGAGGGGCGGAATCACAATAAAATCAAATCCCATAACTGTTGGGTGGGTGACTCACAAACTGGAGAACACTTATACCACAGAAGTCCACCCGCTGGAGTGAAGGTCCTGAGCCCCACGTCAGGCTTCCCAACCTGTGGAGTCAGTATTGGGAGGAGCAATTCCTAGAGAAACAGACTTTGAAGGCTATCAGGATTTGATTACAAGGACTTCGGCAGGACTGGGGGAAACAGAGACTCCACTCTTGGAGGACACACACAAAGTAGTGTGTTCATTGGGACACAGGGGAAGGAGCAGTGACCCTACAGGAGACTGAACCAGACCACATGCTAGTGTTGGAGAGTCTCCTGCAGAGGCGGGGTGTGACTCTGTCTCACTGTGAAGAAAAGGACACTGGCAGCAGAAGTTCTGGGAAGTACTCCTTGGTGTGAGCACTCCCAGAGTCTGCCATTAGCCCCACCCAAGAGCCTGGGCTCCAGTGTTGGATGGCCTCAGGCCAAACGACCAACAGGGAGGGAACCCAGCCCTACCCATCAGCAGACAAACAGATTAAAGTTTTACTGAGCTATGCCCACCAGAGCAACAGTCATCTCTACCCACCACCAGATGCTACCATTAGGAAACTTGCATAAGTCTCTTAGATAGCCTCATCCACCAGAGGACAGACAGAAGAAGCAAGAAGAATTACAGTCTGCAGCCTGTGGAACAAAAACCACATTAACAGAAAGATAGACAGATGAAAAGGCAGAGGGCTATGTACCAGATGAAGGAACAAGTAAAAACCCCAGAAAAACAACTAAAAGAAGTGGAGATTGGCAACCTTCCAGAAAAAGAATTCAGAATAATGATAGTGAAGATGATCCAGGACCTTGAAAAAGAATGGAGGCAAAGACCGAGAAGATGCAAGAAAAGTTTAACAAAGACCTACAAGAATTAAAGAACAAACAAACAGAGATGAACAATACAATAACTGAAATGAAAAATATACTAAAAGGAAACAATAGCAGAATAACTGAAGCAGAAGAACAGATAAGTGACCTGGAAGACAGAATGGTGGAATTCACTGCCATGGAACAGAAAAAAAAAAAAAAAAAAAAAAGGAAAGAAAAGAAATGAAGAGAGCCTAAGAGACCTCTGGGACATTAAAAGCAAAAACATTCTCATTATAGAGGTCCCAGAAGAGAAGAGAGAGAGAAAGGACCCGAGAAATTATTTGAAGAGATTATAGTAGAAGAAATTACCTAACATGGGAAAGGAAATAGCCACCCAAGTCCAGGAAGCACAGAGAGTCCCATACAGGATAAACCCAAGGAGAAACAGGCTGAGACACATAGTAATCAAATTGGCAAAAATTAAAGACAAAGATAAATTATTGAAAGCAGCATGGAAAACATGACAAATAACATACAAGGGAACTCCCTTAATGTTAACAGGTGATTTCTCAGCAGAAACTCTACAAGCCAGAAGGGAGTGGCATGATATACTTAAAGTGATGAAAGGGAAGAACCTACAAGCCAGATTACTCTACCGGGGAGGAGCTCATTCAAATCAAAATCAAAAGCTTTACAGACAAGCAAAAGCTAAGAGAATTCAGCACCACCAAATCAGCTCTACAACAAATGCTAAAGGAACTTCTCTAAGTGGGAAACACAAGAGAAGAAAAGGACCTACAAAAACAAACCCAAAACAATCAAGAAAATGGTAATAGAAACACACATATTGATAACTACCTTAAAAGTAAATGGATTAAATGCTCCCACCAAAAGACACAGTCTTTCTGAATGGATACAAAAACAAGACACATATATAAGCTGTCTACAAGAGAACCACCTCAGACATAGGGATACCTACAGACAGAAAGTGAGGGGATGGAAAAAGATATTCCATGCAAATGGAAGTCAAAAGAAAGCTGGAGTATTAACATTCATACCAGGTAAAATAGACTTTAAAATAAAGAATGTTACAAGACACAAGGAAGGACACTACATAATGATCGAGGGATCAATCCAAGAAGAAGATATAACAATTATAAATATATATGAACCCAACATAGGAGCACCTCAATACATAAGGCAAATGCTAAGAGCCCTAAAAGAGGAAATCAACAGCAACACAATCATAGTGGGGGACATTAACACCACTTAAACCAATGGACAGATCATCCAAACAGAAAATTCATAAGGAAACACAAGCTTTAAATGACACAATAGGCCAGATAGATTTAATTGATATTTATAGGACATTCCATCCAAAAACAGCAGATTACACTTTCTTCTCAAGTGTGCACGGAATGTTCCCCAGGATAGATCACATCGTGAGTCACAAATCAAGGCTCAGTAAATTTAAGAAAATTAGAATCAAATCAGGTGTCTCTTCTGACCACAACCCTATGAGATTAGAAATGAATTACAAGGAAAAAAACGTAAAAAAAACACAAAGACATAGAGGCTAAACACTACATTACTAAATAACCAAGAAATCACTGAAGAAATCAAAGAGGAAATTAAAAAAAATACCTAGAAACAAATGACAGTGAAAACTCGATGATTCAAAACCTATGGGATGCAGCAAAAGCAGTTCTAAGAAGGAAGTTTATAGGTATACAAGCCTACTTCAAGAAACAAAAAAAAAATCTCAAAAAAACAGTCTAGTATTACACCTAAGCGAACTAGAGAAAGAAGAACAGAAAACCCGCAAAGTTAGCAGAAGGGAAGAAATCATAAAGATCAAAGCAGAAATAAGTGAAATAGAAACAAAGAAAACAATAGCAAACATCAATAAAACTAAAACTGGTTCTTTGAGAAGATAAACAAAATTGATAAACCATTAGCCAGACTCATCAAGAATAAAAGGGAGAAGGCTCATCAACTGAATTAGAAATGAAAAAAGGGAAGTAACAACTGACACTGCAGAAATACAAAGGATCACGAGAGATTATTACAAGCAACTATATGTAAATAAAATGGATAACCTGGAAGAAATGGACAAATTCTTAGAAAAGCACAACTTTCTGAGACCGAACCAGGAAAAAAATAGAAAGTCTGAACAGACCAACCACAAGTAATGAAATTGAAACAGTGATTAGAAATCTTCAAACAAACAACAGTCTAGGACCTGATGGCTTCACAGGTGAATTCTATCAAACATTTAGAGAAGAGATAACACCCATCCTTCTCAAACTCTTCCAAAAATTTGTAGAGGAAGGAAAACTCCCAAACTCATTCTATGAGGCCACCATCACCCTGATACCAAAACCAGACAAAGATACTACAAAAAAAGAAAATTACAGACCAATATCACTGATGAATATAGATGCAAATATTCTCAACAGAATACTAGCAAAAAGAATCCAACAACACATTAAAGGGGTCATACACCATGATCAAGTGGGATTTATCCCAGTGATGCAAACATTCTTCAATATATGCAAATCAATGAATGTGATACACCATATTAACAAATTGAAGAAGAAAAAATCATATGATCATCTCAATATATGCAAACTAAGCTTTTGACAAAATTCAACACCAATATATGATAAAAACTCTCCAGAACGTGGGCATAGAGGGAATCTACCTCAACATAATAAAGGCCATATATGAAAACCCCACAGCAAACATCATTCTCAATGGTGAAAAACTGAAAGCATTTCCTCTAAGATCAGGAACAAGACAAGGATGTGAAGTCTCACCACTATTATTCAGGATAGTTTTGGAAGTCCTAGCCATGGCAATCAGAGAAGAAAAAGAAATAAAAGGAATACAAATTGGAAAAGAAGAAGTCAAACTGTCGCTGTTTGCAGATGACATGACACTATACACAGAGATTCCTAAAGATGCCACCAGAAGACTACTAGAGCTAATCAATGAATTTGGTAAATTTGCAGGATACAAAATTAATGCACAGAAATCTCTTTCATTCCTATACACTAATGATGAAAAATCTGAAAGAGAAATTAAGGAAACACTCCCATTTACCATTGCAACAAAAAGAATAAAATGCCTAGGAAAAATCCTACTTAAGGAGACAAAAGACCTGTATGCAGAAAGCTATAATACACCGATGAAAGAAATTAAAGATGTTACCAACAGATGGAGAGATATACCATGTTCTTGGATTGGAAAAATCAATATTGTGAAAATGACTATACTATCCAAAGCAATCTACAGAATCAATGCAATCCCTACCAAATTACCAATGGCATTTTTTACGGAACTAGAACAAAAAAGTCTCAAAATTTGTATGGAGACACAAAAGACCCCGAATTGTGAAAGCAGTCTTGAGGGAAATAATTGGAGCTGGAGGAATCAGACTCCCTGACTTCAAACTATACTAAAAAGCTACAGTAATCAAGACAATATAGTACTGGCACAAAAACAGAAACATAGATCAATGGAACAAGATAGAAAGCCCAGAGATAAACCCATGTACCTATGGTCAACTAATCCATGACAAAGGAGGCTAGCATATACAATGAAGAAAAGACAGTCCTTTCAATAAGTGGTTCTGGGAATACTGGACAGCTACATGTAATAGAATGAAATTAGAACACTCCCTAACACCATACACAAAAATAAATTCAAAATGGATTAGAGACCCAAATGTAAGATCAGACACTATAAATCTTTTAGAGGAAAACTTAGGAAGAACAATCTTTGGCATAAATCACAGCAAGATCTTTTTTGATCCACCTCCTAGAGAAATGGAAATGAAACCAGAAATAAACCAATGAGACCTAATGAAACTTAAAAGCTTTTGCACAGGAAAGGAAACCATAAAAAAGCTGAAAAGACAACCCAAAGAATGGGAGAAAATATTTGTAAATGAAGCAACGGACAAAGGATTAATCTCCAAAATATATAAACAGCACATGCAGCTCAATATTAAAAAAAACAAACAACCCAATCCAAAAATGGGCAGAAGACCTAAATATACATTTCTCCAAAGAAGAGACACAAATGGCCAAGAGACACATGAAAAGCTTCTCAACATCACTAATTATTAGAAAAATGGAAATCAAATCTACAATGAGGTATCACCTCACACCTGTTAGAATGGGCATCATCAGAAAATCTACAAACAACAAATGCTGGAAAGGGTGTGGAGAAATGGGAATCCTCTTGCACTGTTAGCGGTAATGTATATTGATATAGCCACTATGGAGAACAGTATGGAGTTTCCTTAAAAAACTAAAAATAGAATTACCATATGACTGAGCAATCTCACTCCTGGGCATATACCCACAGGTAACCATAATTCAAAAAGACACATGCACCCCAATGTTCATTGCAACACTATTTCCAATAACCAGGTCATGGAAGCCACCTAAATTCCCATGGACAGCTGAATGGATAAAGAAGAAGTGGTACATATATACAATGGAATATTCCTCAGCCATAAAAAGCAACCAAATTGGGTCATTTGTAGAGACATGGATGTATTCTAGAGTCTGTCATACAGAGTGAAGTAAGTCAGAAAGAGAAAAACAAATATCGTATATTAACACATATATGTAGAACCTAGAAAAATGGTACAGGTGAACTGGTTTGCAGGGCAGAAATTGAGACACAGATGTAGAGAACAATGTATGACACCAAGGGGGGAAAGTGGAGTAGGGTGGGGGTGAGAGAAAAGATTAAAAAAAATAATAATATAAGCACCATTCATCCAAAAAATAATAATAATAATAAATAAATAAACATGTGAAAGCCAAAATTTCTTTAACATTAAAAATATTGTATAAAAAATTGAGGGGGCTTCCCTGGTGGCGCAGTGGTTGAGAGTCCGCCTGCCGATGCAGGGGACACGGGTTCGTGCCCCGATCCCGGAAGATCCCACATGCCGCGGAGCGGCTGGGCCCGCGAGCCATGGCCGCGGAGCCTGTGTGTCCGGAGCCTGTGCTCCGCAACGGGAGAGGCCACAGCAGTGAGAGGCCCGCGTACAGCAAAAAAAAAAAAAAAAAAAAAAAAAAAAAAAAAAAAAAAAAAAAAATTGAAAGTAAAATTAATAACAATTAAAAATATATAAAGTATAATTTAATTTTATATTAAAATATAAACACAAATGTTGGTAGCAGAATAATGTTGCATTAAGTCGTCTGATTTAGAATGCCATTTGGTACTTAAGGAAAACGAAATTATAGCCACTGAAGTAGCTTACTACTTCTAACTTCCTATAATCTGTCACATTTCCAGGGACTTTATAATGGAAAATTTATTTCAAAATCCTCTTGGGTTCTTTCTTTGGAAGTAGGAATCTCTTTAGAGTCTGTTATGGTGTTTTTTTCCTTGCAAACTTTTATTAATTGTCTTTGTTCATAACAAATAACTCCCACATTTTCCTGGGCTTTACCTCCAGGAACTACACCAGGTTCACAGTTGAAGATGAAGAATGAGAACCTTTAGCTTTGGCAGGGGGTAAGGAAGAATAAACTCTGTGAAATACACCTGGGACCCTTTCCATGATAAGACCCATACTCCAGCTAAAATGACTTTGCTAGACATTTAATCTTCCTTTCTCACCTAAGGAAGGAAAGAAAAAACAGTCAATAAGAGTTACAGATTCAAAGAAATAGCCTTGAGAAGCTAAAGAGGAAAGCAGTGGGCAGAAGGCTAAAACTACACCACTGGAGACACATTGTGAAGGTCACAGCCCCAAGTCTGTGTGACTCACAAAATGACTGATATTTAATCATAAGATTCTAAAGTTATCACCACACCAACAGTGTTCCAGCATGACAACCATGGGTAATAGCTGAAAGAGCTGAAATACACAGACTCTCCTTAAGGAGAAGGACTTAAGGAAGTCTAAAGTCAAGAGGGGAGACAAAAACAAAGACACTAGAGGAATCTGAAGCCTCTGGCACATATACTTATAGCCAACATTAAACACATCCCAGCTCCTGGGCAGATTAACATAAACCCTCACTTAAAAGCCTTGTTTACCTCAGTTTCTATTATTCGGTGCAATATGTATAGCTTTCAACAATAACAACAACAAATTACAAGGCATGCAAAAAAAAAAAACAATATAAAATACAGTCTGAGGAGACAAAGGCAATCATCAGAACAGGAGAAGGATATGACACAGATGTTGGAAGATAGGTAATTTAAAATAACTATGCTTAATATATCAGAGGTTCTAATAGAAAAAGTGAAGATCAAGCAAGAATATATAATGTAAACAGAGTGATGGAAACTCTAAGAAAAATCTAAAGGAAATTCTACAAATAAAAATCATGATAACAGAGATAAAAAATGCCTTTAATGGGCTCATCAGTAGACTGAACAATGGTTAAAGGAAGAATCAATGACCTTGAAGATAGGTCAAGAGAAATATCCCAAACCATAACTCAAAAGAAAAAGAACGAAAAATAGAACAAAATATCAAGAACTTTGGGACAGTATTAAAAAATGTAACATAATCATAATTGGAATACCTGACAGAAAAGGAAGAGAGGCTGGAGCACAAGAAATATTTGAAATAATAATGGCTGAGCACTTTCTAAAAATAATGACGGACACCAAGCAAAAGATCCTGGAAGCTCAAGAAACACCAAACAGGATAAATATCAAAGAAACTCACATCTAGGCATATCATATTCACATTGCAGAAAACCAAGGTCAAAGAAAAAGATCTTGATAAAAGCTGAAGTGGTGATGGTGATGGAAATCCTTACATATGGAGAAAGAACTGGAATTACAGTGGACTTTTTGTCATAAACCATGCAAGGAAGGAAAGTTTGCAGTGAAATATTTAAGGCTTTGAAAGAATAAGCCCACCAAACTAGAATTCTGTATCCAGTGGAATTATCCTTCAAAAATGAAGGTGAAATAAAGACTTTCATAGACAAAAACAAAAGCAAGCAAACAAAAACTGAGGTAATTCATCATCAACAGATATGGCCTAAAATATAAATTAAAATAAGTTCCTCAAGGAGAAGAAAAATGTTATAGGTCAGAAACTCAGATCTATATAAAAAAGAATGACAGAGAAGAAATAAACAAAGGTAAAAATTTTTTTCTTATTCTTAATTGATCTAAAAGATAACTGTTTGCTTAAAGCAATCTAGTAATAATGTAGTATTCATTGATTCTAGCATATGGAAAAAGAAATGAATATATGATATATGCAATGTCACAAGAAATGGGAGGGAACATCTGCACAACAGGTGAAGTGGTGTAGTGTTAGTTGAAGGTGATGAGTCAAAAATGCATATTGAAAACTCCAGGGCAACTATTAAGGTACTGTCAAAAAAAAGTATAATTGATACACACATACACAATGGAATCTAACAAAATGTTCAATTAAACCAAACCGTGTAGAATAAGAAAGGAGAAAAAAAATAAAGAACAAATGTAACAAATAAAAACAGTTGTCAAAATGACAGATATCGATCCAAATATTTAAATAATTGCTTTAACTGTGAGTGGTCTATAAAGCAGAGATTATGAGCACAGAAACAAATTAAGACCTGAATGTATGTAGTTTAGAAGAAACAAACTTTAAATATGAAGACTCAGATAGGTAAAAATAAAAAAATAGAGAAGGTATGTCATATTAAGACAAATCAAAAGAAAGCTGGAATAGTTATATTAATTCAGAACATGAAGATTATTGGGGGGAAAAGGGATATAATAATAATAAAGGGCTCAATTTTCCAAGAAGACATAATAATCATAAATGTGTTTTCACCTAACAGCACAGCATCAAAATACATGGGGCAAATAAATGAAAAATAATGATAGAACCAAAAGGAGAAATAGACAAATCCACAATTATATTTGGAGACTTTAATACTCCTTTGTCAATGATTGAGAGATCAAGGGGGCAGAAAATCGGTAAATATATAGATGACCTGAACAGCATTTTCACTATTAATCAACTTGCTCTAATGACATTTATAGAATACTACACCCAACAAGAGCAGAATACACCTATTTCTGAAGGTTGTATGAAACATTCACTAATATAGACAATAATCTGGGCCATGAAATACACCTTAACAAATTTAAAAGAATGGAAATCATACAAAGCATGTTCTTAGTCTATAATGAAGTTATATTAGAAATCAATTAAAAATGTAGCTGGAAAATCCACAAATACTTGGAGGTTAAACAACACACCTTTAAAGAACATCTGAGTCAAATCAGAAGTCTCAAAAGACACATTAAAAATATTTTGAATGAAATATGGAAATGCAACTTTTTAAAATTTGTGGAATGGGAAGAAATCAGTGTTTATAGGGGAATTTATAGCTTTAAATGCATATATTAGAATGAAAGAGAGTTTAAAAATCAGTGACCTGTGCTTCATTTTAGGAAACTAGGGAAAAAAGTACAAATTAAACCTAAAGCAAACAAAAGAAAAGGAACAGAATGAAGAACACTAATTGGGAGGAAGCATGGTATCAATAAGCAGTTGTCTCAGGTGACTGCCTTGATAAAGACAGATTTCATGGTAGATATGAAGCACCACTTTGGCATTGCCCAAAATGTAATTTTTAGTGTTAATTTATCCAAATATTTTTCTATTTGTGATACCTTTGCAAATATAATAACCTCTATCTGTGTATCTTTTAAAGTGAATATGTAGAGCCTGTGAAAGTATATGTACAAGGTGCCTTTTCCCTGTGATTTTTTTTCCATTCAGATTCAATATTGTCTTTGCACCTTAATTTCTATGATCCATAGATAGCAGCAGACACAGACTCACAAATGAATGATGCTAGGTTTATCAGAACATGAAGGATCAGTGACTAATTATGACAGGAGTGTTCAGAGAAGGCACAGTTTGTGCTGAATCCTGACTCACCATTCAGGCACTTGATGATATTACTAGAACTGAGTATCATGGAGGACAGGATGGATCACAAGCAGGAGGTAAGGATGCAGTTAGATAGACAGGTTAAGTAATATTGTGAAGGTCTTTGTATTTCATGCTAAGGAGCTTATGATTAATCCTTAATGGGAGATAATGGAGGGTTATTGAAAGCAAGTTAAAAAAAATAAATTTTGAGAAAGAATGAGCCATAGTTGGGTTAGGACTGGAATTAGGTAGTCATTATATTTGTTACCTGTGCTCATTTTTATAGGCTCTCTCCTCATATTATAGACCAGCATCCTCCATGAATAGGAGAATTTGGGGGCTGATGGCTGTATTTTAGAGCTGGAATAATATTCATGTTCAGTTCCAGCGAGGAAAATGCTAGAGAAGTTTTATTGAATTGCCACAGATCAAATTCTCACCTCTCAGTCATCATCTGTAGTGATAGAGTAATACAATAACATGATGACCCAACCAGTACCACATGATTGGTGTATGAGTGAGAAGAAGTTTACCAAAAAAGATTCACCAGAAGGTGGGGTATTGAGTAGCGTAAACAATGGGAGTCAATGGAAGAGATTATGCAGAATTAGTTACATTTTTATAACTCTTTGGAATTTGGAAGGTTAGTGGAAAGCAATGAAAATGACTTATTACAATCTCAAAATTAGCAAATTAGTGAATCAAAGAAAATCTAAATTCCACTTACATCTAAAGTCCTTCAGCAAGCTAAACAAGTAGAAATATTTACCCAGGCATAAATTTGCAGTCCTCCTGTTTGCATTCCTGTTAATCTGGCTAGGTTTAATGGACTCAGAAATCTGACCTCTAAACATGAGCAACTATTTACAGGCTAGACATAGGAATACCAGGCTCTTTAAGAGGCAGTCTCTCTTATAGAAAAAACTTTTTAGATAGTAACAAAGTAACCAGCCATATCTTAAAGTTTCTGAATATGAGACTGATAGAAACAAAGGTAGTAGAAGATGAAGTGAGATGCTCAGAGTGGAGTGAGAAGTAGAGAGGGAAGGAGACAATGAGAAATACTGAGTGACAAGCACAGCAGCATCACTAGCATAAGTCAAGTGGACACCTGTTTCTGAAAGGTGGTTAAGATGATCAAATTGTGTAAATTGCTTGTAGATTACATCCCCTGGGAAGCAGACTCTGAGACAGAGATTAGTGTGCAGGACATTTATCAATATTTAGGGAGTGCTTTGGGAATATGAATAGGAAGGATGGGAAGGAGGTTTGGGCAGAAGGAAAATTTGAGCTGTGATATAATTCCAAGCAAGTTTTCAGCCAAGCCCATGGAGAGTTCTGGAACTGGGATATCTTTGAATTTTTCCCAACTTGGGGCAAGAGGATCAGGACTTTACACCCACATTGTAATTAATCATTGGATCAGAGCTGCCTGTAGAAGGTGGCATGACCTTGGATAAGAAAGTATTCTTCAGTCAAGGCAATCTCCAAAGACGGCTGACAGCAAAGGGTCATCTTCCAGCAGCAATCCCAGCTGCTGGCGGGGGGGAATATGTCCTTCCTCCCTGAAGGAAAATCTGGGTGACATGCCACACAGGGATATAAAAAATTACCTATTTCATAGGGTAGCTGTTAAGATTAAATGAATTAATATGTGAATAACACTTAGAACAGTATCTGGCACATAGTAAGCATTATATAAAAGTGATTGCTGCCATTTTTCTTATTATTAATGACTGAATGGAAAGAATTCATAAGGTTCTGACAGGTTTGTTTTGACATGTTTATGGTAGTGATTTAATCAAACTTTGCTGCTAACAGCTTCCAAAGAGAATAATGTTTAATGAATTGAAATGTTTCCTTCATTTCTTGTGGAAAAAGAATACAGAAAAGAAAAACCTAAATGTGATCCTAATCTGTTTGCATACCTCTTGATTCAGATTTAAATCCTAGGGTTGGTCTCAGCTGCTCTGAGTTCTGTACATGATCCACCATCCTGCACTCCGTTCTAATGTGTTCCATCATTGCAGTCTGAGAGGCGTGGTGGCATTTAGCTTAATATTGATTCACAGTTGGATTCTTTTCAATTTTGGCTTGTATTTACTGTGATCACCGTTACGAACTTGGTCAGGCTCCAGATGCTGTTCCGAGACATAATGAGAAGGCGGAGCTGGTGGAAAGAGGCAACATTGCCTAGGGATGCAAGAGAAATTTACACGTATCATATTGTAGGATTCTTGAATCCAAGGCAGAAGCACTTGAATCCAAGCACTTCTTGAATCCAAGCCAGATGGTCTGAGTTCAGACTCCTGTTTTTGTATCTCGGACTGCAGTCCTAACAGAGCTAGCTGTGCTTAGTTTCAAATAGATATAAACTTCTTTAGTTGGCTCAAATATTTGGCTCAAATATTTGGTTGCTTCAAATGTTTATCTTCCATTTAGAAAAATATCCTTTGCCTGATGAAAGTATATATCAGTTGTAGAACCATAGTCAGCATTTATCTGTATATACACACCCTTTTCTATGTGGTATATATAATAGTGGATGACAATAGGAAGACAGAAGTGTTGTTCTTTATTAAAGACTTCTTCATTTTTAAAGTTTTGAGTTCTTCTTTGACTTTGGAAAATATTTTTATAAAAGTGGCTATCAGTCCTGGCTGAACATAAGGATCACCCATGGAGTTCTTTAAAAAATAGAGATGGCTACACCTTGCCTACTGAGTAAATATCTCTTGGGATGGGGTTTGGTGTCTCTAGAATAATTTCAAAAGTGATTCTGATGAACAACCAGGATTTAGAACACTGAGTTATACATGTTAGTTCTTTATGGTCTGCTTCTTTAAACAGCAATGATGGTTTTCATTTTGTGAGTGTCAGGTGCTTGTTAAGAACTTTCTCTGCAATGTTTTCAATGACCCTATGAGTTACACCTTATTATTTCCATTTTATGATGAGCTCAGTGAGATTAAATAACTTGCCTAAGCTTGGTTTGTCTGACTTCAAAGCCTATGTTCAATCCACAAATTCATGCAGTCAAGGATGCTTATAATTCAAGAGAGTGTACTAAGACTCTCTGCTAAATTGTTAGGATTATAGACACCCTTTTGCTGATGCTCAAATTACTAATCATCATAGCTCATAAGAGGGTAATTTAATGTGTGTAACTTCTTACTATTCCCATGACAAATGCAGTGTAGTAAAAATGCACAAGAAAGGAGAAAAATAGTCTTTATTAATTTTTACTATCACATTTTAAGTCTGAAGCTGGGGAAATAATGTATTATTACCAGACACATTAAATAGCCCAGCGAGCAGATCAATAACAAAGTGCAAAGACCACAAAATCCCCTCTTATCTCTGTCTTTTAGACATATATCAAATTTATCACTCTTCCTGGATGCTGTTCTTCTTGGCTTCTACTAAATTACTTCCCTGTTAGCCCTATACTCCGGGTCTGCCTTCCTCTCTGTTAGATTTTGCTTTTTGGCTGTGTCACAATCGTGTTGCAAATGCTGATGGTCCTGTGTGATATCAGAGGATGTTAATCCTAACTACTTTGTCAAAAAAGTCAGTGCCATGTAGATCTTCAATGTTATGTTATTTTCCCAACTTCCTGCTACATGACAATGCTTTTCAATTTAAATATATGTTCTCAGGACAAGGAGATGTTAATAATTCAAGCAGCTGTAATGTATTAAACTACTAGAAAATTCTTATAGGCCAGTAGTTTTGTTCTGTTCATTCCCCTGGTTATTTTTTAGATTAGTAGTTAGATTTGGCAGAGTTATAGTGAAAGAATAATGGAAGGCCCAAGGTTAGTTTCCTTATTTTAAAAATACTAGCCAGGATTATTTTTTAGCTTATAATAATTTACCTTAAGAAAAGAAGATTTGTAATAAAACACTACGGCTTCACTAGAGTGGACCTTATTCAGAAGGACCTACAGTGTTAATTCACAGCACAGACAACTGTTATCTACTTGAGCAGTGCTTCTGAACTGTTTCCTGATTGAATGTGTGTGTATGTGCGGCACTTTATATTAAAGCTTCAAGTCAGAGATATTTATGTGAAGCTGTAGTCACATGCTTAAGGCTTTCATTGAACGCTTTGAGTTTCAGCTGATTCAACACAGCTGCTTCAAATAAAGCAAACGCGACCTGAAAACAGGATGAAAAATGGAGACGAATTGACTAAAATTGAGTGGCATGGTTGTTTGGGCTCAGAGGTGACTCAATTATTGAGACAAACCAGACAGGCAACAGCTTGTAGTAAAATATGCATGCCATTTAGGGAGGGCAGAGGCATAAACTGTCCTCTCACTGGTAAATGGCTTATGGTCATTATGGAAATAACTGTTTACAAGAGCTCATTTAAGCTTTTCCTTATATAACAAAACCTCAGGTATTAAAACCTGTAGATAAAAAAGCATTCTGGGAGTTTACTAGTCCTTCACACATAAGCATTCTTGAAATGATAAGGTGGTACATTATATGAATCATGTTTTGTATTCCAAAGTGTCTGTCAATATCATCTGAATACATTTACTTTAATCAGTTACTGAAATAATTTTCTTCCTCATTGATAAATGCACTTAACATGACTTCCTATCTTTCTATGCTCTTTACTCTGTCCACAACATTTTTCCTTTCCTTAGCCATTATTCTTTATACATAGATGTATCTGTTCCTTGATAGAGCTCTCCCAAAAGTGTAACTGAGGTCATTGACTGCTTATTTTAACAGAGAAGTTTCATACGTATCTATATATCTTTTGCAAATTATTAATAATTCTATAGTTATAATTTATCCTCATTATTATTTTCTTTAGATTGTTTAAAATAACTCAGAGTTCAAAACCCCCTTTTGAAATTTGTGTGCTGGGGGTGCTTTGGTTGACTATCAAGGATGGAATGACTAGAACTTAGTGAACTGAATAAAAGGCAACTTGACCTGGTGGTAGACACAGGCTGGAAAAGGAGAAGAGGATTTTAATCTCAGCTCTATTAATACTAGCTATGGTCAGTGGTCTACTACCTTAACCCTTTTGGCCTCTCCTTGTTCAGCTGTAAAATGAAGTATTAATTTGAACTAGATCAGTGATTTTAAAAACAGTTTCTTAGCAGACAAATCTATTCCTCAATTAAGTGGAAATTAATGTGTTCAAGAGATATAAGAAATGCTGTGATGATTAAGGTAAGGTGACAGGCGCCTGAGTCCAACCTCCTTTGCTCTCATCCCCTGAAGCCGCTTCTGAGATATATCCATAGAATCCCATAGAATCTGTAGAAACCAGTATTAAAACAAAAATAAAACAACAACAACAAAAATTTACTATACCTTAGATTCTTTCCAAAACCAGTTTTCCAAAGATCTTTTTCAAACTGAAATGTGCATTCATAAAAATAAACCCTCCAGATTGTGTGCCAATGCCCAGGCATCATCCAGTTGTCTGCCGTGTAAACCACCCCCCCGCCAGGGTTCATTGATTGTTTGCATTCTGCCTTGTTTTGTTTGTTCAGCAGTACAAATCTATACCCACACAAATGAGAGAACGGGGCCTTTGTGAAGCACAGCCACCCAGAGAGTATAAAGCATACATACAGATCAATGGTTCAAATCATGGCTACAGATACATTTCGGGTGGAAGGTAGATGATGATTCTTATTACTGCAAGACAATGTAAAAAATATTGTCCTCATCCAAATGCTACAGCAAAGCTCTTTTTCTCTCCTTATTTACAGCCCCCCTTCAGTCCCTGTCTGAGTTAAGGAACATTGAATGGTTAGCTTTCTTTTCACTGGCATTTGTTTTCCAATTTACATAATTGAAGTTTTGGCTGAACTCTGAGCTTTCAAATACAATTTGAATACTACTGTTCATTTTATACAGAACACAAATACAAAGCAGTAACTTATCAGAAGTGTTACTAGAGAGCTAAGCATAATACATTTCTATTAAAAACAACAACTAAAAGACAACTAAAGACACTAGTCTGAGCATTATTAAACTGAGAGGACTAAAGCATCCATTTTTTGGTGTTAAGGAGCAAATGGTTGTTGGGTTAAATTCCAATATGGGGCTGGAATGTTGAGACTTCTGGAAGTTTATGACCCTAAGACATTTTGGGATATAGATTATTGGGAATAAATACAATAAAATCATTGTTTAATTTTCTTAAGCCCCTTTAGATTAGGAGTTACCATTGTGGGATCTTAAAAAATAATAACACATGAAATATCAAAAGAACATTTTAAAATTACATGTGTGTGAATTCTTACATAAAATGGGGTACATATTATGAGTCAGATACAGGAGGAAAAGGCCGATTTATTTATTTACTTTTATTGAAGTATAGTTGATTTACAGTATTATATTAGTTTTAGGTGTATAACATAGTTATTCAGTAATTTCACAGATTATCCTCTATTAAAAGTTATTACAAGATTAGGGCTATAATTCCTTGTGCTGTACGGTATATCCTTTTTGCTTATCTATTTTATACATAGTAGTTTGTACCTCTTAATCCCATACCTCTAATTTGCTCCTCCTCCCTTTCCTCTCCCCTTTGGTAACTACTAATTTGTTTTCTATATCTGTGAGTCTGTTCTACTTTGCGTATACATTCATTTGTGTTAGTTTTTAGATTCCACATATAAGTGATATCATACAGTATTTGTTTTCCTCTGTCTGACTTATTTCACTAAGCATAATATTATCTAGGTCCATCCATGTTTCTGCAAATGGCAATAGTCCATTCTTTTTTATGTCTGACTAGTATTCCATTGTTATTTATTATTATTATTATTATTATTTTTTTGCTGTACGCGGGCCTCTCACTGTTGTGGCCTCTCCCGTTGCGGAGCACAGGCTCCGGACGCGCAGGCTCAGCGGCCATGGCTCACGGGCCCAGCCGCTCCGCGGCATATGGGATCCTCCCAGACCGGGGCACGAACCCGTATCCCCTGCATCGGCAGGCGGACTCTCAACCACTGCGCCACCAGGGAGGCCCGATTGTTATTTATTATTAATTAATACTAGTTAATATAATTAAAATTACTTTTTAAAGAATGCATGTATCTTCCCTAATCTGAAGGAACTCACTTGAGGAAACAGACATACCTTAATATAAACCAGTATGATAAGTAGTATAATAAAAGTAATAAGCTTTAGTAATGGTTCAAAGTCCTACAACTCTATCTGTGCCCTGTTCACATACCGGAAAGCCTGTAACTACCATCTCCAAAGCATACTATCTCCTTCCACCCTAAAATACTATCTCCTTCCCGTTTATGGAATAATCTCTACTGTGTATACTGGTGGGATGCAATGCCCCACCTCCCACCAGAGAACCTCAGAGGAGAAACCATGGAAGCCAAGGTTTGGGCAAGTGACCTGTGTTCAACCAATTAAATTCTTCCCAAATAATTCTCCCTGTCTCCTCTCCCCTTGTAACTTGAGTGATACAAAGAGGAAGGAATAAATAAAGTTTGGAGGTAGTCTGCCAGTGGTGTCCAGTGGCAGTGGCTGTGTCAAGCAGTGGCAGTGGTAACAGCACAGGAGTTATGTAGAGTGATGGGATACTCTTCCTGCTGGCTCACCCCAGAGCTGTGCTAGTCCCTTCTCCTTTGCTAAGCCTTCCTTGGACTCCCAAGACAACCAGAGTTGGTGTCTATCAAGAAGAACTATGACTGTTAAATGCCCCTAAGATTTTAAAATTTTGTCTAAACATGGTGTCATGTGGACACATATTAAATTAACTAAATAAAAATGACCAATAGTTTTATAATATTGACATTAATTAATTTATATTACATATTTATCATGCACTATGTGCTGGTCATTTTATCAAGCTATTAAACTGTATTGAAAAAAGTTAACAAAATGTAATATTAAACATATTTAGTATTGTTATGTATAGTACTTTACATATTATGTAAAGTACTTCTGTGTCAGAAACTAATCATAATAAAATAATATTAAAAATACTTCCACCTTGACTTACAGTGTGACTGTTAAGTTGTAAAAGCCCAAGAGGCTGCATCTGGGGAGAACATTTGAAATCACATCATTGGCTAAATTGTGATGCTTAAGATGGTTGTTATATGGCAGAGATTTTTAAAGGTCAAGCTCATACTGGAAGTTCTTTTTCTGCCACATCTCAGGGTGTGAAATAAAACACCTTCCAAGGAGGTGATCTATGTCAAAGAAGTAGAGAGCAAATCTGATTATACAGGCAACAGAGGAGCCATTTCTTGAATAGTGTGGCAGAATTGATATTTTTCAGAAATATTTCTTTGCAAAAAAGAACATTTTTATTTTTAAACTTATTTTTAAACATATTTGGGTATGTGTAATAGAAGTTTAAAAAATTCTAGTAAATAAATCTTTAGAAGTCACAGAAGAGGATAAAAAGTTCAGGAATGAGGTAAACTAGGACAATAGAAGCAACAACTACACTGGATATAGTAGGATCGGGGCAGGAAGATTTTTGTGAATATGGATAAACTAATCTGTAGGGACAAGGAAGTAGAAGTTATCATTGGAACCAAAGTGCATGGTATCACAATGCATTTAGTTGTATTTAGGTTGTAAATGATCAGTAAATGAAACATAGTTTATTTTATCAAGCTGGGTTCAAGCATACTCATTTATCCTTCTTATTGTTGGTTTTACACCATCCTTGACTCTTCCCTTTCATCAATCCATTAGTGTTTTTGCTTCTCCTTCCTGATTGTTCTATAATCTTACTTCTCTTTACTCTCAGTGCTAATACCTTGCTTTAGGTCTTCATTATGTTGTACTTTGTTTATTTCAGTAGCCTTTTAAATGGTTTAAAAACTCCAGGATTTTTCCTACACAGCTGCTCCTTTCTCCTGCGTATAGAGTACCATTAGTAAAAATACAAAACTAATTTTAACTTATTTCTTTAGAATTGTTCAGTAACATTGCATCATTTCAAGTTAAAGTTCCAAATTCTTTGTGCAATATGCAAGATGATTCACGGACTAGTTTCTGTTTAATTTTTTTTTTTCCTTTAGCTCCACTAAACTTTTGTGCTTTCTTTAGAAGATACTACATCTCTCTTGCCACATACCTTTTTTCATATATAGTTTGCTGGCCTTTCTCTGTTTCTATGCCTACCCAAAACTCTTTTTTCTTCAAGATGCATCTCAAGTATCTCCTCTTATGTGAAGTCTCCCAGTTGTAATTGCTTCTAAAGCGACCAGTGCATTTACCAAACTGTTTTGATTATTATCTGCTCTTTTGTCTCGCTCCCGTGTTAAATGCTGAGTTCAAGAGATTTGAGAAGATGGCAAAAGAGTAAGATGTGGAGATCATCCTCCTCCCCACAAATACATCAGAAATACGTCTACATGTGGAACAACTCCTACAGAACACCTACTGAACGCTGGCAGAAGACCTCAGGCCTCCCAAAAGGCAAGAAACTCCCTCACGTACCTGGGTAGGGCAAAAGAAAAAAACAGAGACAAAAGAATAGGGACGGGACCTGCACCAGTGGGAGGGAGCTGTGAAGGAGGAATGGTTTACACACACTACAAGCCCCTTCGTGGGCAGAGACTTCGGGTGGTGGAGGGAGAAGCTTCAGAGCCACGGAGGAGAGCACAGCAACAGGGGTGTGGAGGGCAAAGTGGAGAGATTCCTGCAAAGAGGATCGGTGCTAACTGGCAATCACAAGCCCGAGATGCTTTTCTGCTCACCTGCCGAGATGGGCAGGGGCTGGGAGATGAGGCGCGGATTTTGATCGGAGCGCAGGGAGAGGACTGGGGTTGATGGCGTGAACACAGACTGAAGGGGGCCAGTGCCCAACGGCTAGCCGGGAGGGAGTCCGGGTAAAGTCTTGACCTGCCAAAGAGACAAGAGACTTTTTCTTGCCTCTTGGTTTCCTGGTGCTCGAGGAGAGGGGATTAAGAGTGCTGCTTAAAGGAGCTCCAGAGACGGTCGCAAGCCACGCTATCAGCGCGGATTTAAGAGACAGGCATGAGATGCTAAGGCTGCTGTTGCAGCCACCAAGAAGCCTGTGTGTGAGCATAGGGCACTATCCCCACCTCCCCTCCCGGGAGCCTATGCAGCCCACCACTGCCAGGGTCCCGTGATCCAGGCCCAACTTCCCTGGGAGAATGCACGGTGCGCCTCAGGCTGGTGCAAAGTCACACCGGCCTCTGCCGCCACAGGCTCGCCCCACACTCCGTACCCCTCCCTCCCCCCGGTGTGAGTGAGCCAGAGCCCCCGAATCAGCTGCTCCTTTAACCCCGTCCTGTCTGAGCGAAGAACAGATGCCCTCAGGCGACCTACACACAGAGGCGGGGCCAAATACAAAGGTGAAACTCGGGGGCTGTGCAAACAAAGAAGAGACAGGGAAACCTCTTCCAGCAGCCTCAGAAGCAGCGGATTAAATCTCCACAATCAACTTGATGTACGCTGCATCTGTGGATAACATGAATAGACAACAAATCATCTGAAATTGAGGAGGTGTACTTTGGGAGCAAGATAGATTATTTTTTTTCCATTTTCCTCTTGTTGTGAGTGTGTATATGTATGCTTCTGTGTGAGATTTTGTCTGTAGAGCTTTGCTTTCACCATTTGTCCTAGGTTTCAGTACGTCAGGGTTTTTTTTTAAACTTAAATTTTTTTTTCTTAATAATTATTTTTTTATTTTAATAACTTTATTTTATTTTATCTTACTTTATTTTACTTTATCCTCTTTCATTCTATTTTTTCTCCCGTTTATTCTGAGCCGTGTGGAGAAGAGGCTCTCTATGCTACAGCCACGCATCAGGGTTGTGCCACTGAGGTGGGAGAGCCAACTTCAGGAAACTGGTCCACAAGAGACCTCCCAGTTCCACGTAATATCAAAGGGCAAAAATCTCCCACATCTCTCTCTGAACACCAAGACCCAGCTTCACTAAACGACCAGCAAGCTACAGTGCTGGATACCCTATGCCAAACAACTAGCAAGACAGGAACACAGCCTCACTCATTAGCAGAGAGGCTGTCTAAAATCATAATAAGGGCACAGACAACCCAAAACACAGCAACAGACGTGGACCTTCCCACCAAAAAGACAAGATCCAGCCTCACCTACCAAAACACAGGCACTAGTCCCCTCCACCAGGAAGCCTACACAACCCACTGAACCATTCTTAGCCACTGGGGACAGACGCCAAAAACAACGGGAACTATGAACCTGCAGCCTGTGAAAAGGAGACCCCAAACACAGTAAGATAAGCAAAATGAAAAGACAGAAAAACACACTGAAGGAGCAAGGTAAAAACCCACCACACCTAAAAAATGAAGAGGAAATAGGCAGTCTACCTGAAAAAGAATTCAGAATAATGATAGTAAAGATGATCTAAAATCTTGGAAATAGAATTGAGAAAATGCAAGAAACATTTAACAAGGACCTACAAGAACTAAAGGGAAACAAGCAATGATGAAAGCACAATAAATGAAATTAAAAATACTCCAGAAGGGATCCATAGAAAAATAACTGAAGCAGAAGAAAGGATAAGTGACCTGGAACATAAAACAGTGTAAATAAATACTGCAAAGCAGAATAAAGAAAAAATAATGAAAAGAACTAAGGACAGTCTCAGAGACTTCTGGGACAACATTAAACACACCACCATTCGAAATATAGGGGTTCAGAAGAAGAAGAGAAAAAAAAGGGACTGAGAAAATATTTGAAGAGATTATAGTTGAAAGCTTCCCTAATATGGGAAAGAAAACAGTTAATCAAGTCCAGGAAGCACAGAGAGTCCCATACAGGATAAATCCAAGGAGAAACAGACCAAGGCACATATTAATCAAACTATCAAAAATTAAATACAAAGAAAACATATTAAAAGCAGCAAGGGAGAAACAACCAATAACACACAAGGGAATCCCCATAAGGTTAACAGCTCATCATTCAGCAGAAACTCTGCAAGCCAGAGGGGACTGGCAGGACATATTTAAAGTGATGAAGAAGGAAAACCTGCAACCAAGATTACTCTATCCAGCAAGGATCTCATTTAGATTTGATGGAGAAATTAAAACCTTTACAGACAAGCAGAAGTTGAGAGAGTTCAGAACCACAAAATGAGCTTTACAACAAATGCTAAAGGAACTTCTCTAGGCAAGAAACACAAGAGAAGGAAAAGACCTACAATAACAAACCCAAAACAATTAAGAAAATAGGAATAGGAGCATACATACTGATAATTACCTTAAATGTAAATGGATTAAATGTTCCCACCAAAAGACACAGACTGGCTGAATGGATTCAAAAACAAGACCTGTGTATACGCTCTGTACAAGAGACCTACTTCAGACCTAGGGACACATACAGACTGAAAGTGAGGGGATGGAAAAAGATATTCCATGCAAATGGAAATCAAAAGAAAGCTGGAGTAGCAATTCTCATATCAGAAAAAATAGACTTTAAAATAAAGACAATTACAAGAGACAAAGAAGGCCACTCATAATGATCAAGGAACTGATCCAAGAAGAAGATATAACAATTATAAATATTTATGAACCCAACATAAGAGCACCTTAATACATAAGGCAAATACTAAGAGCCATGAAAGGGGAAATCGACAGTAACGCAATCATAATAGGGGACGTTCACACCCCACTTTCACCAATGGACAGATCATCCGAAATGAAAATAAATAAGGAAACACAAGCTTTAAATGATACATTAAACAAGAAGGACTTAATTGATATTTATAGGACATTCCATCCAAAAACAACAGAATACACATTTTTCTCAAGTGCTCATGGAACATTCTCCAGGTTAGATCATATCTTGGGTCACAAATGAAGCCTTAGTAAATTTAAGAAAATTGAAATCATATCAAGTATCTTTTCCGACCACAATGCTATGAGTGTAGATATCAATTACAGGAAAAGATCTGTAAAAAATACAAACACATGGAGGATAAATAATACACTGCTTAATGAAGAAGTGATCACTGAAGAAATCAAAGAGGAAAACAAAAAATACCTAGAAACAAATGACAATGGAGACACGATGACCCAAAACCTATGGGATGCAGCAAAAACAGTTCTAAGAGGGAAGTTTATAGCAATAAAATCCTACCTTAAGAAACAGGAGACATCTCAAATAAACAACCTAACCTTAAACCTAAAGCAGAGAAAAATGAATAAAAAAACCCCCAAAGTTAGCAGAAGGAAAGAAATCATAAAGATGATATCAAAAAGAAATGAAAAAGAAATGAGGGAAACAATAGCAAAGATCAATAAAACTAAAAGCTGGTTCTTTGAGAAGATAAACAAAATTGATAAACCATTAGCCAGATTCATCAAGAAAAAAAGGGAGAAGACTCAAATCAATAGTATTAGAAATGAAAAAGGAGAAGTAACAACTGACACTGCAGAAATAAAAACGATCATGAGAGATTACTACAAGCAACTCTATGCCAATAAAATGGACAACCTGGAAGAAATGGACAAATTCTTAGAAATGCACAGCCTGCCAAGACTGAACCAGGAAGACATAGAAAAAATGAACAGACCAATCACAAGCACTGAAATTGAAACTGTGATTAAAAAACTTCCAACAAACAAAAGCCGAGGACCAGGTGGCTTCACAGGAGAATTCTATCAAACACTCAGAGAGGAGCTAACCCCTATGCTTCTCAAACTCTTCCAAAATATAACAGAGGGAGGAACACTCCCAAACTTATTCTACAAGGCCACCATCACACTGATACCAAAACCAGACAAGGATGTCACAAAGAAAGAAAACTACAGGCCAATATCACTGATGAACACAGATGCAAAAGTCCTCAACAAAATACTAGTAAACAGAGTCCAACAGCACATTAAGAGGATCATACACCACGATCAAGTGGGGTTTATTCCAGGAATGCAAGGACTCCTCAATATACACAAATCAATCAACGTGATACACCATATTAACAAATTGAAGGAGAAAAACCATATGATCATCTCAATAGATGCAGAGAAAGCTTTCGACAAAATTCAACACCCATTTATGATAAAAAGCCGTGCATAAAGTAGGCATGGAGGGAACTTTCCTCAACATAATAAAGACCATATATGACAAACCCATGGCCAACATCGTCCTCAATGGTGAAAAACTGAAACCATTTCCACTAAGATCAGGAACAAGACAAGGTTGTCCATTCTCACCACTCTTATTCAACATAGTTTTGGACGTTTCAGCCATAGCAATTAGAGAAGAAAAAGAAATAAATTTAATCCAAATCGGAAAAGAAGAAGTAAAGCTGTCACTGTTTGCAGATGACATGATACTATTCATAGGGAATCCTAAAGATTCTACCAGAAAACTACTAGAGCTAATCAATGAATTTGTTAAAGTAGCAGGATACAAAATTAATGCACAGAAATCTCTGGCATTCTTATACACTAATGATGAGAAATTTGAAAGTGAAATTAAGAAAACACTCCCATTTACCATTGCAACAAAAATAATAAAATATCTATGAATAAACCTACCTACTGAGACAAAAGACCTGTATGCAGAAAATTATATGACACTGATGAAAAAAATTAAAAATGATACAAATAGATGGAGAGATATACCATGTTCTTGGAATGGAACAATCAACATTGTAAAAATTACTCTACTGCCCAAAGCTATCTACAGATTCAATGCAATCTCTATCAAACTACCACTGGCATTTTCCACAGAACTAGAGGGAAAAAAATCACAATTTGTATGGAAACACAAAAGACCCAGAATAGCAAAAGCAATATTGATAAACAAAAAAGGAGCTGGAGGAATCAGGCTCCCTGACTTCAGACTATACTACAAAGCTACAGTAATCAAGACAATATGGTACTGGCACAAAAACAGAAACATAGATCAGTAGAACAGGATAGAAAGCCCAGAGATAAACTCACGCACATATGGTCACCTTATCTTTGATAACAGAGGCAAGAATATACAGTGGAGAAAAGACAGCCTCTTCAATAAGTGGTGCTGGGAAAACTGGACAGCTACATGGAAAAGAATGAAATGAGAACACTCCCTAACACCATACACAAAAATAAACTCAAAATGGTTTAAAGATCTAAATGTAAGGTCAGACACTATCAAACTCTTAGAGGAAATCATAGGCAGAACACTCTGTGACATAAACCACAGCAAAATCCTTTTTGACCCACCTCCTAGAGAAATGGAAACAAAAATAAAAATAAACAAATGGGACCTAATGAAACTTAAATGCTTTTGCACAGCAAAGGAAACCATAAAGAAGACGGGAAGACAACCCTCAGAATGGAAGAAAATATTTGCAAATGAAGCAACTGACAAAGGATTAATATCGAAAATCTACAAGCAGCTCATGCAGCTCAATATCAAAAAAACAAACAACCCAATCCAAAAATGGGAAGAAGACCTAAATAGACATTTCTCCAATGATATACAGATTGTCAACAAACACATGAAATAATGCTCAACATCATTAATCATTAAATAAATGTAAATCAGAACTACAATAAGATATCCTCTCACACCAGTCAGAATGGCCATCATCAAAACATCTACAAACAATAAATGCTGGACAACGTGTGGAGAAAAGGGAACACTCTTGCACTGTTGGTTGGAATGTAATTTGATACAGCCGCTATGGAGAACAGTATGGAGGTTACTTACAAAACTAAAAGTAGAGCTACCATACAACCCAGCAATCCCACTACTTGGCATATACCCTCAGAAAACCAAAATTCAAACAGAGTCATGTATCAAAATGTTCATTTCAGCTCTATTTACAATAGCCAGGATATGGAAGCAACCTAAATGTCCATCATCAGATGAATGGATAAAGAAGATGTGGCCCATATATAACAATGGAATATTTCTCAGCCATAAAAATAAACGAAATTGAGTTATTTTTAGTGAGGTGGATGGACCTGAAGTCTGTCATACAGTGTGAAATAAGTCAGAAAGAGAAAAACAAATACCGTATGCTAACACTTATATATGGAATCAAAAAAAAAAAAGTGGTCATGAAGAACCTAGGGGCAAGACGGGAATAAAGACACAGACCTAGTAGAGAATGGACTTGAGGATACGGGCAAGGGGAAGTGTAAGCTGGGATAAAGTGAGAGAGTGGCATGGACATATATACACTTCCAAATGTAAAATAGATATCTAGTGAGAAGCAGCCGCATAACACAGGGAGATCAGCTTGGTGCTTTGTGACCACCTAGAGGGGTGGGATAAGGAGGGTGGGAAGGAGGGAGATGCAAGAGGGAAGAGATATGGGAAATATGTATATGTATAACTAATTCACTTTGTTTTAAAGCAGAAACTAACACACTATTGTAAAGCAGTTATACTCCAATAAAGTTGTTAAAAAAAAAGAAAAGAAAGAATTCCAGACAAGGCTTAAGAATCACAAACCAAAAGGAAAAGATTTTGTTGAAATTTTTGATTATACTATAATTGGTAATCATGATAATGACAATGAGCTTTTGAAAGTGCTGTTCTTGCAACATGGAATTATCTTCCCTCAGATATCTAAATGGCTAACTTCTATATTATATCAGGTTCCCTCCACAGAAAACACCAAGACACAGATTTCAGAGCAAGTAGTATATTTGGGAAGTGGTCTCAAGAAGAACAGATAGATGAATTATTTGTACAGAAAAGTGAAGAAAACCAATTCAGTTTGTGTAAGTCCCTGACCCCCAGAGGCCTCTGAGAGATATGTGGATCAAAGAAGCTGGGACATTATCCACCTACTCTCTCATACATCATTACTAGAAGATTACTTCTGTAGATGTAATCTCCCTAGCACCCCTGGGCTAACCTACGTGTAGAGCTAGCACACCCTGTTAGCCAGAGAACACTCACAGGTGAGAGTACCAATTGCTGTAGTAAAGAAGCCATTAGATGTACATAAGCAGTAAGTGCTGAGGGAACGTGCACCAGGAAACCTTAGCTGGATTTCTCTACAATATCAGCTCACCAGAGCAGCTTTTCCTGACCACCTGGCATGAAATAGTATTCCAATTCCATAGTCATTTACTTCTTAACCTGTTTTATATATCTCTTTATTTGTTTATAATCTGTCCCCATTCCTCATTAGAATGCAAGTTTCATAATGACAGAGATGTTGTTTCATAAACTGCTGTATCTCCAGCACCTAGAATAATGTTTGATACATAGTAGGTGTTCAATTATTTTTTTAAATAAATAAATGCATGAATTAGATGTCAATTCATAAACATAAGAATGACAAAAAGTAAAATCTGAGAATGTCAAGCATTGTGAAGAGATTATATAAAGGAAATTCTTATATAATGATGGTGGAAATATGAACTGGTGTAAAATTTTGGAGACCAATTTGGAAATATTAAGTACAATGGAAGGTACACTTACCCTAATACCCAGTTACACTATGATGTAGAAAAACTCCCACCCTGGTTTATAATTTACAGTAATTTCTGCCCGTGTGTAAATACATCTACAAGAATGTTCATGGCAGAGAAACATCATGAGCATTTTATATATTCAAAGTCCTTTTACAAAAAACAAGCACTCTAGACAGTGCCTCAAATTTATAGATTCTTCTTTCTTTTCCACCAACTTGAAATAAATACCATTACAAGAATGATAGCTTAGATTTTTAAATCACTTCTGTGTTTGCAAGGCATTGTTTCACGTGATCTTCATGACACTAGAGGCACCATTGGTGCTAAGGACAGAGTGGTAGACAGGACCTGGCTTATTCAACAAGGGATCTAATCTAGGGAAAATAGAATTCCATTTTACAGGTAAGGAAATGCAGTCTCAGAAGATTCATTGCATTGTCCAATGACAGGAGCAGTAGATCCAATAGTCAGAATTTAAACACATTTTCTCTCACTCTAAACCCATGCTCTTGTCCTTATTGTAAACTGGCTGTATTTTTAACAACAAAATAAATCTCTCAAAGTAATTAAAATTAATGAAATAATAATGAAAGTGTTGTTGTTTCTATACAACTAAGGTCAAATCAGAATAAGAACATCTCTTGTTCCAGCTTATGAAAAATCTTAGAGGTATTCATGTAAAATAAAGAAATAAAAACCTGAGTTTTCCATTTATAAAGCTGAAAACACATGTGAAAGTATGCCACACTCTAAAATATATATTGTTTTCACTGGCAATATTTATGCAACATAACTTCCTTTTCCATTAAGTGATTATGTTCAAGCAATTACCAATTTTTTTAAAAGTTAAAGTTAAATAATAACTCCACTATTAAAGAAAACAGGTAAAACCATTGCTTTTATTATTTTTTTAATCTCTTTAATTTTAAGTCTGAGAAAAAATGTTAATTTGTTGTAAAGGTTATTCAGGGATCAGAGGCTGGAGCTGCAATTCAAAGGTTTCTTCCAAATCTGACTCTAAGATTTTAATTACTTCTTTCTGAAGACATTGGATAAGGACTTTACTGCAATAGTTAGTCCAAGATATCACAGCTGGAAATACTGTCTTGCATTTTTTTTTGTTAGGTTTAAAAATATTTTTTTTTATTGGAGTATAGTTGATTTACAATATTGTGTTAGTTTCAGATGTACAATAAAGTGAATCAGTTATACATATACATATATTCACTCCTTTTTAGATTGTTTTCCCATATAGGTCATTACAAAGTACTGAGTAGAGATCCTTGTACTATACAGTAGGTCCTCATTAGTTATCTATTTTATATATAGTAGTGTGTATATGTCAATCCCAATCTCGCAATTTATCCCTCACCCCCATGCCACATAATGCAGTTGCTTTATTAGTACTCTTCAAGAAAGATCACTTGGTATCTCTAGAAGGTTTTGAGTCTTATAGTCCTTTAGATATCAAATGCACCAAGTTGAAGCTACATTGAGATAGAGAAGCAAGTGTAGAGGGCAAATAGAGGAAACAGAAAAAATGAAATCATTCTTTGGGTATCAAAAAGCTCCATTTGGAGGTGGGTTGTAATCTTCCCCCAACTAGTTCTATGGCTTTGGATAAGCTTACTTAAATTTACTGTTTTTTACTTTCTCATTTGTAAATTGAAATGACAATACCTTCCTTATCTACAAGAGAGGTTTGCTACTAGGATTAGGAGAGCTAATATATACAAATGCATTTTTAATTCATATAAAGCTCCCAATATACATTGAAAATATTATTATAATAATATGGAAGGCTTAACTCAAAGGACTTCTACATTTCAAATCAATTAATGTGTGTGAAAATTCTGTCATTCATTCATGAAAAAATATGCATCCTATCAACAAATACAACTGAATACCTGTAGTATGTCAGATCTTATGTTAGATACTGGAAATGTATAAAACAGAAAAGTATGGTTTCTTTAACTCAGCATTTTTTTTGGTAACATCTTTATTGGAATATAACTGCTTTACAATGGTGTGTTAGTTTCTGCTTTATAACAAAGTGAATCAGTTATACATATACATATGTTCCCATATCTCTTCCCTCTTGCATCTCCCTCCCTCCAACCCTCCCTATCCCACCCCTCTAGGTGGTCACAAACCACCTAACTGATCTCCCTGTCCTATGCGGCTGCTTCCCACTATCTATTATATGTTTGGTAGTGTATATATGTCCATGCCACTCTCTCACTTTGCCACAGCTTACGCTTCCCCCTCCCCATATCCTCAAGTCCATGATCTAGTAGGTCTGTGTCTTTATTCCTGTCTTACCCCTAGGTTCTTCATGACCATTTTTTTTTCTTAGATTCCATATATATGTGTTAGCATACAGTATTTGTTTTTCTCTTTCTGGCTTACTTCACTCTGTATGACAGTCCCTAGGTCCATCCACCTCACTACAAATAACTCAATTTCGTTTATTTTTATGGCTGAATAATATTCCATTGTATATATGTGCCACATCTTCTTTATCCATTCATCTGTTGATGGACACTTAGGTTGCTTCCATGTCTTGGCTATCATAAATAGAGCTGCAATGAACATTTTGGTACATGACTCTTTTTGAATTATGGTTTTCTGAGGGTATATGCCCAGTAGTGGGATTGCTGGGTCGTATGGTAGTTCTATTTGTAGTTTTTTTTTTTTCTTTTTTTTCCCTTGTGGTATGCGGGCCTCTCACCGCCGTGGCCTCCCCCGTTGCAGAGCACAGGCTCCTGACATGCAGGCTCAGTGGCCATGGCCCACGGGCCCAGCTGCTCCGCGGCATGTGGGACCCTCCTGGACCGGGGCATGAACCCACGTCCCCTGCATCAGCAGGCAGACTCCCAACCACTGTGCCACCAGGGAAGCCCTATTTGTAGTTTTTTAAGGAATCTCCATACTGTTCTCCATAGTGGCTGTATCAATTTACATTCCCACCAACAGTGCAAGAGTGTTCCCTTTTCTCCACACCCTCTCCAGCATTTATTGTTTCTAGATTTTTTGATGATGGCCATTCTGACCGGTGTGAGATGATTTCTCATTGTAGTTTTGAGTTGCAGTTCTCTAATGATTAATGGTGTTGAACATTCTTTCATGTGTTTGTTGACAATCTGTATATCTTCTTTGGAGAAATGTGCTGGGAGGAGGGAGTGTTACGGATGTGGGGCAAGCCTGCTACTGCAGAGGCTGACATAACGTTGCACCAGCCTGAGGTACATCATATGTTCTCCCAGAGAAGTTGTCCCTGGAACATGGGACCCTGGCAGTGACGGGCTGCACAGGTTCCCAGGAGTGGAGTTGTGGGTAGTGACCTGTTCTTGCACTCAGGATTCTTGGTAGCTACAGCAGCAGCCTTAGCATCTCATGCCTGTCTCTGGGGTCCGTGCTGATAGCCACAGCTCACGCCAATCTCAGGAGCTCCTTTAAGCGGCCCTCTTAATCTCCTCTCCTCACGCACCAGGAAACAAAGAGGCAAGAAAAAATCTCTTGCCTCTTCGGCAGCTCCAGACTTTTTCCCAGACTCCCTCCCAGCTAGCTGTGGTGCACTTGCCCCTTCAGGCTGTGTTCATGCAGCCAAAACCAGTCCTCTCCCTGGGATCCGACCTCCGAAGCTGGAGCCTCAGCTCCCAGCCCCCACCTGTCTCGGCAGGTGAGCAGACAAGCCTCTTGGGCTGGTGAGTGCTGGTCAGCACTGGTCCTCTGTGTGGGAATCTGTCTGCTTTGCCCTCCACACACCTGTTGCTGTGCTCTCCTCCGTGGCTCCAGAGCTTCCTCCACACCACCCCCTGTCTCCGCAGGCGAAGTGGCTTCCTAGTGTGTGGAAACCTTTCCTCCTTCACAGCTCCCTCCCACTGGTGCAGGTCCCCTCCCTGTTCTTTTGTCTCTGTTTTTCTTTTTTTTTTCTTTTGCCCTACCAAGTACATAGGGAGTTTCTTACCTTTTGGGAGGTCTGAGATCTTCTGCCAGAGTTCAGTAGGTATTCTGTTGGAGTTGTTCCACAGGTAGATGTATTTCTGATGTATTTGTGGGGAGGAAGGTGATCTCCACATCTTACTCTTCTGCCATCTTGAAGCTCCTTCCCTGGAATTCTTTCTTATTCTGGTTTCATGAAGATATTCTTCTATAAAAACTGTAGATGTTTATGGACTTCTCCAGTGGTGCAGTGGTTAAGAATCTGCCTGCCAATGCAGGGAACATCGGTTCAATCCCTGGTCCAGTGAGATTCCACATGCTGCAGAGCAACTAAGCCCATGCACCACAACTACTATGCTTGTGCTCTAGAGCCTGTGAGCCACAACTACTGAGCCTGTGTGCCACAACTCCTGAAGCCCACACACCCTAGAGGTCACACACTGCAACTACTGAGCCCACGCACCACAACTACTGAAGCCCACACCCTCTAGGGCCTGTGGTCCGCAACAAGAGAAGCCACCACAATGAGAATCCCGTGCACCACAACGAAGAGTAACCCCTGCTGGCCGCAACTAGAGAAAGCCTGCGTGCAGCAAAGAAGACCCAAATGCAGCCAAAAAATAAACAAAAATAAACTGCACATATTTAAATTATACAATTAAAAAAATAAAAACTGTAGATCTTTAAATTAAGTATTTGTGTTTGTGTTTAATGTGTCTTAAATGACCAATGTAAAACTTTATGACCTATGGAAAAAAATGTCTGAGAATTGGTGAAAAGTCTATTCTTTTCCCACTTATCTGCAATATCATTTATCCCACTTATTATAATCATGTTTTCATTTATACATAGATCATTTTCTAGGCTCTCTCATCTAGGGGTCAGAAAAAATTTTCTGTTAATGGGCTAGGTAGGAAAAGTTATAGGATTTTGCAGTTCTTTAATGCCTCTTACAACTATTCAACTCTGCCACTTAGCAGGCAGGAAATCAGGTAATATTTAAATAAATAAGTATGGCTGTGTTTCCTAAAAATCTTTATTTACAAAAACAGACAGCAGACTAGATCTTGCACAAAGACTGTAGTTTGCTGACCCCTGCTCTATCCTGTTGGAAGTGTTTGTCTATCTATGCATCAGTGCTAAATGGCTTGAATTATTATAGTTTTTAAGTGATGTTTTACATCTTCTAAGCCTAGCCCTGCTTCAACTCATTTTGCTTTTTCTCCAAAATGTCTCATTATTCTTGGTACATTGCAGTTACATATAGATTTTTAAATCAGCCTAACGATTCTATGAGAAACTGATTGGGTTTTGATTAGAATTCTGTAGATTAATTTGGCAAGAATTGACATTTTTATGAAACCAATTTTTCTTATCTATGATTATGATATATTTTCTAGTCATTTAATCTTTGATGTATTTCAGTAAATGGCTATGATTTTCTGTGTAAGGTGTTGAAAAATTTTAGTCAATTTTCCTTAGGTAATTTGTATCTATATATAAAAATTGCCACAGAAAATGACATATTTAAACATTATATTTTATTTTTGTGCTAGTATTTAAAAATGCTAAGTTTTGATTCTTGTTTGTGTATCTGGCAAAAAATGATTTCTCCTACTAATTCTAATAATTTGTCTCTAAATTTTCTTCTAGGCAATCATATTATCTACAATTAATGATACTTTTTGACTCTTTCCTTCCTTTCTTTTTATTACTTGTTTACTCTCCTTTTTATAAAAAGTATTTTTTATTTCTTTTAGTTTTTCATTATAAACTAAATAAGGTTAGTTTTCATGTTAGTACATACACATACTACTGTTTTTTTTAAAATCACATAAATGATGTGCATCTATTTTCAACTCTGAATCTCTCTTGACTACTAATATAATTTAGAGATACAAGTTAAACTTCAAAGTAACAAGCCTTAAATAACTTAGTCATACCTTAAGACAATTTTTTTCTAGTGTTTTCACAGAGGATTTCTGGTTACACAGCTGGAATACTTACTTTGCATTTTTTTCATTTAAATTTTTTTTCAGATTTTATTGAGATATTATTGATATATAACATTGTTTAGATTTAATATGTACAACATAATGATTTGACACATGAATATGTTGCAAAATGATTACCACAATAAATTTAGTCAACATCCATAAGCTAACATTGCTACCATTTTCCCCCTGTGATGAGAACCTTTAAGATTTACTCATTTAGTAAATTTCAAATATACAATACATTATTGTTACATATAGTTATTATGCTATAACTTACAACCCAGAATTTATTTATCTTATGACTGGAAGTTTGTATCTTTTGACCACCTTCACTCAATTTCCCCACCTCCCACTCCCACCTCTGGCAACCACAATCTGATCTCTGTTCATACGTTTGTTTGTTTGTTTGTTTGTTTTGATTCTGCATATAAGTGAAATCATATAGTATTTGTGTTTCTTTGTCTGACATTTCACATAGCTTAATACCCTCAAGGTCCATCCATATTGTTGCAAATGGCAGGATTTACTTCTATTTTATGACTGAGTAGTATTCCATTGTATATATGGAATACTATTTTCTTTTTCATTCATACATCAATGGACACTTATGTTGTTTCCATGTCTTGGTTATTGTAAAAAATGCTGCAATGAACATGAGGGTGCAGATATCCCTTTGGGATGATTTCATTTCCTCTGGATGTGTACCTAGAAATGGATTTCCTGGATCATATGGTACTTCTACTTTTAATTTTTTGAGGAACCTTCATAATGTTTTCCCTAGTGACTGTACCAATTTACATTCTCACAGTGCACAAGGATTCCCTTACTCCACATTGTTGTCAACATTTGTTATCTCTTGTCTTTTTGAGGATAACAATTCTAACAGGTGTGAGGACATATGTCATTGTGGTTTTGATTTGCATTTTCCCAATGACTAGTGACATTGAGCACTTTTTCATGTACCTCTTGGTCATTTGATTATCTTATTTGGAAGGATGTCTACTGAGGTCTTTGCTCATTTTTAATTGGATTATTAAATTGGATTTATTGGATTATTACTATTGGATTTAACTGGATTATTTAATTGGATTATTTAATTGGATTATTATTATTATTATCCTGTTGAGTTGTATGAGTTTCTTACAGTTTTTGAACATTAACCAATTATTAGATGTGTGATTTGCAAATATTTTCTCTCATTGCCCTTTCATTTTATTGATTATTTCTTTGCTGTGCACCCAACATACAAAACTTCTGAGACATAACAAAAGCAGTTCTAACAGGGACGTTTATAACAATAAACATATATATCCAGAAAAAAGAAAGAGCTCAAATAAACAAATTAACTTTATACTTCAAAGGACTAGAAAAAAAAAGAACAAACTAAGCCCAAAGTTGGCAGAAGGAAGGAAAAAATAAAGATTAGAGTAGAAATAAATGAAATAGAGAACAGAAAAACAATAGAAACGATTAACAACACTAAGAGTTGTTTCTCTGAAAAGATAAACAAAATTGACAAATCTTTAGCTAGCATAACCAAAACAAAAGAAGAGAGATCACAAATAAATAAAATTATAAATAAAAGAGGAGACTTACAACTGATACCACAGAAATACAAAATATCATAAGAGACTACTATGAACAACTATATGCCAATAAACTGAACAACCCAGGAGACATGGTTAAATTCCTAGAAATACATAGCTTATCAAGACAGAATTATAAAGAAAGAGAAAATCTGAACAGACCAATAATGAGCAAGGTGATTGAATCAATAATAAAAAAAGCTTTTCAACAAAGAAAAAGCCAGGACCACGTGGCTTCACCAGTGAATTTTACCAAAAATTTAAAGAAGAATAAATGCCAATTCTTCTCAGATCTTCCAAAAATTTGAAGAGGACGGAATGCTCAAAATCATTTTACAAGGCAAGCATTACCCTGATATCAACCTGTATGAGAACATTACAAGAAAAGAAAGCTACAGGTCAATATCTTTGATGAATATAGATGTAAAAATTCTCAACAAAATACTAGCAAACTGAATTCAACAACACATTAAAAGGATCATACATAATGATCAAGTGGAATTCCCCCCCAGGGATGCAAGAATGTTTCAACATACAAAGTTAAATAAATGAGATACCTCACATTAATAGAATGGAAGATAAAAATCATATGATCAACTCAATAGATGCATAAAAAACATTTGACAATATTTGACATTGATTCTTGAGAAAAAATGTAACAAATTAGATACAGAAAGAACATACCTCCATATAATAAAAAGCATATATGATAAGCTCACAGCTAACTTCATACTCAATAGCAAAAGCTTTGAAAGCTTTTCCTCTAAGATCAGGAACAAAACAAGGGTGTTCACTTTTACTACTGAATTTCAATGTATAACTGGAAGTCCTAGCCAGGGCAGTCAAGCAAGAAAAAGCAAAAAAAAAAAAAAAAAAAAAATCATCAGAATTGGAAAGGAAGAAGTAAAATTGTCCTATTTGCAGATGACATGATTTTATATAAAGAAAATCCTAAAGACTCCATCAAAAAAACTATTATATCTAATCAGAAAATTCAGTAAAGTTGCAGGATACAAAAATCAACAAACAAAAATCAGTAGCATTTCTATACATTAATGACAAATTATCTGAAAAAGAAATAAAGAAAATAACCCCATTTATGATAATACCAATATCATAAAGTACTTAGGAATAAATTTAACCAATGACATGAAAGATCTCTACACTGAAAACTATAAGACACTGAGGAAAGAAATTGAAGAAGAAACAAGTAAATGGAAAGATATCCTGTGTTTGTGTATTGGAAGAATTAATATTGTTAAAATGTCCATACTACTCAAAGCCATCTAGAGATTCAATGCAATTTCAATCAAGATTCCAGGGGCATTTTTTACATAAGCTAACACACAAAATCTACAGCTACATATAGATCATTACCTCTGAAAAATATCTGGGAACTAGATGATCTGCTTCTCCTTATCAAAGGATAAAAGCTCCATGTCAAGATGCATAGGGAAGTCAAAGACACAGTCTAACCAAAACTCCATCCCTGGTGCAGGAACACACAACAGGAAGGGATCTCACCAGACACATCAGACACCCCAACTGCTGGGATCTGCATCAGAGAGATGTTTGCCTTAAGAAACCAATAGGGCTGATGTCCAAGGGACACAGTGTGTTATAGGAAACTGAGATTCCCCTTTTAAAGGGCTCATGCATAGTCTCACTTGCCCATAAACCCAGCATAAAAACAGCAATTTGAAAAGCAGCTAGACAATATGTGAAGGATACTCATTTGCTGATCTAAAAGCATCTGCTGAAGAGGTATGGGACAATTGAAACACTCCCTGGAGATTGAGAAACTGGTTTATGCCATTATTGCACTCTCCACCTACCCTCTTAGAACAGGCAGGAAATAAAGCTTAAAGGTGGCACCCTCCCACCACCTTGCTAATACAGGCAGCGCAATTGGCCATGACACTAGCCCACTACTTTGCTGATGCCAGGTAAGCCCAGGTAAGACACCTTTCCTACTGCATTGCTGAAACCTGTGAGTATGCACACTCAAGACATTTTCCTGGTGAGCGTACCCATGCCCTGTACTCTCCAGTTGCTTTGCTAAAGCCAGCAGATATGTGCAATCTACACAGGGCATTCCCCTTGATCTCCTGGCCCAAGTGGCCAAGGTGGCTGGCATTTCTGAGCTCTGTGGGACTGTAACAATCAAAAGGACAGTTCTTCGAATGCCACCACCCCCAGGGCACTGCATAGACAGCAGACCGAAACACAATCTCAGGCTTCCTGTGAAAAAGATCTATTTACTTAGCCTGAAGTTTCAGCCTGAGTGACAGGCTTCAGGATTCTCACACATCGAGGTGCTAAGGAAGCACTTCCAGGAAACATAAGCAGGGAGACAACATCCATGTGTATGCCTTTGGCTTCACTATAGCTCAACGAGAGCTCCTATAAGCTCTTATAAACATAAAAGGAATTAATACCCTTCTCTGGAGGCTTGATTATTGCAACTGTTGCCCAGGAGACACCTCTAGATTTCTTGAACTGGAGACCAGCAGGGATTACGATTGTGGCCCTACAAGATTGTATATATTTTCATATTTTAAACCTGCTGCCTGAGGGTCTGGTTTCCAACTGCATGAAACTAGATGCTAAATGAGTTTTCTCCTCTTAGAACACTGATAGGTTTGGGCACAGCCTCAACAATGGGGACACATCAAGAATAAACTAGGAGGTTTAGACAATCACTAAGGTTCAAGAGATAACCAACAGCTAGGACAAGGTTGAAAGAGAAATGTCATCACCGACACAAAGGCCATTCATTCAAGACTTAGAGAGGTAGCTGTTTTGCCTAATATACAGAAACACAGAGAGTCAAGCAAAATGAGGAAACTGAGAAATATGTTCCAAAGAAAAGAACAAGTCAAAACTTCAGAAAAAAGACATTAATAATAGGAAAATAAGTAATCTACATGATAAAGAATTCAAAGTAATGGTCATAAAGATGTTCACTGAAGTTGGGAGAGAAATGAATGAACACAGTGCGAACTTCAACAAAGAAGAAAAAATAAGAAAGTACCAAACAGAAGTTACAGATCTGAAGAATACAATAACTGATTGAAAATACAATAGAGGGGTTCAAAAACAGAGTGGATGAAGCAGAAGAACAGATTAGTGAGTTGTAACACAAGGCAATGGGACTCACCCAAATAGAGCAGCAAAAAGAAAAAAGAACCAAAAATAGATCATTAAATAAAGAGAACTTAAGGGACCTATGGGACAATATCTGGCAGAATAACATTTTTATTATAGGGTCCCAGAAAGAGAGGAGAGAGAGAAAGAAAGAGGCAAAAAAATTATTTGAAGAAATGGCTGAAAACTCTCCTAACCTAGGGAAGAAACAGACATTCAAGTTCAGGAACCCCAGAGAGATCCAAATAAGATGAACCCAAAGAGATCCACATCAAGACAATTTATAATTAAAATGTTAAAAGTTAAAGATAAAAAGAATTGTAAAAGCAGCAAGAAACCCCATAAAGCTATCTGAAGCTTTCTCAGCAGAAATGTTGAAGGCCAGAAGGGAGTTGCAGGACGTATTCAAATAGCTGAAAGAAGAAAAACAAACAACAGCAACAACAACAACAATAACAACAACAAAACATTTCTAACCAAGAACACACTATCTGGCAAGGTTATCATTAAGAACTGAAAGACAACTAAAAGTTTTCCAGACAAGCAGAAGCTAGAGGAATTCTCATTACTAAACTGGCCTTAGAAAAAGTATTGATGGGATTTCTTCTTGTTGAAAAGAAATGACATTAGTTAATAACAAGAAAACTTATAAAAGTAAAAGCCCCATTGGAAAAGGTAAATATATTGTAAAGTTAGTGGATTAATCACTTGTTAAGCTACTATGAAGGTTAAAACACAAAAGTATTAGTAAAACTAAAATATTTTAGTAAAACTAAAATAATTTGATAAGACAGACATAAAATAATATGTATAATGTTACATCAAAAACATAAAATGTGGGTGAGGGGAGGAAGAATGTAGAATTCTGAAATGTGTCCAAATTTAAGTTGCTATCAACTTAAAATATACTATTACATACATTGAATGACGTATGTGACCATGATGGTAACCACAAAACAAAAACATATAGTAAATACACAAAAGAAAATGAGAAAGAAATTTAAACACAAAAGAAAGTCATCAAACTACAAGGGATGAGAGAAAGAGGAGAAAAAAGGGACAGAGAAGGACTGCAAAAATAGCCATAAAACAATTAACAAAATGGAAGTAACTATATACATGTCAATAATCACTTTAAATGTAAAGGGAATATATTTGTGTGTATATATATATTCAATTTCCTTTATCCACTTATCTGTTATGAACACTTAGGTTGCTTCCATATCTTGGCTATTATAAATAATACTGCTAGGAATATTGTGGTGCATATATCTTTTCAAACTAGTATTTTCATTTTCTTCAAATATATACCCATGAGTGAAATTGATGCACCATTTGCTAGTTCTACTTTTAGCTTTTTGAGGAACCTACATACTGTCTTCCATAGTTCCTGCACCAATTTACATATCCCAACAGTGTACTAGGGCTCCTTTTTCTCCACGTCTTCGTCAACATCTGTTATTTATACACTTTTTGATGATAGCCATTCTGACAGGTGTGAGGTGATATCTCATTGTTTTAGAATTACATTTCTTTGATGATTAGTGAAGTTGAGCATCTTTTCGTGTGCTTGTTGGCCACCTGTGTATCTTGAAAAAAAATGTCTATTCAAGTCTTCTGCCTAATTCTTAATCAGGTTGTCTGATTACTCAGCCATAAGATAGAATGAAATTCTGTCATTTGCAAACAACATGGATGGACCTAGAGGTTATTATGCTTCATAAAATACGTCAGACAGCAAAGGACAAACAGTGTATGTTTTAACTTATATGTGGAATCTAAAAATAAACTTAAAAAAAGAATGACGTGACAAAACAGAAACAGACTCACAGATATAAAGAATAAACTAGTGGTTACCAGAGGGGAGAGGGACGTGGGGAGGGGAAGGAATGAAATAGAGACTAAAATGAAAATAGAAAATATTAATGAAACCGAGAGCTTTTGCTTTGAAATGATAAACAAAATTGACAAACCTTTAGCTAGACTTACCAAGAAAAAAATGTAGAGAGATCTCTTTAATAAAATCAAAAATAAAAAAGCAGATATTACAACTCACCTCACAAAAGATCTTAAGAAAATACTATGAACAACTATCTACCAACAACTTGAACAATCTAGAAGAAATGAATATATTCCTAGAAATGTACAATCTTCCAGACTGAATCATGAAGAAATAGAAAGTCTGAATAGACTGATTACTATTAAGTAGATTCAATCAGTAATCAAAAACCTCCTAAAAAGCAAAAGTTCAGTATCAGATGCCTTCACTGGTGAATTCTGCTGAACATTCAAAGAAGATTTAATACCTATCCTTAAACTCTTCCAAAAAATTGCAGAAGATGGAATATTGTCAAATTCTTTTTAAAAGGCCAGAATTACCTTCACAGCTACACCAGACAAGGACACCACAAAACAAGAAAATTACAAGCCAGTATCCCAGCTGAGCACAGATGCAAAAATCCTCAACAAATTATTCACAAACAAAATAAAACAATATATTAAAAGGATCCTACACCATGATCAAGTAGGATTTATTCCAGGGATGCAAGGATAGTTAAATATCCACAAATCAAAGTGATACACATTAACAAAATGGAAGACAAATGTCATATGATCAGCACAATAGATGCAGAAAAGCATTTGACTTAATATGACATTCATTTATGATAATAACTCCTAACAAAGTGGGTATAGATGTACCTGAATATAATAAAAACTACACATCACAAATCCACCAATAATATCATACTCAATGATAAAAAGCTAAAGGCTTTTCATCTAAGAACAGGAACAAGACAAGGATGCTCACTTGTCCCACTTTTATTCAACACAGTATTGTTGGTCCTAGCCATAGGGATTACACAGAAAAGAAATAAAAGTCATACAAATTGGAAAGGAAGAGGTAAAAGTGTTTGCAAATTACATGATACTATATATAGAAAAACCTAAAGACTCCACCTTAAAACTATTAGAACTAATAAATGAATTCAGTAAAGTTGCAGGACACAAAATTAATATACAAATATGTTGCATTTCTATACACTAAAATGAACTATCAGAAAGAGAAATCAAGAAAACAATCCCAATTACAATCCCTTCAAAAAGAATTAAATATCTAGGAGTAAATTTAACCAAAAATGTGAATGACCTATACACTAAAAGCTATATGACATTGGTGAAAGAAATTGAGGAAGATACATATAAAGAAAGATATTCCATGCCCATTAAATAGAAGATTTATTACTGTTAAAGTGTTCATAGTACTCAAAGAATTCTACAGACTCAATCCAATCCATATCAAAATTCCAACAGCATTTTTCACAGAACTAAAACAAGTAATTTTAAGATTTGTATGGTACCACAAAACACCCTGAATAGCCAAAACAGTCTTGAGAAAGAAGAACAAAGCCAGAAGTATCATGCTCCCTGCTTTCAGTTTATACTAAAAAGTTATAGTAATCAAAGCAGTATGGTAATGGCATAAAAATGGATATATGGACAAATGGAACATAATAGAGAGCCTAGAAGAACCCACACTTATGTGGTCAATTAATTTATGACAAAGGAGCCAAGAATATACTATGGGGGAAGGACAGTATCTTCAATAGATGATGTAGGGAAACTGGACAGCTACATTGAAAAGAATGAAACTGGACCACTACCTTAAACCATATACAAAAATTTACTCAAAATGGATTAAAGACTTGAATGTAAGACATGAAACCATAAAACTCCTAGAAGAAGACATTGCCTTTAAGCTCTTTGACACAGTTCTTAGCAATTTTTTTTTTTTGGCTCTGACTCCAAAAACAAAGGAAACCAAAGCAAAAATAAAGGGACTAAGTCAAATGAAAAAGTGTGCACATAGCAAAGGAAACGATCAACAAAATGAAAAGGTAATCTATTGAATGTGAAAGATATTTGTAAATCATATATTTGGTAAGTGGTTAATATCCAAAATATACAAAAAACACATACAACTCAATAACAAAACCCAAACAACCTGATTAAAACATATGTAGAAGATCTGAATAGACATTTTTCCAAAGAAGACATTCAGATGGCCAACAGGTACATGAAAAGATGTTCACCATCACTAATCAACAGGAAAAAGCTATCTAAACCACAATGAGATATCACCTTACACCTGTCAGAATGGCTTTTATCAAAATGGCAGGAAATAACAAGCATTAGTGAGGATGTGGCAAAAAGGGAACACTTGTACACTGTTGGTGGGACTATAAATTGGTGCAGTCACTAAGGAAAACAGTTATGGAGGTTCCTCAGAAAATTAAACATTGAACCACCATACAATCCAGAAATTTCACTACTGCATACTTACCAAACAGAAAAAAACAAGTAATTTGAAAAGATATATGGACTCCTATGTCCATTTTAGTATTCTTTATAACTGTCAGGATATATAAACAACCTGTGTATACATGTTAGATGAATGGATAAAAAAGAAGTGGTATGTGGTAATGTGAATACTATTCAGCCATAAAAAAGGATAAAATCATGACATTTATGACAACATTGTTATAATTTGTATTATCCTAAGTGAAGTTAGACAAAGGTAATTTTCATATGATTTCACCTATATGTGGAATCTGAAAAATAAAACAAACAAAACAAAACAAAATCCAGACTCATAGATACAGAGAACAAATTGGTGATTGCCAAAGGTGGTGGTGGTGGGGGAGTTGGGGATGCAAAATGGGAAAAGGGATCAAGAAATACAGACTTCCAGTTAAAAAAATAATAAATGTTATGGGATTGTAAAGTACAGCACATGAAATATAATCCATAATATTGAATTAACTTTGGTGATAAATGTTAACTAGACTTAATGTGGTGATCATTTCACATTGTATACAAATGTTGAGTGATTATGTTGTATACCTGAAAATAATATAATGTATGTCAATTATACCTCAACAAAAATATTTTAAAAATGATAGTCTGTGGTTCACTATTTGTTTTGTTTTGTTTTTCTTTTTTGGCTGCGATGCATGGCTTGTGGGATTTATTTCCAAGACTAGAGATTGAGCCCGGGCTGTTGGCAGTGAGAGGGTGACGTCCCAACCACTGAACCACCAGGGAATTCCCTGTGGTTCATTGTTTGATGTGACATTTGCTATAGGCTTGTAGTAAATATACTTCACCAGGTTATGGAAATTCCTCTCTTTTGGAAATTAGTGTTTCTAATAGTTCTTTTTTTGAAAAAATTACAAATAAATAATAAATTTTGCTGAATATTTATGTACCTATTTAAATGAAAAATCATATTTTTTTCTTCTTTTATCAGTTAAGGTGTTACTTACATTAAGTGTTTAATCTTTAGATAAATCTGTGCCTTTGACCTGGTTCCTACATCTAGCTATATGTGATCTTGTGAAAGTTTCTTAATCTCTCTGATAATCAGTTTTATCATCTGTAAATTAGGGATAATATAAAAACTTTACTGTACTATTGTGATGTACAAATTACAATGAGTATAAAATCTCTAAAACTTAGAAATTTCTAATTCAATAAAAGTTAGCGCACTTTCTCTCATACCTTGTTGATGGCTTATAAACCCCTGAAGTAAAAATCTATTTAAAATGTTTTGTTGGGCTTCATGCTAAGCAAGTATTTACTATATTCTGTTTTGTTAGATAAATCCCAAAAGAAACTAAAAGGAAAAAAATAACACAACAAAGAGCATCTGTTACAGCCCTTGGCCATAAAATGAAATTAATCAGGATGCTACTGATGTAAATGAATCATACAAATGATAAAACAAAATATTTCAAATAGAAAAATTCTTGAAAGACGTAGCTATAATGAAAGCTTAAATACTCCTCAAACATATATGATATTGATGTATCATGCCAATAAAGAAAAGCTATGCAAAAGCTGTATTGCAGATGGATGGGTTACAAGAAAAAGAACTCACTGGACTTTTCTATCAGCCCCCTTATATTTTTCTCAGCAGTGAACAATGAAAATAATCAGGTATTTTATTTTCTGTTGCAAATCATGTATGATTTTTAGCTTTTTACATAGTGTTTATACAAGACAGATTTTCAAGCATCATGTTCAATATTTGTCTTTTTCTTTTATCTTGTTGAAATGAGTGGAAATCATTTATAGTGTCTCATCAATTTGTTAAGAAATTTCTTCGCTTTAGAGTGAGTAAAATTTTAGGCAGATGGAGGAATTCGTTTTCTTGATCCACAGCACATAATCCTGCCCATATAGAGACATTCTATGTATATCCATTGTGCCTAAAATCCCAGGGTGCAAACTTGTATTGTTTTCATCATATTGAGAGTTCTAAGCTTAAAAGAGTGACTTTAATTGGCATGCTTTTAGTTATTGAGTACATTATTTACATTGTTTTCTAAATCCTCATTCTGAGTTGTATCAGTAATTAAAAAAAAATCACCATCAAGGATAAAAAACCTTTTTTTTTTCCATAAACTTTCTTACATTTAAATCCTTTTTCCCCTTTGCAATAATAAACCTTTGTGCTGAACTGTCATTAAAGGACATTCAGGAAAGACTAATTTGAATCCCGTGGTTCAGTTAATCAACATTGTATGTCTTTGTTTTTCATTTCTCTTTTGGCCTCCTGCTTCTTATGTATGAAGTCACTTGTGCTCACAGATCAGAACTATTTATACATTTGAACAGAATACCATAGGAGGATTAGAGCATTCTTTAAAAATCATAACATGCTTTGTGCTTTTATTTCTTTCAAAAAGGAATGAATGTAGACAATATAAATACAAATAGAAACCTATTGATCCATTTCCTTAGTTTGCCAACTAGCACATGCTTTTCATGCTTTGTAATTTCAAATTAATTTAGATCAGATTCTTGTATTTTATAAACCACTGTATTGAATCTCTTTATACCACTGTCAATTATTTCATGTGAACAAATTTGCTTAATGCATACATTTTTCATTACTGTGCTAAAGGCATTTGATTGAACTTTGGTGTCTTCAGCTGTCAAAAAAGCCAGAATGAAACATTAGAAGGAAGACTGAATGAGTTTTCTTTCATTACCTCTGCAAAGGACTCATTTTTTAAATTTATATGACTGTTCTAACTATGGTAGAATTTTATGATAAGGAAAAATAAATTGTACCCTAAGGTAATATTCCCATTTTGATGGATTATAAAACATGTTAAAATTGGTCATTACACACTATAATTCTTCATGGTTTCAAACCCTGTTAGTATATATTTTTTTGAATTATAAAAAATAGAGATCAATTTAGTTGGTGTTATTAAATGACAATGCACCCAGGCTACAGCATTGTAAAATGACAGCACCAGGTATCAGGGTTCATGTATTTGCACTCCTGTTGTTTTGAATGAAAACAGCCTTTACTCCTATGGCACAGACAGGTGAGAGTGACAATTGGAACTGAATCAGTGCAATATGTTTGAGGCTTGAAAAAAACCTGAATTCATATTTCACAGAAAATTACTATTATACCCTAAGAAAAAAAGCAGACATTCTTTAAAAAATTGCTTATAAAATAATTGAAGTGTGAGGGTAAAATATGGTCACATATGAAACAAAATTTCAGGGAACAAAATGAGAGATGGTCTTGGACACTTCCGGGTAAGATGGCGGAAGAGTAAGACGCGGAGATCACCTTCCTCCCCACAGATACACCAGAAATACAGCTACACGTGGAACAACTCCTACAGAACACCTACTGAACGCTGGCAGAAGACCCGAGACCTCCCAAAGGCAAGAAACTCCCCACATACCTGGGTAGGGCAAAGCAGAGAGATTCCCGCACAGAGGAGCGCTGCCGAGCGGCACTCACCAGGCCGGGAGGCTTGTCTGCTCCCCCGCCGGGGCGGGCGGCGCTGGAGCTGAGGCTCGGGCTTCGGTCAGAGCGCAGGGAGAGGACTGGGGCTGGCGGCGAGAACTCAGCCTGAAGGGGGCTAATGTGCCACAGCTAGCCGGGAGGGAGTCCGGGAAAACTCTGGAGCTGCTGAAGAGGCAGGAGACTTTTTCTTCCCTCTTGGTTTCCTGGTGCGCGAGGAGAGGGGATTAAGAGCGCCGCGTAAAGCAGCTCCAGAGATGGGCGCGAGTCGCGGCTGAAAGCGCAGAGCCCAGAGACGGGCGTGGGACGCTGGGGCTGCTGCTGCCGCCGCCAAGAAGCCTGTGTGCGAGCGCAGGTCACTGTCCACACCGCCCTTCCGGGAGCCTGTGCAGCCTGCCACTGCCGGGGTCCCGGGATCCAGGGGCGGCTTCCCTGGGAGAACGCACGACGCGCCTCAGGCTGGTGCAACGTCACGCCGACCTCTGCCGCTGCAGGCTCGCCCCGCACTCCGTGCCCCTCCCCCCCGCCCGGCCCGAGTGAGCCAGAGTCCCCGATGAGGCTGCTCCTTTAATCCTGTCCTGTCTGAGCGAAGAACAGACGCCCTCCGGCGACCTACACGCAGAGGCGGGGCCAAATCCAAAGCTGAGACCCAGGAGCTGTGAGAAAAAAGAAGAGAAAGGGAAACCTCTCCCAGCAGCCTCAGAAGCAGCGGATTAAAGCTCCACAATCAACTTGATGTACCCTGCATCTGTGGAATACATGAATAGACAACAAATCATCCCAAATTGAGGAGCCAGGAGTCAGTGCTGTGCCTCTGAGGTGGGAGAGCCAACTTCAGGACACTGGTCCACAAGAGACCTCCCAGCTCCACATAATATCAAACGGCGAAAATCTTCCAGAGATCTCCATCTCTACACCAGCACCCAGCTTCACTCAACGACCAGCAAGCTACAGTGCTGGACACCCTTTGCCAAACAACTAGCAAGACAGGAACACAACGCCACCCATTAGCTGAGAGGCTGCCTCAAATCATAAAAAGTCTGCAAACACCCCAAAACACACCACCAGACGTGGACCTGCCCACCAGAAAGACAAGATCCAGCCTCATCCACCAGAACACAGGCAGTAGTCCCCTCCACCAAGAAGCCTACACAACCCACTAAACCAACCTTAGCCACTGGGGACAGACACCAAAAACAACGGGAACTACGAACCTGCAGCCTGCAAAAAGGAGACCCCAAACACAGTAACATAAGCAAAATGAGAAAACAGAAAAACACACAGCAGGAGAAGGAGCAAGATAAAAACCCACCAGACCTAACAAAAGAAGAGGTAATAGGCAGTCTATCTGAAAAAGAATTCAGAATAATGATGGTAAAGATGATCCAAAATCTTGGAAATAGAATAGACAAAATGCAAGAAACAGTTAACAAGGACCTAGAAGAACTAAAGACGAATCAAGCAACGATTAAAAACACAATAAATGAAATAAAAAATACTCTAGATGGGATCAATAGCAGAATAACTGAGGCAGAAGAACGGATAAGTGAGGTGGAAGATAAAATAGTGGAAATAACTGCTGCACAGCAAAATAAAGAAAAAAGAATGAAAAGAACAGAGGACAGTCTCAGAGACCTCTGGGACAACATTAAACGCACCAACATTCGAATTATAGGGGTTCCAGAAGAAGAAGAGAAAAAGAAAGGGACTGAGAAAATATTTGAAGAGATTATAGTTGAAAACTTCCCTAATATGGGAAAGGAAATAGTTAATCAAGTCCAGGAGGCACAGAGAGTCCCATACAGAATAAATCCAAGGAGAAATACACCAAGACACATATTAATCAAACTGTCAAAAATTAAACACAAAGAAATCATATTAAAAGCAGCAAGGCAAAAACAACAAATAACACACAAGGGAATCCCCATCAGGATAACAGCTGATCTCTCAGCAGAAACTCTACAAGCCAGAAGGGAGTGGCAGGACATACTTAAAGTGATGAAGGAGAAAAACCTGCAACCAAGATTACTCTACCCAGCAAGGATCTCATTCAGATTTGATGGAGAAATTAAAACCTTTACAGACAAGCAAAAGCTGAGAGAGTTCAGCACCACCAAACCAGCTTTACAACAAATGCTAAAGGAACTTCTCTAGGCAAGAAACACAACAGAAGGAAAAGAACTACAATAACGAACCCAAAACAATTAAGAAAATGGGAATAGGAACATACATATCAATAATTACCTTAAATGTAAATGGACTAAATGCTCCCACCAAAAGACACAGACTGGCTGAATGGATACAAAAACAAGACCCATATATATGCTGTCTACAAGAGACCCACTTCAGACCTAGAGACACATACAGACTGAAAGTAAGGGGATGGAAAAAGATATTCCATGCAAATGGAAACCAAAAGAAAGCTGGAGTAGCAATTCTCATATCAGACAAAATAGACTTTAAAATAAAGACTACTAGAAGAGACAAAGAAGGACACTACATAATGATCAAGTGATCAATCCAAGAAGAAGATATAACAATTGTAAATATTTATGCACCAAACATAGGAGCACCTCAATACATAAGGGAAATATTAACAGCCATAAAAGGAGAAATCGACAGTAACACAATCATAGTAGGGGACTTTAACACCCCACTTTCACCAATGGACAGGTCATCCAAAATGAAAATAAATAAGGAAACACAAGCTTTAAATGATACATTAAACAAGATGGACTTAATTGATATTTATAGGACATTCCATCCAAAAACAACAGAATACACATTTTTCTCAAGTGCTCATGGAACATTCTCCAGGATAGATCATATCTTGGGTCACAAATCAAGCCTTGGTAAATTTAAGAAAATTGAAATTGTATCAAGTATCTTTTCCGACCACAATGCTATGAGACTAGATATCGATTACAGGAAAAGAGCTGTAAAACATACAAACACATGGAGGCTAAACAATACACTACTTAATAACGAAGTGATCACTGAAGAAATCAAAGAGGAAATTAAAAAATACCTAGAAACAAATGACAATGGAGACACGGCGACCCAAAACCTATGGGATGCAGCAAAAGCAGTTCTAAGAGGGAAGTTTATGGCAATACAATCCCACCTTAAGAAACAGGAAATATCTCGAATAAACAACCTAACCTTGCACCTAAAGCAATTAGAGAAAGAAGAACAAAAACATCCCAAAGTTAGCAGAAGGAAAGAAATCATAAAAATCAGATCAGAAATAAATGAAAAAGAAATGAAGGAAACGATAGCAAAGATCAATAAAACTAAAAGCTGGTTCTTTGAGAAGATAAACAAAATTGATAAACCATTAGCCAGACTCATCAAGAAAAAAAGGGAGAAGACTCAAATCAATAGAATTAGAAATGAAAAAGGAGAAATAACAACTGACACTGCAGAAATACAAAAGATCATGAGAGATTACTATAAGCAACTCTATGCCAATAAAATGGACAACCTGGAAGAAATGGACAAATTCTTAGAAATGCACAACCTGCCAAGACTGAATCAGGAAGAAATAGAAAATATGAACAGACCAATCACAAGCACTGAAATTGAAACTGTGATTAAAAATCTTCCAACAAACAAAAGCCCAGGACCAGATGGCTTCACAGGCGAATTCTATCAAGCATTTAGAGAAGAGCTAACACCTATCCTTCTGAAACTCTTCCAAAATATAGCAGAGGGAGGAACACTCCCAAACTCATTCTACGAGGCCTCCATCACCTTGATACCAAAACCAGACAAGGATGTCACAAAGAAAGAAAACTACAGGCCAATATCACTGATGAACATAGATGCAAAAATCCTCAACAAAATACTAGCAAACAGAATTCAACAGCACATTAAAAGGATCATACACCATGATCAAGTGGGGTTTATTCCAGGAATGCAAGGATTCTTCAATATACGCAAATCAATCAATGTGATACACCATATTAACAAACTGAAGGAGAAAAACCATATGATCATCTCAATAGATGCAGAGAAAGCTTTTGACGAAATTCAACACCCATTTATGATAAAAACCCTGCAGAAAGTAGGCATAGAGGGAACTTTCCTCAACATAATAAAGGCCATATATGACAAACCCACAGCCAGCATCGTCCTCAATGGTGAAAAACTGAAACCATTTCCACTAAGATCAGGAACAAGACAAGGTTGCCCACTCTCACCACTCTTATTCAACATAGTTTTGGAAGTTTTAGCCACAGCAATCAGAGAAGAAAAGGAAATAAAAGGAATCCAAATGGGAAAAGAAGAAGTAAAGCTGTCACTGTTTGCAGATGACATGATACTATACATAGAGAATCCTAAAGATGCTACCAGAAAACTACTAGAGCTAATCAATGAATTTGGTAAAGTTGCAGGATACAAAATTAATGCACAGAAATCTCTGGCATTCCTATATACTAATGATGAAAAATCTGAAAGTGAAATCAAGAAAACACTCCCATTTACCATTGCAACAAAAAGAATAAAATATCTAGGAATAAACCTACCTAAGGAGACAAAAGACCTGTATGCAGAAAATTATAAGACACTGATGAAAGAAATTAAAGATGATACAAATAGATGGAGAGATGTACCATGTTCTTGGATTGGAAGAATCAACATTGTGAAAATGACTCTACTACCCAAAGCAATCTACAGATTCAATGCAATACCTATCAAACTACCAATGGCATTTTTCACAGAACTAGAACAAAAAATTTCACAATTTGTATGGAAACACAAAAGACCCCGAATAGCCAAAGCAATCTTGAGAACGAAAAACAGAGCTGGAGGAATCAGGCTCCCTGACTTCAGACTATACTACAAAGCTACAGTAATCAAGACAGTATGGTACTGGCACAAAAACAGAAAGATAGATCAATGGAACAGGATAGAAAGCCCAGAGATAAACCCACGCACATATGGTCACCTTATCTTTGATAAAGGAGGCAGGAATGTACAGTGGAGAAAGGACAGTCTCTTCAATAAGTGGTGCTGGGAAAACTGGACAGGGACATGTAAAAGTATGAGATTAGATCACTCCCTAACACCATACACAAAAATTAGCTCAAAATGGATTAAAGAACTAAATGTAAGGCCAGACACTATCAAACTCCTAGAGGAAAACATAGGCAGAACACTATATGACATAAATCACAGCAAGATCCTTTTTGACCCACCTCCTAGAGAAATGGAAATAAAGACAAAAATAAACATATGGGACCTAATGAAAGTTCAAAGCTTTTGCACAGCAAAGGAAACCATAAACAAGACGAAAAGACTACCCTCAGAATGGGAGAAAATATTTGCAAATGAAGCAACTGACAAAGGATTAATCTCCAAAATTTATAAGCAGCTCATGCAGCTCAATAGCAAAAAAACAAACAACCCAATCCAAAAATGGGCAGAAGACCTAAATAGACATTTCTCCACAGAAGATATACAGACAGCCAACAAACACATGAAAGGATGCTCAACATCTTTACTCATTAGAGAAATGCAAATCAAAACTACAATGAGATATCATCTCACACCAGTCAGAATGGCCATCATCAAAAAATCTAGAAACAATAAATGCTGGAGAGGGTGTGGAAAAAAGGGAACACTCTTGCACTGCTGGTGGGAATGTGAATTGGTACAGCCACTATGGAGAACGGTATGGAGGTTCCTTAAAAAACTACAAATAGAACTACCATATGACCCAGCAATCCCACTACTGGGCATATACCCTGAGAAAACCATAATTCAAAAAGAGACATGTACCAAAATGTTCATAGCAGCCCTATTTACAATAGCCCGGAGATGGAAACAACCTAAGTGTCCATCATCGGATGAATGGGTAAAGAAGATGTGGCACATATATACAATGGAATATTACTCAGCCATAAAAAGAAATGAAATTGAGCTATTTGTAATGAGGTGGATGGACCTAGAGTCTGTCATACACAGTGAAGTAAGTCAGAAAGAGAAAGACAAATACTGTATGCTGACACATATATATGGAATTTAAGAAATAAATGTCATCAAGAACATAGGGGTAAGACAGGAATAAAGACACAGACCTACTAGAGCATGGACTTGAGGATATGGGGAGGGGGAAGGGTAAGCTGTGACAAAGTGGGGGAGCGGCATGGACAATTATACACTACCAGACGTGGGGTAGATGGCTGGTGGGAGGCAGCCGCGTAGCACAGGGAAGTCAGCTCGGTTCTTTGTGACCGCCTGGAGGGGTGGGATGGGGAGGGTGGGAGGGAGACGCAAAAGGGAGGGGATATGGGAACATATGTATATGTATAACTGACTAAATTTGTAATAAAAAAAAATGAGAGATGGTCTTAAACGCAGAATAAAGCTTGGATTTTTCGAAAATATGTTGATCTAGTTTTTCCACAGATTTCACAGCTGTCTTCTAACAGTACAACATTCCCATTATAAAATTCTTTGCTTATAATTTCACTACTGGTTGGTCATCCAGACTTCCAATGTGCTAGACAGAGTCACATTTGGTTTCCTACTTAATCCACTTAAATTGTCAAGTAGGGATTATAATCACCATTTTATAAACATGGGAAGTAAATTTTACAGTTTATCAATTTGTCCTAAACCAAGTTACTAATATGTAGCAGAGCTGCAACCTGAACTTTCATTTATTCTGACTCTAAATCCTTTAGTCTTTTATTTTCCTGCTTTTCCACTTTGCTTTTACTTTTCTTGTCCTGCTGCTAATAAGCAAAACACTTAGTAAACATTTCTAAATGTAAATAAAGCCTGAATAAACAAATAAAATAATAAATTTAAATACTTAATAATTAAGAATAATAAATATTATAAGATAAAGGCAAAGCTAATCAAAAAACAAGCAGGATCAGATGTAATCTGGTAAAATATTCAAACTGATAGATAAGAGATCTCACAAGTACAAATCCACTTTAGACACAAACAAACAAAATTCATCCTTTGACCACTCCTCAATAACATTAAATGTTACAAGGGGTAAAAAGAAAGGAAAAGGGCCAAGGAACATAGAGCTGTTTAGGAAAAATACTTTAAAAATACTTTACCTTAAGATTTCTCACTTTTTGTTAATGCAAGAGGACAACAGAAAGATGTTCTTACTTTTTTTTTTTTTTTTTTTTTTTTTTTTTTTTTTTTGCGGTAGGTCTGCAGGCCTGTCACTGTTGTGGCCTCAATCGTTGCGGAGCACAGGCTCTGGACGTGCAGGCTCAGCGGCCATGGCTTATGGGCCCAGCTGCTCCGTGGCATGTGGGATCTTCCCGGACCAGGGCACGAACCTGTGTCCCCTGCATTGGCAGGTGGACTCTCAACTACTGTGCCACCAGGGGAGCCCAAGATGTTCTTAGTTTAATGAGACTAAAAAAAAAAACAAACCCAGAAACCTTAATGTGAGGACAAATATTACTGTTGTATAGTAGTGTTTAAAAACACATGTCATAAAAATGTTTTTAAGATTAATTTCTGCTTTCTACATTGACAGCAGTGGTTTTCAAAGATTATGGTTGTGATATACATTTAGTAGAGAAGTATTTAAAATCCATGTAATAAAGATGATTTTAAGAGTGCTACATGAATGCTACTTTAAGAAGAGTGTTATTTTCAGGGAATGGATGTGATAGCCATCCTGGAATGCAAATAGAGAATTGTTTAAAAACATATGTGATAAAGGTAATTATAAGAGCGCTATATGAAAAAAGAAAAAGAAATCATTGTAATCTTATTGAATGCCTACCAGAGGACAGGTACCAAGAGGATACCAGGACAATGAGGCAATCATTTAAAAGAATAAGCACATTTGATTATTAAAATAATTTTCTTAAAAGTTCATAATGTGAAAAAAAGGTAATGAACGTGTTAGGATTCTAACTGCAGACTGCATCCACAGAAATTGGAAAGAAGTGGTTCATAAAAGCACTGATACCCATGTTTTCCACCAAGGTAGTAAAAATTAAATAACTTGTTATTCATTTCAATAGTTAGTTTAATATAAAAAGACAATGAGAAAACTTTATAGCACAGTGGAGTGAAACAACATGTACTTTGGAATTTCTCAGTCCAAGACTTGAATCCTTTTTCAAACACTTTCAGATTCTGTTGTCTTGTGCAAGTTAGACACTCAAGGGCTCACTGCCCACATCTGTAAAAGACAGACAATAATGCCTATTTTACTATATTATTTTGAGGATGTTATAGGTAAAGTTCCAAGTGTAGTGCTTGGCACATTTAGTTTATGTGAAAACTTCTTCTCTCCCTTTATTTTATTCACATAGATCAAATAATTTCTTAGTAGGAGTATGTTGCATGTTTTATGTGATGGAAATATTTTCCACATATATTTTCTGATTACTATTACAACATGAAAGTTATATTTTCTCTTGTTTCCAGCCACTTCAATGGCTCATAATATCATTTTAATGGTTTCATTTAAATTTTTATTTTTTATTTTGTTTTCTTTGCAAATAATGATAATTTGTCTCTTTATTTTGATTTAAAATTTTACTGTTCGGGCCTCCCTGGTGGCGCAAGTGGTTGAGAGTCCGCCTGCCGATGCAGGGGATACGGGTTCGTGCCCCGGTCTGGGAGGATCCCCTATGCCGCGGAGCGGCTGGGCCCGTGAGCCATGGCCGCTGAGCCTGCGCGTCCGGAGCCTGCGCGTCCGGAGCCTGTGCTCCGCAACGGGGGAGGCCACAACAGTGAGAGGCCCGCATACCGCAAAAAAAAAAAAAAAAAAAAAAAAAATTTTACTGTTCTGTCTGGAATTGAAGAGTGGTCTTAACTCATCATTTTACAATTAATGTAATGCTTACCATTTGAAATGTGTGTGTGTGTATGTGTGTGTGTGTGTGTTTATAGACACATTCACATCAAGGATTCCACATTATAAATAGTTGTTGTGTCTCCTTAGACTCTTCTAGACTCTAACACTTTCTCAGATTTTCTTTGTTTTGAAGACCTGGACAGTTTTGAGGAGTAATGGCCAGATATTTTTCAATTTTGCTTTATTGGATATTTTACTTGTTATTAAATTGGGTTATGAGATATTTATATTATACTTTGTACTATAATCTAATACTATGTCATTTATTTTCTTGATCAAATTGTTCCAGGTTTGGACATTGGGAGATCTATCAGTTGGCTCCTTGGTCTCTTTCACTAACATAATTTTGGTTTCTGAGCACTTCCTTACTTTCAGTCACTAAAAGATTCTCCCAGATTATCTTGTTTGTTCTTGTTCCAGCTCCAGAATCAGCCAATTCTCCAAGAATCTCTGATTTCTTTTATTGGAGATAATATTAGAGACAAGCATTCAAGTTTTGGTAGTGCAGTTGCTACTAGGATGTCATTACTTCTAGATCATATTAGCTGACAAACTATGGAAATATATATATGTATACATATATCTATAAATATTTCTATATGTGTCCATTTGTATCTGCATTCAGCTAATCATGAGTTCATACTGATGTCTACAATTCTAATTCAGTACTGTATGGATCATTCAAGCTTCCCACGCTTACTTATCTGTAATCTCTCACTCCAACACGGCTCCCATCATCTGATATCTAATCACTTAATTACATCAGTTTCAATATACATTTATAGCAGTTTCAGAATTTTTAACCTTCACCCATGGGAAAAAACTTTACTAACTAAATGTAGTGCTTACGTACTGCTCATTTTGCCTTTGGTCTCACAAACTCTGCTAATTTCAAAAGTTACCTAGATCAGCATCTTTTTTCCCCACCCCACATTAGTGAGGTTACTTCATATATTTATAATTCAGTTATGTTGTTTTGTAACATTCTGCATTCCATCCTGAGATCACCTGACCTCTTAAATGATTTTTTTAAATTTGCATACATTAAGGGTCACTCTTTATCCTGCAAAGTTCTATGGCTTTTGACAAATGCATAGAGTAATTTATTCAGCATCACAGTATTATACAGAGTAGTTTCACTGCCCTAAAAAAATTCCCTGTTCTTTATTTATTCAAACATGCTTCTTCAAGCCATTGGAAACCAATGATCTGTTAACCAGCTCTACAGTTTTTCATTTGTTTCTGGATGTCATAAAATTAGAAACATATAATATGTAGCCTTTTTAGACTAGCTTCTTTAACCCAGTAATATACATTGGGGTTTATTTTTACCTTTATAGCTTGATGTCTTATTTCTTGTTAGTGCTGAACAAAATGCCACTGTATGGATCCATTACATTCTGTTTATACCATTCACCTATTAAAGGACATCTTGGTTGCTTCTAGTTTTCAGCTATTATGAATAAAGATCTTATGAACATCCAATTGCAGATTTTTGTTTGCATTTATGTTTACTAATCATTTGGGTAACGACCTAGGAATGTGATTTCTGAATTTTATGGTAAGGCTATATTTAGCTTTGTAAAAAATTGATACACTGTCTTCCAAAATTACTACCGTTTTGTATTCCCACCAGCAGTGAATGAGTTTCTGATGCTCTGCATCCTTTCCATTAATTGATACTGTCAAGTTTTTGGATTTCAGCCATTGTACTGGGATGTGTAGTGGCAACTTACTGTTGTCTAATTTGCAATTGCTTAATGACTAATGTGTTCAGTTGTCTTTCATATACCTTTTTAAAAATCGTATGCTTGTCTTCTTTGGTGAGGTGTCTGTTCATAATTTTTGGCCTTTATTTTAATTAGATTTTTGTTCTATTGTAGAGTTTTAATTCTTTGTATATTTTATTTTATTTTTTTTATTTTTTATTATTAGTTTCTGCTTTATAATAAAGTGAATCAGTCATACATATACATCTGTTCCCACAACCCTTCCCTCTTGCATCTCCCTCCCTCCCACCTTCCCTATCCCACCCCTCCAGGTGGTCACAAAGCACCAAGCTGATCTCCCTGTGCACTGCGGCTGCTTCCCACTATCTGTCTACCTTACGTTTGGTAGTGTATATATGTCCATGCCCCTCTTTCGCTTTGTCACAGCTTACCCTAACCCCTCCCCTTATCCTCAAGTCCATTCTCAAGTAGGTCTGTGTCTTTATTCCTGTTGTACCCCTAGGTTCTTCATGACTTTTTTTTAAATTCCATATATATGTGTTAGCATACGGTATTTGTCTTTCTCTTTCTGACTTACTTCACTATGTATGACAGACTCTAGGTCTATCCACCTCATTACAAATAGCTCAATTTCGTTTCTTTTTAAGGCTGAGTAATATTCCATTGTATATATGTGCCACAACTTCTTTATCCATTCATCCGATGATGGACACTTAGGTTGTTTCCAGCTCCGGGCTATTGTGAATAGAGCTGCAATGAACATTTTGGTACATGTCTCTTTTTGAATTATGGTTTTCTCAGGGTATATGCCTGGTAGTGGGATTGCTGGGTCATATGGTAGCTCTATTTTTAGATACTGAAGGAACCTCCATACTGTTCTCCATAGTGGCTGTACCAATTCACATTCCCACCAGCAGTGCAAGAGTGTTCCCTTTTCTCCACACCCTCTCCAGCATTTATTGTTTCTAGATTTCTTGATGATGGCCATTCTGACTGGTGTGAGATGATATCTCATTGTAGTTTTGATTTGCATTTCTCTAATGATTAATGATGTTGAGCATTCTTTCATGTGTTTGTTGGCAGTCTGAATATATTCTTTGGAGAAATGCCTATTTAAGTCTTCTGCCCATTTTTGGATTGGGTTGTTTGTTTTTTTTGCTATTGAGATGCATGAGTTGCTTATAAATTTTGGAGATTAATCCTTTGTCAGTTGCTTCATTTGCAAATATTTTCTCCCATTCTGAGAGTTGTCTTTTGGTCTTATTTATGGTTTCCTTTGCTAGCAAAAGCTTTGAAGTTTCATTAGGTCCCATTTGTTTATTGTTGTTTTTATTTCAATTTCTGTAGGAGATGGGTCCAAAAGGATCTTGCTGTGATTTGTATCATAGAGTGTTCTGCCTATGTTTCTCCCTAAGAGTTTGATAGTTTCTGGCCTTACATTTAGGTCTTTAATCCATTTTGAGCTTATTTTTGTGTATGGCGATAGGGAATGATCTAATCTCATACTTTTACATGTCCCTGTCCAGTTTTCCCAGCACCACTTATTGAAGAGGCTGTCCTTTCTCCACTGTACATTCCTGCCTCCTTTATCAAAGAAAAGTTGGCCATATGTGCGTGGGTTTATCTCTGGGCTTTCTATCCTATTCCATTGATCTATCTTTCTGTTTTTATGCCAGTACCACACTGTCTTGATTACTGTAGCTTCGTAGTATAGTCTGAAGGCAGGGAGCCTGATTCCTCCAACTCCGTTTTTCATTCTCAAGATTGCTTTGGCTATTAGGGGTCTTTTGTTTATCCAAACAAATTGTGAAATTTTTTGTTCTAGTTCTGTGAAAAATGCCAGTGGTAGTTTGATAGGGATTGCATTGAATCTGTAGATTGCTATGCGTAGTAGAGTCATTTTCACAATATTGATTCTTCCAATCCAGGAGCATGGTATATCTCTCCATCTATTTGTATCATCTTTAATTTGTTTCATCAGTGTCTTATAATTTTCTGCATACAGGTCTTTTGTCTCCTTAGGTAGGTTTATTCCTAAATGTTTTATTCTTTTTGTTGCAATGGTAAATGGGAGTGTTTTCTTGATTTCACTTTGAGATTTTTCAGCATTAGTGTACAGGAATGCCAGAGATTTCTGTGCATTAATTTTGTATCCTGCTACTATACCGAATTCATTGATTAGCTCTAGGAGTTTTCTGGTAGCATCTTTAGGATTCTCTATGTATAGTATCATGTCACCAGCAAACAGTGACAGTTTTACTTCTTCTTTTGCAATTTGGATTCCTTCTATTTCCTTTTCTTCTCTGATTGCTGTGGCTAAAACTTCCAAAACTATGTGGAATAAGAGTGGTGAGAGTGGGCAACCTTGTCTTGTTCCTGATCTTAGTGGAAATGCTTTGAGTTTTTCACCATTGAGGACGATGCTGGCTGTGGGTTTGTCATATATGGCCTTTATTATGTTGAGGAAAGTTCCCTCTATGCCTACTTTCTGCAGGGTTTTTATCATAAATGGGTGTTGAATTTTGTCAAAAGCTTTCTCTGCATCTATTGAGATGATCATATGTGTTTTCTCCTTCAGTTTGTTATTGTGTATGGTGTATCACGTTGATTGATTTAGGTATATTGAAGAATCCTTGCATTCCTGAAATAAACCACAGTTGATCATGGTGTATGATCCTTTTAATGTGCTGTTAGATTCTGTTGCTAGTATTTTGTTGAGGATTTTTGCATCTATGTTCATCAGTGATATTGGCCTGTAGTTTTCTTTCTTTGTGACATCCTTGCCTGGTTTTGGTATCAAGGTGATGGTGGCCTCGTAGAATGAGTTTGGGAGTGCTCCTCCCTCTGTTATATTTTGGAAGAGTTTGAGAAGGATAGGTGTTAGCTCTTCTCTAAATGTTTGATAGAATTCGCCTGTGAAGCCATCTGGTCCTGGGCTTTTGTTTATTGGAAGATTTTTAATCACAGTTTCAATTTCAGTGCTTGTGCTTGGTCTATACATATTTTCTATTTCTTCCTGATTCAGTCTTGGCAGGTTGTGCATTTCTAAGAATTTGTCCATTTCTTCCAGGTTGTCCATTTTATTGGCATAGAGTTTCTTGTAGTAAACTCTCATGATCTTTGGTATTTTGCAGTGTCAGTTGTTACTTCTCCTTTTTCATTTCTAATTCTATTGATTTGAGTCTTCTCCCTTTTATTCTTGATGAGTCTGGCTAATGGTTTATTAATATTTTTATCTTCTCAAAGAACCAGCTTTTAGTTTTATTGATCTTTGCTATCGTTTCCTTCATTTCTTTTTCATTTATTTCTAATCTGATCTTTATGATTTCTTTCCTTCTGCTAAATTTGGGTTTTTTTTTTGTTCTTCTTTCTCTAATTGCTTTAGGTGTAGGGTCAGGTTGTTTGCTCAAGATGTTTCCTGTTTCTTAAGGTGGGATTGTATTGCTATAAACTTCCCCCTTAGAACTGCTTTTGCTGCATCCCATAGGTTTTGGGTCATCGTGTCTCCATTGTCATTTGTTTCTAGGTATTTTTTAATTTCCTCTTTGATTTCTTCAGTGATCACTTCGTTATTAAGTAGTGTATTGTTTAGCCTCCATGTGTTTGTATTTTTTACAGATGTTTTCCTGTAATTGATGTCTAGTCTCATAGCATTGTGGTCGGAAAAGATACTTGATACAATTTCAATTTTCTTAAATTTACAAAGGCTTGATTTGTGACCAAAGATATGATCTATCCTGGAGAATGTTCCATGAGCACTTGAGAAAAATGTGTATTCTGTTGTTTTTGGATGGAATGTCCTATAAATATCAATTAAGTCCTTCTTGTTTAATGTATCTTTTAAAGCTTGTGTTTCCTTATTTATTTTCATTTTGGATGATCTGTCCATTGGTGAAAGTGGGGTGTTAAAGTCCCCTATTATGTGTGTTTTACTGTCGATTTCCCCTTTTATGACTGTTAGTATTTGCCTTATGTATTGAGGTGCTCCTATATTGGGTGAATAAATATTTATAATTGTTATATATTCTTCTTAGATCGATCTCTTGATCATTATGTAATGTCCTTCTTTGTTTCTTCTAATAGTCTTTATTTTAAAATCCAATTTGTCTGATATAAGAATTGCTACTCCAGCTTTCTTTTGATTTCCATTTGCATGGAATATCTTTTTCCATCCCCTTACTTTCAATCTGTATGTGTCTCTAGGTCTGAAGTGGGTCTCTTGTAGACAGCATATATATGGGTCTTGTTTTTGTATCCATTCAGCCAATCTGTGTCTTTTGGTGGAAGCATTTAGTCCATTTACATTTAAGGTAATTATTGATATGTATATTCCTATTCCAGTTTCCTAATTGTTTTGGGTTTGTTATTGTAGGTCTTTTCCTTCTGTTGTGTTTCTTGCCTAGAGAAGTTCCTTTAGCATTTGTTGTAAAGTTGGTTTGGTGGTGCTGAACTCTCTCAGCTTTTGCTTGTCTGTAAAGATTTTAATTTCTCCATCAAATCTGAATGAGATCCTTGCTGGGTAGAGTAATCTTGGTTGCAGGTTTTTCTCCTTCATCACTTTAAATATGTCTTGCCACTCCCTTCTGGCTTGTAGAGTTTCTGCTGAGAGGTCAGCTGTTAACCTGCTTGGTATTCCCTTGTGTGTTATTTGTTGTTTTTCCCTTGTTGCTTTTAATATGAGTTCTTTGTGTTTAATTTTTGACAGTTTGATTAATATGTGTCTTGGCGTATTTCTCCTTGGATTTATTCTGTCTGGGACTCTCTGTGCCTCCTGGACTTGATTAACTATTTCCTTTCCCATACTAGGGACGTTTTCAACTATAATCTGTTTAAATATTTTCTCAGTCCCTTTCTTTTTCTCTTCCTCTTCTGGAACCCCTATCATTCTTATGTTTGTGCATTTAATGTTGTCCCAGAGGTCTCTGAGACTGTCCTCAGTTCTTTTCATCCTTTTTTCTTTATTCTGCTCTCAGCAGTCATTTCCACTCTTTTATCTTCCACGTCAGTTATCCGTTCTTCTGCCTCAGTTATTCTGCTATTGATCCCATCTAGAGTATTGTAAATTTCATTTATTGTGTTTCTAATCATTGCTTGATTCATCTTTAGTTCTTCTAGGTCCTTGTTAACTGTTTTTTGCAGTTTGTCTATTCTATTTCCAAGATTTTGGATCATCTTTACTATCATTATTCTGAATTCTTTTTCAGGTAGACTGCCTATTACCTCTTCATTTGTTAGGTCTGGTGTGTTTTTATTTTGCTCCTTCACTTGCTGTGTGTTTTTCTGTCTTCTCATTTTGCTTATCTTACTGTGTTTGGGGTCTCCTTTTTGCAGGCTGCAGATTCGTAGTTCCCGTTGTTTTTGGTGTGTCTCCCCAGTGGCTAAGGTTGTTTCAGTGGGTTGTGTAGGCTTCCTGGTGGAGGGGGCTAGTGCCTGTGTTCTGGTTGATGAGGCTCTATCTTGTCTTTCTGGTGGACAGGTCCACGTCTGGTGGTGTGTTTTGTGGTGCCTGTGGCCTTATTATGTTTTTAGGCAGCCTCTCTGCTAATGGGTGGTGCCATGTTCCCTTCTTGCTAGTTGCCTGACACAGGGTGACCAGCACTGCAACTTGCTGGTCGTTGAGTGAAGCTGGGTGCTGGTTTTGAGATGAGGATCTCTGGGAGGTCTCTTGTGGACCCGTGTCCTGAAGTTGGCTCTCCCACTTCAGAGGCACAGCACTGACTCCTGGCTGCAGCACCAAGAGCTTTTCATCTACCCGGCTCAGAATAAAAGGGAGAAATTGTAGAAAGAAATAATTAGTAGAAGAAAGAAAGAGAGAAAGAAAGAAAGAAAAAGGAAAGAAAGGAAGAAAGGATGGAAGAAAGAAAGAAAGAAAGAAAGGAGGGAGGGAGGGAGGAAGGAAAGAAAGAAAGAAAGAATGAAAGACAAGAGGGAAGGAGGGAGGAAGGAAAGAAAGAAAGAAAGAAAGGAGGGGGGAGGGAGGGAAGGAGGAAGGGAAGGTACGAAAAAGAGAGAGAACATAAAGTGAAAAAGAATAAAATATGATAAAATATATTAGCATTATTAAAATAAAAAAGTAATTATTTTTAAAAAAATGGACGGATAGAACCCTGGGACAAATGGTGGAAGCAAAGCTATACAGAGAAAATCTCACATGGAAGCATACACATACACATTTGCAAAAAGAGAACAGGGGGAAAAAATCGTAAATCTTGCTCTCAAAGTCCAGCTCCTCAATTTGGCATAATTTGTTGTAAAAAGAGGAAAAGGGGAAATAGTCTTAAATCTTGCTCTCAAAGTCCACCTCCTCAATTTGGGATAATTCGTCGTAAAAAGAGGAAAAGGGGAAAAAATCTTAAATCTTGTTCTGAAAGTCCACTCCCTCAATTTGGGATGATTCACTTTCCACTCATATATTGCACAATTGCAGGGTACATCAAGTTGATTGTGGAGATTTAATCCACTGCTTCTTAGGCTGCTGTGAGAGATTTCCCTTTCTCTTCTTTGTTCTCACAGCTCCTGGGTCTCAGCTTTGGACTCGGCCCCGCCTCTCCCTGTAGGTCGCCGGAGGGCATCTGTTCTTCACTCAGTCAGGACGGGTTTAAAGGAGCAGCTGCTTCGGGGACTCTGGCTCACTCAGGCCGAGGGGAGGGAGGGGCAAGGAGTGCGGGATGAGCCTGCGGCGGCAGAGGCCCGAGGCACTCTGTGCACTTTCCCAGGGAAGCCGTCCCTGAATCCCAGGACCCCAGCAGTGGTGGGCTGCACAGGCTCCCCAGAAGGGGGGTGTGGACAGTGACCTGTGCTCGCACACAGGCTTCTTGGCGGTGGCAGCAGCAGCCGCAGTGTCACGCTCCCATCTCCAGGATCCATGCCTTTAGCTGCGGCTCTACGCTTGTCTCTGGAGCCCCTTTAAGCAGCGCTCTTAATCCCCTCTCCTCACGCACCAGGAAACAAAGAGGGAAGAAAAAGTCTCTTGCCTCTTAGGCAGCTCCAGACTTTTTTCCAGACTCCCTCCGGGCTAACCGTGGTGCACTAACCGCTTCAGGCTCTCTTCCCGCCACCAGCCCCAGGCCTCTCCCTGCGCTCTGACTGAAACCCGATACCCGAGCCTCAGCTCCCAACCCCGCCCGCCCTGGCGGCCGAGCAGACAAGCCTCTCGGTCTGGTGAGTGCCTGTCGGCACCGATCCTCTGTGTGGGGATCTCTCCGCTTTGCCCTCCGCACCCCTGTGGCTGCACTCTCCTCCGCGGCTCCGAAGCTTTCCCTCTCCACCACCCGCAGTCTCCACCTGTGAAGGGGCTCCTAGTGTATGGAAACCTTTCCACCTTTCACGGCTCCCTCCCACTGGTGCAGGTCCTGTCCCTATCCTTTTGTCTCTGCTTATTCTTTTTTCTTTTGCCCTACCCAGGTACGTGGGGAGTTTCTTGCCTTTTGGGGAGTCTGAGGTCTTCTGTCAGCATTTAGTAGGTGTTCTGTAGGAGTTGTTCCACGTGTAGATGAATTTCTGATGTATCTGTGGGGAGGAAGGTGATCTCCACATCTTACTCATCCGCCATCTTCCTGCCAATATCCTCTTTGTATATTTTAGATACAAGTCCTTTATTAGACATGCATTGGCAAAATTTTTCTCCCAGTCTGTCTTATGAATTTAGTTTCCTATTGCTGCTATAACAAATCACCACAAACTGAGTTACTTAAGCAATACAAATTTATTCTTTTATTGTTCTTGACATCAGAATTTCTACAAATATGGTGTTGTCAAGGCTGTATTCCTCCTGGGTTTCTAAGGGAGAATTCATTTCCTTCCTTTTCCTAGCTCCTAGAGGTTGCTTGCATTATTTGGCTCATGGCCCCACCCTCCATCTTCAAAGTCAGCAGCATGGAATTTTACTATCTCTCTGAGACTGACTCTCCTTCCCTCATTTTATAAAAACCCTTGTGTCTACATTGGGACCCCCAGATAGTCCAGGGTAATCTCCCCATCTCAAGATTCTTAACTATATCTGCAAAACCTCTTTTGCCAAGTAAGGTAACATATTCACACAACTTTTTCTTAATCTGGAGATTAGGATGTGGACATCCTTAGGTGACCATTATTTAGCATATCACACTTAGCTTTCAATTCTCTTAGCAGTGTATTTCTCAAAGAAAATTTTCAAATTTTTAATAAAGTTCATTTTATCATTTTTTTGATGGATTGTTCTTTTGATAAGGTATCAAAAAATTCATCAGGGGGCTTCCCTGGTGGCACAGTGGTTGAGAATCTGCCTGCCAACACAGGGGATAAGGTTTCGAACCCTGGTCTGGGAAGATCCCACATGCCACGGAACAACTAGCCCCATGAGCCACAATTACTGAGCCTGCACATCTGGAGCCTGTGCCCCACAACAAGAGAGGCCGCGATAGTGAGAGGCCCATGCACTGCGATGAGGAGTGGCTCCTGCTTGCCGCATCTAGAGAAAGCCCTCATACAGAAACGAAGAGCCAACACAGCCATAAATAAATAAATAAATAAAATTAAAAAAAATTCATCAAACCGAAGGTCACCTATGTTTTCTTCTATAAGTTTAAAAATTTTCCATTTTCCATTTAGGTCTATTATCCATTTTTACTTAATATTTGTGAAGGGTGTAAAGTCTGAGTCAAGATTAATTATTTTGCATAGGTATTCTTTCTTTCTTGTTACTACAACAAATTACCACAAACTCAGTGGCTTAAAACAACACAAATATATTTTCTTACAGTGTTTGAGTCAGAAATCCAAAATGGGTTTTAGGGGCTGTGTTACTTCTGGAGGTTCCAGGAGAGAATCTTTTCCTTGTATTTCTAGCTTCAGAAGGACACCTGAATTCCTTGGCCCATAGACACCTCCTCCATCTTCAAAACAACAACAAACATATTCAAATCTCTGCTTCTGTTGCTTGACATATCTTTCTCCCTGACCTTCACACTCTTGGCTCTCTCTTATAAAAGACCCTTGTGATTACTCAGCCTTATCTGGATAATACAGGATAATCTGCTTATGTCAAGATTCTTAATCACATCTGCAAAGTCCCTTTTATCATGTAAGGTAACATGTTCAGAGGATCTGGGGTCAAGACATGGACATCTTTGAAGGACATTATTTTGTTTACCAGATATAGAAACAACCAATTTTTCTAACACCATTTGTTAAAAAACCTAATCCCTACTCTATTCAATTGCCTGTACTCCTTTTTAACAGTCACTTGGATATATTTATGTGGATTTATTTCTGGATGCTCTTTATGATCTATGTGTCTCTTCTTTCACTCCTGGCACCACATTGTCTTGATTACATAACTGTAGAGTAAGTCATAAAATCATGTATTGTGAATCTTCAATTTTGTTCTTCCTCAGTTTTGCATTGCCTATTCTCAGCTTTTTGTGTTTCTTTATACACTTTAAAATCAATTTGATAATGTCTACAAATAGCTTGCTACAATTTTGTTTGACTGTTTTGAATTTACATATAGAGTGGGAAGAATTGACATATTAATAATTTGAGTCTTCCAATCTATGAACATGGATTATTTCTCCACTTATTAGATATTATTTGAATTTTCCATCAGAGTTTTGAAGGTTTTGGTGTTAGATACTGAAAATATTTTTTAGATTTGTACTAGAGTATCATTTTTTGGTGTTACTGTTCAATTTCAAATTGGGATTTGAATTTCAAATTCCATTTACTTATTACTGGAAAGCAATTAACTTTTGTGTTTTAAATTATAGACTTCCTGTAAATTTGCTTATTTTTTCCAGGAGGTCTTTTACTTTTTTCTTCATCTCTTGAGGATTTATTACATAAAAATCCATATGATCTGCAAACAAAAACTGCTTTATTTCTTCTTTCCTGTCTATACTCACTTTATTACCTTTTCTTATTTTATTGTACTACCTAGTACCTCCAGTACAATGTTGAATAGGAGTGGTTGGAGAGTACACCTTCCCTTGCTCCTAATCTAGATGGAAAAGCATTCAGTTTCTCATAACTAATTATGATATTAGCTGTTGGAATTTTGTGGATGTTATTTATCAAGTTAAGGAAGTCTCTATTTCTAATTTGTTCAGAGTTTTTATCATAAATGAGTGTGACTTTTTCTTCATCTATCAAGATATACATATAATTTTTCTTCTTTAGCTTATTAATGAGGTTGATTACATTGACTGATGTTTGAATATTAACAACATTGTATACATGAAGTAAATCACACTTGGTTGAAATCTATAATTATTTGTATACATAGTTGGATTTAATTTACTAATATTTTGTTGAAGGTTTTCTCATCTATGTTCATAAAAATATCAATCTGTAATTTTTCTTTCTTGTAATTTCTTTGTCTGATTTTGGTAGTAGGGTAATGCTGGCCTCACAGAATGAGTCAGGAAGTGTTCTCTGTGCTTCTATTTTCTAGAACACATTGTGGAAAATTGGTGTCTTTTCTTTATTAAATGTTTGGTAGAATTCACCAGTGAAACCATCTGGGCCTGGTGCCTTTTTTTTTCTTTTTTTTTTTGAAGGTTTTAATTAATGGTTCAGTTTCTTTAATTGATATAGGCCTATTCTGCTTACTTATTTCTTCTTAGGTGAGTCTTGTTAGTGTCTTTTAAGAAATATGTCCATTTTTTTTCAGATGTCAATATTTTGGGCAGAGAGTTAGTCATAGCATCCCCTTATTAGTGAATCAGTAGAAATGACCTCTCTTTCATTCCTTGTATTAGTAAGTTGCACTGTCAATCTTTATTTCTTAGTTACTGTAGGTAGAGATTTATCAATTTTTTTGATCTTTATAAATCAGTTTTTTATTTTGTTGACTTTTCCCTATTGCTTTCTTAGTCTCATTTTCATTGATTTTTACTCTAATTTATATTATTTCTTTTTCTTCTGCTTGCTTCAGGCTTAGCTTGTTCCTCTTTCTCTAGTTTCCTAAGGTAGTTTCTTCTTTTCTAATGCATTCATTTAATTCTGTAAATTTCTTTCAAAAAGCTTTTTTTATACTGCATCCCATAAAATTGGATAAGTTGAATTAACATTTTACTTAGTTCATTACATTAAAATTTTCTCTTCTTTAATCCATGAGTAATTTTGAAATGTTATTTAATTGCCAAATGTTTAGGATTTTCCAGGTCTCTTTCTGTTATTAATTTATAGTTTATTCCATTTTATTTGACAACACACTTTGTATGTCTTTTCATTCTTTTAACTTTGCTAAGGTAAGTTTTATGGTCCAGCATATAGTCTATCTTGGTGAGTTTTCTTTATGATATAAGAGAAAAATATACATTTTGCTGTTGTTGGGTGGAGTATTTTATACATGTCAGATCAAGTTGATTGATACTGTTATTCAGTTCAACTGTATTCTTACTGAGTTTTGCTTGTTTGTTTTATCAATTACTTAAAGAGGAGTTCTTCCAACTGTAATACTGAGTATATATTTTCTTGTGGTTCTATTATATTTTTGCCTCACATATTTTGATGCTATATTATTAGGTGTATACATATTAGGGATTGTTATATATTTTGGAGAATTGACCTTCTTCGTTATTATATAATTTCCTTTTTTACCTCTCAATTTTCCTTTTAGTAAAATTTGCTTTGTCTGAAATTAATATAGATCCACATTGATTTTCAGTTTTCCTAACTTTTTCTTTTTTTAAGGATGGATATGGTGACTTCCAAGCTCTTTATATATCAGGGCTGGAAGCAAAAGTCAGAAAAGGTAATCTAAACTTGAAATGGCAGAAGCTTTCTCTAAAATTGTATGCTTGGGATAAAAATGTAAATTTTTTCTCTAGAGTTATTCATTTTATGTAGCTGTCAGTGAAAACTTGAGTTTTACTTTATTTCTTTTAAAATCAGTGCTTCTTCATAATGTGCTGCATGGTTTGCCTGATGGATCTGGTTATGAGATTGATTACACCTATATCAGGGGATTAAGAGATGTGTCTATACCCAAGTCTGTGTGTTTGACCGAAACCTAGATAATACTTAGTTTAGCAATCTTTGTTCTCAAACTCAATTTTCCTTGAGATGTTTTCATTACCACACATCCTTTCTTTTATCTAAGTATTGGACAAATAATTGTGTGCTATTCTATGCTGCCTGATCACAGAGATTTTATGTCTTTAGTGAAGCTAAGCCACATAATGAGAGTGATATTGTTTGATAATTTTCAATCTCTTCCAGCTATTGACATTTTTCTTTCCCTAGGCATGTGCTTGTTTGATTACTCAGCTGGGAATTGTTATGATCTAAGTCCTTCTTTTCTCTCCAACTTCACTTCTTTCTGCCTTTACCAATACCCTCTCTTTTCTTTCATACCCAACACTGTACAGGTACTCCAAATCACTCATTATTCTTGGCACACTATTCTCTTGCACCTCTTTAGAGCCTAACCATCCATGTTTCCTCTTTCCCACTCAGTTTTTCTAGCAAACCCTCATCCACCTCCTAAACACTACCTCCTTTTAGGAAGTTTTCCCAGATTCCTCCATACAAAGTGCATTTTTCCAGCACTATACATTTAGCCCTCAAATTTTTCCTTTATGGCAACTGTTTAAATATTTCTGTCCTACAAAATAATATGGGCTACTTGGGCACAAGAGTGGTATCTCTTACCTTTTCTTTCCCCTTTAATGCTTAGCACAGAGTTTGGAGCCTATAAGTGCTCAACTCACATACATAAAAGTGAATGATAAATGATGAAATCAATAATTGGTAACTCTGACTTCTTTAAAAAATATTATTATATAAGTTTTAGGTTTACAGCATTATAATTTGACATCTGTATACACTACAAAGTGATCACCACCATAGGTCTTGTTGCCATCCATCACCATAAAGGCGACCCCTTCACTTATTTTGCCTATCCCCCAACCTCCTTCCCTTCTGGTTACCACTAATCTGATTTCTGTATCTATGAGTTTGTTTTTATTTTGCTTATTCATCAGTTTTTTATATTCCACATATGAGTGAAATCATATATTTGTCTTTCTCTATCAGAGTTATTCCACTTAACATAATACCTTCAAGGTCCATCCACGTTGTTGCAAAAGGCAGGATTTTCTTCTTTTTTATGGCTGAGTAATATTCCATTGTGTACTTATACCACATCTCCTTTACACATTCATCCATCCATCAATGGACTCCTAGGTAGTTTCCATGTCTTGAATATTGCAAATAAAACTGTAACGAACATAGAAGTGCATGTAGCTTTTGAAATAAGTGTTTCAGTGTTCTTCAGATAATACACAGAAGTGGAGTAGCTGGGTCAAATGGTAGTTCTATTCTTACATTTCTGAGGAATCTCCATACTGATTTTCATAGTGGTTGCACCAACTCACAGTCCCACCAACAGTGTACCAGTGTTCCCTTTTCTCCACATCCTCTCCACCATTTGTTATTACTAGTCTTTTTGGTAATAACCATTCTGTCGGGTGTGAGATGATCCTTCATTGTGGTTTTCATTTGCATTTCTCTAACAATTAGTGATTCTGAACATCTTATCATGTGCCTGTTGGCTATATGTATGTTTTCTTCGGAAAAATGTCTATTCAGTTCCTCTGCCCATTTTTTAACCACTTGTTTGTTTTTTTAATGTTGAGTTGTATGGGTTCTTTATATATTTTGCATAGTAACCCATTATCAGATATATGATTGCAAATAGTTTTTCCCATTCAGTAGATTACCTTTTCATTTTAATGATGATTTCCTTTGCTGCATAGAAGCCTTTTCATTTGATGTAGGTCTATTTGTTTATTTTTATTTTTGTTTCCCTTGTTTTTGTTCTCTTTCCCTTCCCTCCCCCACAAAAATGATGTTAAGACCAATGTCACTGAGGTTACCTCTTATATTTTTCTTAGGAATTTTATGATTTCAAGTCTCACATTTAAGTCTTTAGTCCATTTTGAGTTAATTTTTGTGTATGGTGTAAGATAGTGGTCTAATTTCATTCTTTGCATGTAGTTGTCCAGTTTTCTCAACATCATTTATTGAAGAGGCTCTCCTTTCCCCATTGTATGTTCTTGGCTCCTTTGTCAGAAATTAATTGTCTGTATATGCATAGGTTTATTTCTGGGCTCTCTATTCTGTTACATTAATCTCTGTGCCTGTTTTTGTGCCACTATTGTATTGTTTTGATTACTATAGATTTAGAGTATACTTTGAAATCAGAGAGCATGATATCTCTTTCTTTGTTCTTCTTTCTCAAGATTGTTTTAGCTATTCAAGGTCTTTTGCATTTCCATACAAATTTTAGAATAATTTGTTCTATTTCTGTGAAATAAGCCATTGGAATTTCGATAGAAATTGAATTTAATCTGTAGATTGCTTTGGGTAGTATGGACATTTTAACAATATTAATTCTTCCAATCCATGACCATGGGATATCTTTCCATTTATTTGTGTCTTCTACAATTTCTTTCATATCTTAGACTTTTCAGTGTATAGAATTTTCAGCTCCTTGAGTAGATTTATGCCTTGGTCTTTTATTCTTTGTGATGAAATTGTAAATGGGTTTATTTTCTTGATTTTTCTTTCAGATTGTTTGTTATTAGTGTATAGAAAAGCCACAACCTTCTGTGTATTGATTATGTATCTTGCAATTTTACTGAATTCATTTGTTAGTCCTAAAGTTTTTTTGGTGGCATTGTTAGAGTTTTCTATTTATAATATCATGTCATGTGCAAATAGTAACATTTTACTTCTTTCTGATTTGGATGACATTTATTTCTTTTTCTTGTATGATTCTCTGGTTAGGACTTCCAATCCTATGATGAATAAAAGTTGGGTGAGTGGACATCCTTGTTTTCTTCCTGATTGTAGCAGAAAAGATTTCAGCTTTTCACCATTGAGTATGATGTTACCTGTGTGTTTGTCATATGTGGCCTTTATTATAGTGAGGTGTATTCCCTTTATATTAACTTTGTTGAGAGTTTTTATCATAAATAGATGTGGATTTTTAAAATGCTTTTTTCTTAATCTATTGAGGTGACTATATAATTTTTATCCTCATTTTGTTAATGTGATTTATCACATTGATTGGTTTTCTGATATTGAACCAGCCTTGTATCCCTGGAATGCGTCTCACTTGATTGTGGTGTATAATTCTTTTTGTTTTTGTTTTTGTTTTTTTTGGTATATAATTCTTTTAATGTATTGTTGGATTCACTTGCTAATATTTTGTTGAATATTTTTATTTTTATCAAGGATATTGGCCCATAATTATTTTTTTGTGTGTGTTGTGTACTTATCTGCTTTTGGTGTGAGTGTAATTCTGGCTTTAAAAAAAGTGTTTAGAAAGTTTTCCTACTCTTCAATATTTAGAAGAGTTTGAAAGAAGAATAAGTATTAAATCTTCTTTAAATGTTTTGTAGAATTCACCAGTGAAAACTTTCTGATCTTTGGCTGTTGTTTGTTGGTAGATTTTTGATTATTGCCTCAGTCTCATTCTTCTCAAATGTACACAAATTATTCTCCAGGATAGATTACATGTTAAATCACAAAGCTAGTCTCAATAAATTCAAGAATACTGAACTTATATCAAGCATCTTCTCTGATCACAATGATATGAAACTAAAAATCTATCACAAGATAAAAGGGCAAAAACCACAACAATGTGAAGATGAAAAAACATGCTACTGAAAACCAATTGGTCATTAATGATGTCAAAGGAGAATTAAAAATTACCTATAGACAAATGAAAATAGAACTGTCACATATCAAAATCTATGGGATACAGTAAAAGTATTTCTAAGATGTAAGTTCATAGCAATACAGGCCTACCACAGGAAATAAGAAAAATCCCAAATAAACATTCTAACTTTATGCCCAGAGGATATAACAAAAGGAAGAACAAGAGAACCCCAAAATTAATAGATGGAAGGGAATATTAAAGATCAGAGTGGAAATACATGAAATAGAGACTAGAAAGAACAATGGAAAAGATCAATAAACTAAGGGCTGGTTCTTTGAAAAGATAAACAAATAATCCTTTAACTAGACTAACTAAAAAAAAAAAGAGAGGCAGGACTCAAATAAGTAAAATTAGAAATGAGGAGGAGAAATGACAACTGAGACCACAAAAATACAAAGGTTATAAGAGTCTATTATGAACAATTATTTGCCAACAAATTGGACAACGTAGAAGAAATGGATACATTCTTAGAAACATATAATCTTCCAAGACTGAATTATGAGGAAATAGAATGCTCAACATCACTAATTATTAGAGAAATGCAAGTCAAAACTACGATGAGGTATCACCTCACACTTGTCAGAATGGCTATCATCAAAAAACTCTATAAACAATAAATTCTGGAGATGGTGTGGAGAAAAGGGAATCTTCCAACACTGTTGGTGGGAATGCAAGTTGGTAGAACCATTATGGAGAACAGTATGAAGGTTCCTTAAAAAACTACCATATAATCCAGCAATCCCTCTCCTGGGCATATATCTGGAGAAAACCATAATTGGAAAAGACACATGCACCCCAGTGTTCATTGCAGCACTATTTACGAGAGCCAAGATATGGAAGCAACCTAAATGTCCATCAACAGATGACTGGATAAAGAAGATGTGGTACATATGTACAATCGATTATTGCTCAGAAATAAAAAAAGAACAAAATAATGCCATTTGCAGAAACATGGATGGACCTAGACATTATCATACTAAGTGAAGTAAGCCAGACAGAGACAGACAATATCATATGATATCACTTATCTGTGGAATCTAATAAAAAGTGATACAAATGAATTTACTTACAAACCAGAAACAGACTCACAGACCTCAAAATCAAACTTATGGTTACCAAAGGGGAAACGTGGGGGGAAGTGATAAATTAGGAGATTGTGATTAACATATACAGAGTACTATACACAAAATAGATAACTATTAAGGACCTGCAGTATAGCACAGGGAATTCTATTCAACATTCTGTAAATCAACTATATTGCAATAAAATTTTTTAAAAAAGGAAATCTAAATAGACTGATTACTTGTAACTCTGACTTCTTTGTTACTTCTGAAGAATCATTCATTTGCAGCTGTACTTTCAAGTTTCATATAAACTCCTCTCTTTTCTCTTTTCTCTGTCTTTTAAACGTCAATTAAATTTTTTGTAATATTAGAAATGTAGGATGCCTCATTTTTTTATCTTCTTCACAAATTGTTTATTCTCATATATAGGCTAAAAGAGTTCACTTAGTTTAGGTTAAATGTGGTTTTGGAGTCAGAGACACTAGCCTCAAGTTCTACTTCTATCTATCTCTGCTCTTAAAGTATATGAACTTGATTAGAGCTTATTTTATCTATAAAATAATTTCACATTATTTGGCAGAATCTTTGGACTTTAGTAAGTAGATAAAGTTTTCTTAATTGCAGTTAAATCATAGTTTTCCATTTCAACTTGCAATGGAAATGGAAGTTCCTGGATTCCTGGACAGAGTCTTAGTGCTGTGTGTTTGCTGCTGGCACTTGTTCTCTTAAAATAACATTTTGAGAAACAAACAACAGATGTTGTAGAAATAAGAAATTGGATACTTGAGAGCTGAGGTGGTTAATGCCTTTATTGATAACAGTGAGAACAGCTTTCATTTCTCATATGACAATTTGTGCTGGATTATTTTTTAAGTGAGCACTTTTAAACACTTTCTTATTTAATTCTCATAATATATTTTGAAATAGATGATAGTGCTATCCCCAGTTCACTGAATGGGAAACACAGCTATCTGACCACAAATAGAGGATATAAATTATGAATCCAGTAGACTACCATCACCCTTCACCTAGAGATGGCTGTGCAGGAATTTTCTTAGTTTAATTTGTAATGTGTGCTTCTGCCTAAACTCTTCTAATAGCACAATTCATTTTCTTTGCCCAAACTCTAAATGCATCTGCAGAGACCACAAATCTCAGTTTATCATAATTAACATGGCAAAAATTAAAATAGAGAATTCTAAAGGCAGCAGAGAAAAACAAAAAGTCATATACAAGGGAATCCCCAAAATGCTTTGAGCTGATTTCTCTGCAGAAACTTTGCAGACCAGAGGGAGTGGCATGATATATTCAAAGTGCTGAAAGTGATACTCTACCCAGCAAGATTATCATTTAGAATAAGAGAAATAAAGAACTTCTCAGGCAAGCAAAAACTGGAAGAGTCATCAATATTAAACTTACCCCAAAAGAAATATTGATGGATCTTCTCTAAATGGATGTCAGAGACACTGAAAGAGGAACTTTCTTTACTGACAGATGGAAGACAATTTTTTCTCACTCTTTGTCAGTATACCCAAATGTACCATAACATGTCTGAATTGGTAGTACTAAGATTGAGAGCCCAACTGGCCAAGAAATCTTTGGAGATGAAGCAATTGCCTTTAAAGATAGACCTCTGCAAGTGGCCATTTCCAACCACCTGTGACAGAAACAATTTTTCATTTGCAGCACAGAAATGCATGAGTTCTGTGTCAAAAACTACATCAGTCAGAAATCCAATTCTAGTTTTAAATAAAGGTGTCATATCTCTGCTACCTCAGTATGCCAATAAACAGTGAGACCTGTGTGTGGTTGTAACGTTTATGATTCATTTGTCCTTTGGCGAATTAAAATGTTTGGCATTACTGCATTAGGCTGTAAAATGCAGGAGGATATTAAGTGGATAGTATAAAACTCTGTGATTCATGACAGAGAGGAGTGAATGTACCATATTATCTAATCATCGTTGCAGCCAGTTTAGAGCCACTTATCTGCTTTCTTCATGTCTGGTGCATAGAGATAAACTATTTTCAACGTCACACCCTGAAAGTGGTGATGAATCGTTCTTGGAAGTTTTCTGATTGACATTTTCTGAGGCTTTACATTCTAATGTTCTAATACAACCAGTTGGGATTATAACGTGTGGTTTTTCAATAGCCAAATAATTAGATTTGTGGAAATGACCTGACCATAAAGAATAGAGACTTTTTCCCCCTTATTGATAGCACCTCGGATATCTTTTTTAAAAATCTGAATGGTATTGATTTGGTGGATTAAATTTATGACTGTGCAGCATAATTCTTTACAAATGAATCTCTGCATTTCCCAAGGGTGCCAAACACAGTAGCTGACAGGAAATCATTTACTGGGAAAGGGAATGTTTAATATTGCCTTGGGGCACAGCTCAGGTGCTCACTTTATACATGCTGAAAGGAATTGATAGCCTATGTCTCCAAAAGTAAAATATTCTGCTGTAACGGAGCCTAGGATCAACAGAGATAAAAGTGTGTGAGAACAGATAAGTCCTGTTAGAGTTTTCCCCTGAGGGATGTTTGTATTATTTAGAGAAGTGGGAAAAGTGAAGGGATTTTCCTGATTCTTCATAATCAGATTCAAATCTTGCCTTTGCACAGGTGAGCCATAAATAGATGTTTGAAAAGCTTTTTTTTGGTGGATGGACTTTTGCTCCTGCTGGGCTCACTCTCACTCCAATTACATCAGAAATCGTGAAAATCAATGGGAAGTGATGTTGTTGAAAGTCAGGAGTGAAAAAGAGTTCAGTATAACAATAATTTAGAGAACCTGCAGAAGATATCCTATCAACTATTAAAGATCAGTTGAACCAATTTTTTTTTAAAGGTTGTGCTTGACCAGTCTCAGTGCTGAGGGTTAGAAGGGTGAGGCTGTTGAGGCAGAAGGAGAGAACATTCAGAAGGAAACACCTTCTTGGGGGTTTTCCTGATTGAGAAGCCTTGGTAGGAGCTGCATTGGAGTGGAGGCCACCACACAACCATGAGGAAGAATGAGAGCTTAAAACATTTCCAGCCAGATCCTGTCCTAATGCTGCCATCTCTCTTAATGTGTTCGTTGTTTGTGTGCCGTGGTAAATTAAAATGCTGGTGTCTGCTCTCGAACACTTCCTACTCCCTTATTCCACTTTAATCCTAACAATGTACATAAGCCAGATAATAGAAAACTATACACATTTTAATCTATTTCTTGCCTTTAATTTTGTAGAATTAACCTGTTAGACCACTAAAAAGTAACTCTTTTTATTTTCCTTTCAACTATCATTTCTCACCAGGTATAAAAATTCCTGAGAAATTAATAACAGAAATTGGTAGAAAGATTATTCTCTCCAGTGACATTGCATAAACTGCTCCCTTTTGGTTGATTAGTGGGTAAGCTGTAATAGTGAATACAATTCTTGAGCAAAAAGATTCTCACACTTATATACACCCTAGAGAACTAATGGTCTTCTAAGAAAATTTTAATTTTCTGCAGGCTCATTTATTTTTTGAAAATCATGAGCAAAGATGGTTGTATTTTTTCTTTGGAAGTGGTTTTATATTCTCACACAATAGGACCACACTTTTCCTTCTGCTACGGTCCTCTTTTTCTGTAGGGACTTTGTGATGTCCCCAGCTTCTGTCTTAACCCTGCTCTTTACATTATAGTCAACAGTCTTAGTAATCATAATCAATGTCTTTTGAGGACATGGTTTTGACATTTGTGGGTGTCATAGTCTTTGTTCTTAATGGAACCAAGGTTGTTGTTTTAAATTTCTATTGTTGTTTTAAATTTCTACGTTAATACTATTGTTTTACTCTTCTAGTTATTCTGGGGCAGGTAGATAAGCTATGACCTCACCCAAGACCTCAAAAAGATTAAGAAGAGAAAAAAATCGACAAATTGTGTTCATAAATAATGATGTCAAGATGAAAGGAAAGAAAGGAACCATTCAATGTATTTAATAAGGTAACCACATTTCCTTATTTGCCGAGGATGGTCCGGTGATAATTATTATTAGCATTTTCATCCACTCTCAAGTATGTCTTTAATGGATGATTAATTAGTTAGACTTCTTGCATTAAAAATAACATGATTAGAGAGGTACTTTCTCAAGTTCAGGTCAGTCAGTTACTTTTTTAGTATCTTTCAACTGAAACTTAAAACACCTAAATATACACAGATCATAAGAATACAACTTGTCAGAGGGGACACACCTGGGTAACCAGCACCCAAAACAAGAACTAGAACATTGCCAGTACTCCAGAAGACCTCTTCATTGCATCTCCTAGTTCTTCCCCCTCCATCAAGGAAACCACCATCTAAACCTCTAGAGAATAGGAATCTTACATAACAAATTTATATCAGCATCTTTCACTCACCATTGTGGTTGAGATATTTATCGTTGTTGTGCATGGAGTTTGTTCTCATTGCTGAGTAACATTCTGTTAAACAATTACACCATAATTTATTTATTCTACACTTGGTAAACTTTGGATTCTTACCAAATTTGGAATTGGAACGGGGAAATTGTAAAAAGCACAGTTTGGAATTAACTATAATGATAGCCATTCAAAATATTTTGGATGTGCACTTTTTTTAAAATAAATTTATTGGTGTATAATTGCTTTACAGTGTTATGTTAGTTTCTGCTGTATAACAAAGTGAATCAGCTATACATATAAATATATCCCCATATCTCCTCCCTCTTACATCTCCCTCCTACACTCCCTATCACACGCCTATAAGTGGTCACAAAGCAGCGAGTTGATCTCGCTATGTTATGCAGCTGCATCCCACTAGCTATCTATTTTACATTTGGTAGTGTATATATGTCAATGCTACTCTCTCTCTTTGTTCCAGCTTCCTCTTCCCCACACCACCATGTCCTCAAGTCCATCCTCTACATCTGCATCTTTATTCCTGTCCTAGGTTCATCAGAACTTTTTTTTAAATTCCATATATATGTGTTAGCACACACTATTTGCTTTTCTCTTTCTGACTTACTTCACTCTGTATGACAGGCTCTAGGTCCATCCACCTCACTACAGATAACTCAGTTTCGTTTATATTTTATGGCTAAGTAATATTGCATTGTATATATGTATCACATCCTCTTTATCCATTCATCTGTTGACGGACACTTAGGTTGCTTCCATGTCCTGGCTATTGTAAATAGAGCTGCAATGAACATTGTTGTACATGTCTCTTTTCGAATTATGTTTCTTCTCTGTGTATATGCCCAGTACTAGGATTGCTGGGTCAAACAGTAGCTCTATTTTTAGTTTTCTAAGGAACCTCCATACTGTTCTCCATAGTGGCTGTATCAATTTATATTCCTACCAACAGTGCAAGAGGGTTCCCTTTTCTCCACACCTTCTCCAGAATTTAATGTTTGTAGATTTTTTGATGATGAGCATTCTGACTGGTGTGAGGTGATACCTCAGTGTGGTTTTGATTTGCATTTCTCTGATTATTAATGATGTTGAGCGTCCTTTCATGTGTTTGTTAGCAATCTGTATATCTTTGGAGAAATGTCTATTTAGATCTTCCACGCATTTTTGGATTGGGTTGTTTGTTTTATGTATATTGAGCTGTATGAGCTGCTTGTATATTTTGGAGATTAATCCCTTGTCAGGTGCTTCATTTGCAATATTTTCTCCCATTCTGAGGGGTGTCTTTTCATCTTGTTTATGATTCCCTTTGCTGTGCAAATCTTTTAAGTTTAATTAGGTCCCCTTTGTTTTTTTTTCATTACTCCAGGAGGTGGGTCAAAAAAAGATGGTGCTGTTATTTATGTCAAAGATTGTTCTGCCTATTTTTTCCTCTAAGAGTTTTATAGTGTCTGGCCTTATATTTAGGTCTTTAATCCATTTTGAGTTTATTTTTGTGTATGGTGTTAGGGATTGTTCTAATTTCATTCTTTTACATGTAGCTGTCCAGTTTTCCCAGCACAACTTATTGAAGAGACTGTCTTTTCTCCACTGTGTATTCTTGCCTCCTTTGTCATAGATTAGGTGACCATATGTGTGTGGGTTTATCTCTGTTCCATTGATCTATATTACTGTTTTGGTGCCAGTACCATACTATCTTGATTACTGTAGCTTAATGGTAGAGTCTGAAGTCAGGGAGCCTGATTCCTTCAGCTCTGTTTTTCTTTCTCAAGATTGCTTTGGCTATTCAGGGTCTTTTGTGTTTCTATATAAATTGTGAACTTTTCTGTTCTAGTTCTGTGAAAAATGCCATTGGTAGTTTGATAGGGATTGCATTGAATCTGTAGATTGATTTGGGGAGAGTAGTCATTTCCACAATGCTGATTCTTCCAATCCAGTAACATGGTATATCTCTCCATCTGTTTGTATCATCTTGATTTCTTTCATCAGTGTCTTATATTTTTCTGCATACAGGTGCTTTGTCTCCTTAGGTACGTTTATTACCTACCTAAGATACGTATTTTAGTCTTTTTGTTGCAATGGTAAATGGGTGTGTTTCCTTAATTTCTCTTTCAGATTTTTTCATTGATAGTTTGCAGGAGATTTCTGTGCATTAATTTTGTATTGTGCTACTTTACCAAATTCATTGATTAGCTCTAGTAGTTTCTGGTAGCATGTTTACAATTCTCTATGTATAGTATCATGTCATTCTGCAAACAGCAAGAGTTTTGCTTCTTCTTTTCCAATTTGGTTTTCTTTTTCTTCTCTGATTGCCGTGTACAAAACTTCCAAGACAACGTTGAATAATAGTGTGGAGAGTTTTGTCTTGTTCCTGATCTTAGAGGAAATGGTTTCAGTATTTCACCATTAAGAATGAAGTTGGCGGTGGGTTTGTCATATATGGCCTTTATTATGTTGAGGTAATTTCCCTCCATGCCTACTTTCTGGAGGCTTTTTATCATAAATGGGTATTGAATTGTGTCAAAAGCTTTTTCTGCATCTATTGAGATGATCATATGGTTTTAATCCTTCAGTTTGTTAATATGGCATATGATGTTGATTGATTTGCGTATATTGAAGAATCCTTGCATTCCTGGGATAAACCCCACTTGTTCATGGTGTATGATCTTTCTAACGTGCTGTTAGATTCTGTTTGCTAGTATTTTGTTGAGGATTATTTGCATCTATGTTCATCAGTGATATTGGCCTGTAGTTTTGTTTTTTATTTTTGTGACAACTTTGTCTGCTTTTGGTATCAGGGTGATCGTGGCCTCATAGTATGAGTTTGGGAGTGCTCCTCCCTCTGCTATATTTTGAAAGACTTTGAGAAGGATAGGTGGTTAGCTCGTCTCTAAATGTTTGATAGAATTACCTGTGAGGTCATCTGGTCCTGGGCTTCTGTTTGTTGGAAAAATTTTAATCACAGTTTGAATTTCAGTGCTTGTGATTGGTCTGTTTATATTTTCTGTTTCTTCCTGGTTCAGTCTCAGAAGGTTGTGATTTTCTAAGAATTTGTCCATTTCTTCCAGGTTGTCCATTTTATTGACATATAGTTGCTTGTAGTAATCTCTCATGATCTTTTGTATTTCTGCAGTGTCAGTTGATACTTCTCCTTTTCCGTTTCTAGTGCTGTAGATTTGAGTCTTCTCCTTTTCTTTCCTGATGAGTCTGGCTAATGGTTTATCAATTTTGTTTATCTTCTCAAAGAACCAGCTTTTACTTTTGTTGATCTTTGTTATTGTTTCCTTCATTTCTTTTCCATTTATTTCTGATCTGATCTTTATGATTTCTTTCCTTCTGCTAATTTTGGGATTTTTTGTTCTTCTTTCTCTAATTGCTTTTGGTGTAAGGTTAGGTTGTTTATTTGAGATTTTTCTTGTTTCTTGAGGTAGGATTGTATTGCTATAAACTTCCCTCTTAGAACTCTTTTTGCTGCTTCCCATAGGTTTTAGGTTGTCATGGCTTCATTGTCATTTGTTTTTAGGTATTTTTTGATTTCTTCTTTAATTTCTTCAGTGAGCTCTTGGTTATTTAGTAGCATATTGTTTAGCCTCCATGTGTTTGTATTTTTTACAGTTTTTTTTCCTGTCCCCGATATGTAGTCTCATAGTGTTGTAGTCGGAGGAGATACTTGATATGATTTCAATTTTCTTAAATTTACCAAGGCTTGATCTGTGACCCAGGATATGATCTATCCTGGAGAATGTTCCATGAGCACTTAAGAAGAAAGTGTATTCTGTTGTTTTTGGATGGAATGTCCTATAAATATCAATTAAGTCCATCTCGTCTAATGTGTCATTTAAAGCTTGTGTTTCCTTATTTATTTTCATTTTGGATGAACTGTCCTTTGGAATAAGTGGGGTGTTAAAATCCCCTACTATTATTGTGTTACTGTTGATTTCCCATTTTATGGATGCTAGCATTTGCCTTATGTATTGAGGTGCTCCTATGTTGGGTGTATAAATATTTATAATTGATATATCTTCTTCTTGGATTGATCCCTTGATCATTATGTAGTGTCCTTTTTTGTCTCTTGTAATAGTCTTTATTTTAATGTCTATTTTTTCTTATATGAATATTGCTACTCCAGCTTTCTTTTGATTTCCTTTTGCATCGACTGTCTTTTTCCATCCCCCCACTTTTAGTCATATGCATCCCTAGGTCTGAAGTGGGCCTTTTGTAGACAGCATATATATGGTCTTTTTTTGGCATCCAGTCATCCAATCTGTGTCTTTTAGTTGGGGCATTTAATCCATTTACATTTAAGGTACTTATCAATAAAAAATAATTATCCTGTGTTAGTTATTTCCACTATTTTATCTTCCAGGTCACTTACCCGTTCTTCTGCCTCAGTTATTCTGCTTTTGATTCCTTCTAGAGAATTTTGAATTTCATTTATTGTGTTGTTCATCATTGTTTGTTTTCTCTTTAGTTCTTCTAGGTCCTTGTTAAACGTTTCTTGTATTTTCTTCATTCTATATCTGAGATTTTGGATCATCTTTACTATCATTACTCTGAAATCTTTTTCAGGTTGACTGACTATTTCCTCTTCATTTGTTTGGTCTGGTAGGTTTTACCTTGCTCCTGTGTATTTGTGTATCTCCTCACTTTGCTTAACTTACTGTTTTGGGGGCTCATTTTCACAGGTTGCAGATTTGTAGTTTCTTTTATCTCTGGTTTCTGTCCCCAGTGGGTGAGGTTTGTTCAGTGGCTCATGTATGCTTCCTGGTGGGGGGAGTGGTGCCTGCTTTCTGGTGGGTGGGGCTGAATCTTGTCACTCTGGTGTGCAGGACCATGTCTGGTTGTGTGTTTTGAGGTGTCCATGAAGTTATTATGACTTTAGGCAGCCTGTCTGCTAATGGCTGGGTTTGTTTTCCTGTGTTGCTAGTTGCTTGGCATGGGGTGTCTACACTGGAGCTTACTGGTCGTTGGGTGTGGCTGGGTCTTAGTGTTGAGATAGAAGTTTCTGGGACAGCTCTAACCTATTAAAATTACATCAGGCCAGAGGTCTCTGGTTGTCCAATATCCTGAACTTGGCTTTCCCACCTTGGGGGCTCAGGCCCAACACCGGCTAGAGCACCAAGACCCTGCCAGTTGCATGACATGGAAGAAAAGGAAGAAAACAAACAAACAACCAAATAAACAAACAACAAACAGACAGACCCCAAGACAAATGGTGAAAGCAAAACTAAACAGACAAAATCACACAAAGAAATGTACACACACACACTCACATAAAGAGAATAAAAAAGCAAAAAAAAAAAAAAAAGGAAGAGAGCAACCAGACCAATAAACAAACCCACAAATGAAGACAAACACTGAAAACTAAACTAAGACAAACATAAAACCAAAAATAAATCAAATGGAGGAAGCAAACCTCAAGTCCACAGTTGCATCCAAAGTCCATCGCCTCAAGTTTGAAAACACTCTGTCTATTCAGGTATTCCACAGATGCAGGGTTTACCAAGCTGGTTGGGAGTATTTGATCCATGGTTCCTGAGGCTTCACAGGGAGATTTCCCTTTCTCTTCTTTGTTTGCACAGCTCCTGTGTTTGAACTTTTGTTCTGGCCCCGCATCTGCATGTAGGTCGCCCTCAGGCATCTGTTCCTTGCCCAGACAGTACAGGGTTAATGTAGCAGCTGATTAGGCCTCTCTTGTTCACTCAGGTTTTGGAGAGGGAGGGGTATGGAAGTCATAATTGGAACGTGGGGTGAGCCTGAGGCGACAGAGGCTGGCATGACATTGCAACAGCCTGAGGCACACAGTGTGTTCTCCCAGGGAAGTAGTCCCTGGATCACAAGACCCTAGCAGTGGTGTGCCGCACAGGCTCCTGGGAGGGTTTGGTAGTGACTTACATTTGCACACAGGACTCTGGGTGGTGGTGGTGGCAGCGCCAGCTGTCCGTGCCTGCCTCTGGGGTGTGGCCGTAAGGTGATAGCTATGGCTCACGCCTGTCTCTGCAGCTTGCTTAGGCAGTGCTCCGCCATCTGTGGGCACACAGAGCAGGAAGCCCCTCTCCTTGCACACCCCAAAACAATGGTCTCTTGCTTCTACAGCAGGTCCAGACATTTTCCGGGACTTCCTCCCAGTCAGCTGTGGCACACTAGCTCCCCTCAGGCTGTCTTCATGCAGCCAACCCCAGTCCTCTCCCTGAGATCTGACCTCCGAAGCCTAAGCCTCAGCTCCCAGCCCCCACCCACCCTGACGGGTGAGCAGCCAAGCATCTCAGGCCAGTGAGTGCTGGTCAGCACCAATCCTCTGTGCAGGAATCTCTCTCTTTTGCCCTCTGCACCCCTGTTGCTGCACTCTCTTCTGTGGCTCTGAAGCTTCCCCTCCCACCCACCCCTGTCTCTGCCAGTGAAGTGGCTTCCTAGTGTGTGGAAACTTTTCTTCCTTCACAGCTCCCTCCCAGTGGTGCAGGTCCGGTCCCTATTCTTTTGTCTCTGTTTTTTCTTTTTTCTTTTGCCCTACCCAGGTACATGGGGATTTTCTCGACTTTTTGGAAGTCTGAGGTCTTCTGCCAGCATTCAGTAGGTGTTCTGTAGGAGTGGTTCCACATGTAGATGTATTTTTGATGTATTTATGGGGAGGAAGGTGATCTCTATGTCTTACTCTTCTGCCATCTTGAAAGTCTCTCTCTGGTTGTGTACATTTTGATTTTGAGAAATTGTTTACAGCCCCAAGTGTGATTATACTTGATGTTTTTATACACAGTAAAAATACATAACGTCAAAATTTCATAAATTAAGTAATGCTTTAGATAAGATTTTGTTATTAGTTATAGGTATAAACATTTGAAAAACAGTTGTATTTGCTTGTGTGAAATGTATTCACATATTTTATGATTCTTTGGACAATGCTTGGGACCCAAAGCAATACTTAGCTTCTGCAATAACTTCAAGCCTGATGACTTGCATATAAGATAATGAGAACTCAATTCAGGGTAATGGAAGAACAGTTGAAAAGATGGTTTAAGGGTTACTTTGAAATATCAACATAGATTGGTGATAAAGGGGGCAATTATAATTAGATCACTTAAATCAAAAGTCTTACTCATAATCTCCTCTAATAGGGAAACCCAACATTCCTGGAATATGATCCAGGAAAAACACATGTTAAATTTTCCATTATTTTGCTTTTTATAAAAAATATCTTCTCATATTTCAACATACACAGACTTGGGATCCATTGCTAAAGTCAGATTTATACAGTGAAGCACCAACTATTTAAAATATAGTCCTTTTGTGAGATCAGAAAAGAGATTTATTCTTTTGTCCTATTTTAAGTCATGGCCACTAATGCTTACAACCTTGTGAAATAAACACTAGGCTGGGTGAACATAATTCTTTCTTTATTTTGTTGTGAATTATTTGGGGGTATGTGAATCTCTTTTCAGTGATTTGGCATAAAAGAAATCTGAGGTATAATTTAGATTCTATCTCTAATCTTGGGCAGGGTAAAATTGTGTGAAGTCAGACATAAAGTGAAAGATCTGACACTTAAAGAATTGGCTGATTTGGGATACTTATTAACTCCTCAGAGTCTCAGTTTCTTCACAGAATTGGAACATAGGGGAATGAATAGTATATCATAATTAAAATAAGAAATGTGTAGCAAAATAGGATGTGGCTATATTAAGCCAAAAAATATCTAATAAGAAGGTTGAAAAATAAACCAAAATTCACAGCAACAGCAACTGCACACATTGAACTGGAAGGGAGTGGGGAGGTAGATGGGCTGTGCTGTACGCAAGGTAAGGACCTTGGTGTCTGCTCTAGTCCAATGCCCACATTTTTGTATCTGCACAGAATTATCTGTGTCTCCACTGAACTATTCCATACGTCTCATATAAGCAGTGTCTTGAGAAAGTTGGATATGCAGAGAAGGAATTTGCAGATTCTAGGAACTCTGGTGACAAGTAGAGAAAAAAGAATATCACTTTAGAGGAAAATACAGAGTACTTAAATTTTGACATTAAATTTGAGAGTTGCTTTTATAGGCTGAAAGTTTAAATCCCCCCACCCCAAATTCATATGTTGAATGCCAACTCCAAATATGAAAGTATTAGGAAGGATCTTTAGGAGTAAATCAGTTCATGAAAGTAGACCCCTCATGAATGGGATTAGTGACCTTATAAGTAGAGTCAAAAGAGTTTATTAACTGTCTCTGCTCTCTTTCATGAAAGATACACGAGTCAGACTTCTGCAAACCAAGAAGAGAGTTCACACCAGACACTGAATCTCCCAGTGCCCTGATTTTGGACCTCTAAGCCTCCAGAATTGTGAGAACTAAATGTTTGCTGTGTATAAACCTCCAGAATTGTGAAAACTAAATGTCTGTTGTGTAGAAACCTATGCTATTCTGTCATACCAACCTGAGTTGAGTAGACAGTTACCTTGATTCTGGACCACTGTAAAACCAACTAATGTGGCCATGCAGAAACATTTACCTAAATAAATCTCATTACTTTAAATGTCTTGTTTCTTTGTGTCTTGTTCTGGTGACCCAAAATAAGAACCATAAATAGGAAGGATTCCTATGCTAATATTCATGGTTGTCATGAGAATTAATAAATTGAAATGCTTGTATATAAAGTCCTCATCATGTTGTTTTTTTTAAAAAATTAATACTTATATCCACATAACCCCTCTTCCTTTTATTAATTTTTTTAATTTTATAATTTGTTTATTTTTAACATATTTATTGGAGGATAATTTCTTTACATTGTTGTGTTAGTTTCTGCTGTATAACAGAGTGAATCAGGTATATGTATTCATATATCCCAATATCCCCTCCCTCTTGTGTCTCTCACCCACACTCTCTATCCCACCCTTCTAGGAGGTCACACCAAGCTGGTCTCTTTGTGCTATGCAGCTGCTTCCCACTAGCTATCTATTTTACATTTGATAGTGTATATATGTCAATGTCACTCTCTCACTTTGTGCAAGTGTACACCTCCCCTTATCTGTGTGCTCAAGTCCATTCTCTAGGTCTTTGTCTTTATTCCTGTCCCACCCCTAGGTTCTAGAGAACCACTTTTTTTTTTTTTTTTTTTTTTAGATTCCATATACTTGTATTTGTATACGGGATTTGTTTTTCTCTTTCTGACTTACTTCACTCTGTATGACAGACTCTAGAACGATTCAACTCAAAACAAATAACTCAAATTTGTTTCTTTTTATGGCTAAGTAATATTCCATTGTATATATGTGCCCCATCTTCTTTGTCCATTCATCTGTTGATGGACACTTAGGTTGCTTCCATGTCCTGGTTATTGTAAATAGTGCTGCAATGAACATTGTGGTACATGTTTCCTTTAGAATTATGGTCTTTCCAGGGCATATGCCCAGTAGTGGGATTGCTGGGTCATATGGCAGTTCTATTTTTAGTTTTTTAAGGAAATTCCATATTGTTCTCTATAGTGGCTGCATCAATTTACATTGCCACAAACAGTGCAAGAGGGTTCCATTTTCTCCACACCCTCTCCAGCATTTATTGTTTGTAGATATTTTAATGATGGCCATTCTGACTGGTGTGAAGTGATATCACATTGTAGTTTTGATTTGCATTTCTCTAATGCTTAGTGATGTCGAGCATCCTTTCATGTGTTTGTTGGGAATATGTATATCTTCTTTGGAGAAATGTCTATTTAGGTCTTCTGCCCATTCTTTTATTGGGTTGTTTGTTTTTTTGATATTGAGCTGCATGAGCTGTTTGTATATTTTGTAGATTAATCCCTTGTCAGGTGCTTCATCTGTAAATGTTTTCTCCCATTCTGAGGGCTGTCTTTTCGTCTTGTTAATGATATCAGTTGCTGTGCAAAAGCTTTTAAGTTTCATTAGGTCCCATTTGTTTATTTTTGTTTTTGTTTCCACTTCTCTAGGAGGTGGGTCAAAAAGGATCTTGCTGTGATATATGTCATAGAGTGTTCTGCCTATATTTTCCTCTAAGAGTTTTACACTCTCTGGCCTTACATTTAGGTCTTTAATCCATTTTGAGTTTAGTTTTGTGTATGGTGTTAGGGATAGTTCTCATTTCATCCTTTTACATGTTGCTGTCCAGTTTTCCCAGAATCACTTATTGAAGAGGCTGTCTTTTCTCCACTGTATATTCTTGCCTCCTTTATCAAGGATAAGGTGACCATAGGTGTGTGGGTTTATCTCTGGGCTTTATATCTTGTTCCATTGATCTATATTTCTGTTTTTGTGCCAGTACCATACTGTTTTGATTACTCTAACTTTGTAGTATATTGTGAAGACCAGAAGCCTGATTCCTCCAGCTCTGGTTTTCTTTCTCAAGATTGCTTTGGCTATACAGGGTCTTTTGTATTTCCATACAGATTATGAAATTTTTTGTTCTATTTCTGTGAAAATTGCCATTCATTGTTTGATAGGGGTTGCATTGAATCTGTACATTGCTTTGGATAATATAGTCATTTTCACAATGTTGCTTCTTCCAATCCAAGAACATGGTATATCTCTTCATCTTTTGGTATCAACTTTAATTTCTTTCACCAGTGTCTTATAGTTATCTGCATACAGGTTTTTTTCTCCTTAAGTAGGTTTATTCCTAGCCATTGTATTCTCTTTGTTGCAACGGTAAATGGGAGTGTTTTCTTAATTTCTCTTTCAGATTTTTCATCATTATTATTTAGGAATGCAAGAGATTTCTGTGCACTAATTTTGTATTGCACTATTTTGCCAAATTCATTGATTAGCCCTAGTAGCTTTCTGGTATCATATTTAAGATTCTCTATAGAATATCATGTCATCTGCAAACAGTGACAGTTTTATTACTTATTTTCCAATTTGGATTCTCTTTATTTCTTTTATTCTCTGATTTCTGTGGCTAAAACTTCTAAAACTATGTTGAATAATAGTGGTGAGAGTGGGCAACCTTGTCTTGTTCCTGATCTTAGTGGAAATGGTTTCACTTTTTCACCATTGCGAATAATGTTGGCTGTGGGTTTGTTATATATGGCCTTTATTATGTTGAGGTAAGTTCCCTCTATGCCTACTTTCTGGAGAGTTTTTTCATAAATGGGTGTTGAATTTTGTTGAAATCTTTTTCTGCATCTTTTGAAATAATCATATGGTTTTTATTCTTCAATTTTTTAATATGGCATATCACTTTGACTCATTTGTGTATATTGAAGAATCCTTGCATTCCTGGGATAAACTCTACTTGATCATGGTGTATTATCTTTTTAATGTGCTGTTGGATTCTGTTTGCTAATATTTTGTTGAGGATTTTTGCATCTATGTTCATCAGTGATACTGGCCTCTAGTTTTCTTTTTTGGTGATATCTTTCCTTTTGGTATCAGGGTGATTTTGACCTTGTAGAATGAGTTTGGGAGTGTTCCTCCTTCTGCTATATTTTGGAAGACTTTGAGAAGGATATGTGTTAGCTCTTCTGTAAGTGTTTGATAGAATTCACCTGTGAAGCCATCTGGTCCTAGACTTTTATTTGTTGGAAGATTTTTAAGCACAGTTTCAATTTCAGTGCTTGTGATTTGTCTGTTTATATTTTGTATTTCTTCCTGGTTCAGTCTCAGAAGGTTGTGCTTTTCTAAGAATTTGTCCATTTCTTCAGGGTTTTCCATTTTATTAGCATATAGTTGCTTGTAATTATCTCTCATGATCTTTTGTATTTCTGCAGTGTCAGTTGTTACTTCTTCTTTTTCATTTCTAGTGCTGTTGAATTGAGTCTTCTCCCTTTTTTTCCTGTTGAGTCTTGCTAATGGTTTATCAATTTTGTTTATCTTCTCAAAGAACCAGATTTTGGTTTTGTTGATCTTTGCTATTGTTTCCTTCATTTCTTTTTCATTTATTTCGGATCTGATCTTTATGATCTCTTTCCTTCTGCTATCTTTGGGGTTTTTTGTTCTTCTTTCTCTAATTGCTTTTGGTGTAAGGTTAGGTTGTTTATTTGAGATTTTTCTTGTTTCTTGAGGTAGCTTTGTATTGCTATAAACTTCCTTCTTAAAACTATTTTTGCTGCATCCCATAGATTTTGGGATATCATGTTTTCTTTGTCATTTGTTTGTAGGTATTTTTAAAATTTCTTCTTTGATTTCTTCAGTGATCTCTTGGTTATTTAGTTGCATATAATTTAACCTCCTTTTGTTTGTATCTTTTACAGTTTTTTTCCTGTAATTGATATGTAGTCTCATACTGTTGTAATCAGAGGAGATACTTGATATGATTTCAATTTTCTTAAATTTCGCAAGGCTTCATTTGTGACCCAAGATATGATCTATCCTGGAGAATGTTCCATGAGCACTGGAGAAAAATGTGTATTCTGTTGTTTTTGGATGAAATGTCCTATAAATATCCATTAAGTCCATCTTGTTTAATATATCATTTAAAGCTTGTGTTTTCTTATTTTTTTTATTTTGGTTGATCTGTCCATTAGTGAATGTGGGGTGTTAAAGTCCCCTGCTATTATTGTGTTACTGTTGATTTCCCCTTTTGTGGCTGTTAGCATTTGTCTTATGTATTGAGGTGCTCCTATGTAGAGTGCATAAATATTTACAATTGTTATATCTTCTTGGATTGATCCCTTGATAATTATATATTGACCTTCTTTGTCTCTTGTAATAATCTTTATTTTAAAGTCTATTTTGTGTTATATGAGAATGCTACTACAGCTTTCTTTTGATTTCCTTTTGCATGGAATATCTTTTTCCCTCCCCTCACTTTCAGTCTGTATGTGTCCCTAGGTCTGAAGTGGGTCTATTGTAGACAGAATATATACAGGCCTTGTTTTTCCATCCATTCAGCCAGTCTATGTCTTTTGGCTGAGGCATTTAATCCATTTACTTTTCAGGTAATTATTGATATATATGTTCCTATTACAATTTTCTTAATTGTTTTGGGTTCGTTATTGTAGGTATTTTCCTTGTCTTGCATTTCTTGCCTTGAGAAGTTCTCTTAGCCTTTGTTGTAAAGCTGTTTTGTTGGTGCTGAATTCTCCTAGCTTTTGCTTGTCGGTAAAGCTTTTAATTTCTCCATCGAATCTGAATGAGATACTTCCTAGGTAGAGTAATCTTGGCTGTAAGTTTTCCCCTTTCATAATGTTAAATATATCCTGCTACGTCCTTCTGGCTTGCAGAGTTTTTGCTGAAAGTTCATCTGTTAACCTTATGGGGATTCCCTTGTATGTTATTTCCTGCTTTTCCCTTGCTGCTTTCAATATTTTTTCTTTGTATTTAATTTTTGATAGTTTGATTAATATGTGTCTTGGCATGTTTCTCCTTGGATTTATCCTGTATTTGGCTCCCTTTACTTCCTGGACTTGATAGTGTATTTGTTTTCCCATATTAAGGAAGCTTTCAACTATAATCTCTGCAAATATTTTCTAAGTCCCTTGTATTTTCTCTTCTTCTTCTGGTACCCCTATAATTTGAATGTTGGTGCATTTACTGTTGTCACAGAAATCTCTGAGACAATTCTCAATTCTTTTCATTCTTTTTTTCTTTATTCTGCCCTGTGGTGGTTAATCCCACTATTTTATCTTCCAGGTTACTCCTCCATTCTTCTGTCTCATTTACTCTGCTATTGATTCCTTCTAGAGAATTTTAAATTTCATTTATTGTGTTGTTCATCACTGTTTGTTTGCTTGTTAGTTCTTCTACATCCTTGTTAAACCTTTCTTATATTTTCTCCATTCTATTTCCAAGATTTTGGATCATCCGTATTATCATTACTCTGAATTCTTTTTCAGGTACACTACCTATTTCCTCTTCATTTGTGTGGTCTGGTGTGGTTTTACCTTATTCCTTCATGAGCTCTGTATTTCTCTTTCTTCTCATTTTGCTCAACTTACTGTTTTTGGGGTCTCTTTTTTGCAGGCTGAAGATTCGTAGTTCCAGTTGTTTTTGGTGTCTGCCCCCACTGGATAAGTTGGTTCAGTGCCTTGTGGAGACTTTCTGGTGGAGGGGAGTGGTGTCTGTGTTCTGGGGGATGAAGCTGGATCTTGTCTTTCTGGTGGGAAGGACAACGTCCGGTGGTGTGTTTTGGGATGTCTGTGAAGTTAGTATGACTTTAAGCAGCTTCTCTTCTAACTGGTGGGGTTGTGTTCCTGTCATGCTAGTTGCTTGGCATGGGGTTTCCAGCACTGGAGCTTATTGGTCTTTGAGTAGAGCTGGTTCTTAGCATTGAGATAGAGATCTCTGGGAGACCTATTGTTGACTGATATTACATGGGGTCAGGAGGTCTGTGGTGGTCCAATGTCCTGAATTCAGCTCTCCCACCTCAGAGGCTTAGGCCTGACACCTGGATGGATCACCAAGACCCTGTCAGCCACACAGCCATTTACATGGGGGGTTTCTTGCCTTTTGCAAAGTCTGAGGTCGTCTGCCAGCATTCACTAGGTGTTCTGTAGGAGTTGTTTCTCATGTAGATGTATTTTTAATGTATTTGTGAGGAGGCAGGTGATGTCCATGCCTTACTCCTCTGCCATCTTGAAGGTCATTCCTATGGTGCTTGATATAGTAATAGAATTTGCAAGTGTTAACTTTTCTTCCATCGGTATGACTGTTTCCAGATACATGAATGAGAGTGTGTCTAAAATCCCATTAGGTCTGAAATGTCATGTTTCTATGTTTCATATATTTAGAGGCAAAGAATTGCAACTGAGCATGATGGACATTTTTGAAAGAGAAAATATTTCTGCCCTTCCAATTCTTATGCACGTAGTAGGTCCAGTTTACAGAGTAAAACTATCATAGCATAATCAAAATGTAAGTCATCAATACAACTGTAAATTATGCAAAATAAAAGAAAAAAAGAGTTAACCAGAAAGGAATGAAAAGAAGTGAAAGGAAAATGCTCTCATTTTATACTCATTGTATTGGTAGCTGGTAGTTAGACCTCCTAAAATGCACTGGTTATTGTTCTTTACCAGCATAATATGTTTCTTTTATCCTTGACATATTTATAAAAATTATTATCATTGTAATTATTTGCCTTTCCCCTCCATTAAGCTAAATTTTTTTTAACAAAAATACCTTATTTGTTAATTAAGATGAATTCCAGAAACGTCCATTGTATAAGGTATACAATAAGGTATAAGGCAGTGTGTTTAAAGACGAAAATAAAAAAGATAAATTTCCTGGAAAGTTTATCAGCTTCAACTTTTGCAGTCAGTTACTTGTAGGTGCTGACACCTGAGTGGAATCTTAAAGTTTGAATAGAAGTTATCCAAGATAGAGAGAACAGTAAAAACACAGGTATGAAGGCATGAATTCTACTGGATATATATATTAAAAAAAAAGCATTCAGCATATTAGTACATAAAATGTACATAGTACATAAAATGACGGTACTGAGCATAAGTGATGAAGATTAGCAGAGACCACATTTGAAAGTCCTTCTTTCACTATGGAAGATGTTGGGAACACACTTAAAGAACAATGAAAAATTATTGGAGCATTTCATGTAAGAGAGTGACATGCTTAAAAATTTTGTTTAAGATGCTCTACCAGTCATGGAATTCTGGAAAGCTGCTTTAATAAATTCGTCCCCAAGTCTTCATGGCTTTGGCTGGAAGAACTAAGGATCAGACCTAAATATTCACTGAGGAATCCTGACTAACAGGGCTGTACCATCTTTTTGGTTGACGATCCCAGGGAATATAGATTGGAAATGCATACATGGACTTTTCATCACCTTCACCTGGAAGTACCACTTCCCTACATAAACCATTGCATGGTCCTACTCAACTGTAAGATGTCTGCAAAGGCTGGAGTTTTTCTATGTGCAGCAGGCAAGAAGAACTTAAAATGTTTGTGAGCAGTAGTAATTTCTATCACTATTGCACTGCTCTAGAGGCAGTCAGGAGGATGGGTTTGAGTAGTACAGTACTGAAAACAGAAAGCATCTAAATTATCTGGGCAAAATATTATGAATGCATTGCCAGATTAGTAGAGATATAGATGGTGTGAAGGGGATGATATAATAAATAGTTGGGAATTGAAATAATCAGAATTGATGACTAATTTATTGAAGCGTGATTTGAAGCAAAAATAGAGAGAATCTAAGACTATTCTGAGATTTCTGACATGTGTAATTGGGTAGATGTTAGTATGATTAGTCAGACTGGAAATAGCATACTGGAGAAACATGAAGTTTCATTGGTGGGATGGGAAAAATAAGCTTTACTTTTGAATTTGTTGATTTAAAGAACTTCTTGTTCTGTGGAAAGGGAAGTACAGAAATACAAAAGAAGAGCAAAAATGTAAAGCTGAGTATAAGACTGCTCAAAAGGAGAGTGTGATGTGAAAAGAAGAGTGGGCCAGCAGTCAGACCTTGAGGGAATTCCCAGAGTTGGCAGAAGAAGAAAGCACAAAGTAGAAATGAATGAGTGATTAGAAATGTGGGAGAAGAGTCGAATGAGAGATGCATCAAAGAAGCTGGAGTGGAAAGGTTGTAGAAGTGAATGTTCAACTTTGTCTTATATATGAAGGCCTTTGTACCATAAACAAAATAATGTCCAACTAAATTAGGATTTAACTGTAAACAATCAAACCTTAAAACTCTAGGAAAATATAGGAGAATAATTTTCTGATTTGGGGGTAAGAAAGACTGTCATAAATCCTAAAATATTAGGGAAAAAAATGAAAAAGACTGTGTTGTCTTCTATATAAGGTAAACATTTAGAGGTGTTTGATTGATTTGGCAGTATGCTTACTGGGTCTTTTGTTCCAGAGAAGTTTCAGTGATTTCAGCAGAAACTAGAAGAGGGCACAGAGTCAAGGAAGAAGAAATTTTTTGAAGGGGTAGACATGATTATATTTATAGAACAAGAGGAAAGAGTCAACAAGGAGATTTCAGGATGGACATATTTTGAAAGACAATTTAACTATTATAACTATTTCAAAGTTGGGAGGAATATATTTTTTTAAAGGATAATTTCATGTGTTCAGTAGAGTCCTCAGAGATGTTTAGGTCTTTCTGGAATCACCTACAGGCTGATCTCAAGTTTATAAACAAGTATGATCATTTAGGCCAGAGGCACATAGAGATAATATTTTGGTTTGTGTTCCCCCCAAAGCAGATCTCAAGCAAGGATTTGAGTGAAAGTAGTTTATTTGTTAGATAACCCTAGGTATCATTAATAAGGAAGTGAAAAAGTGTAAAAGGGAGAGAAGGAAGCAGAAAAGAGGTGGATTATCAAGCCAACTAATGTGGTGGGCAATTAGGGCTTATCCCCACTGGAGAGTTCTAGGGGTTGTGTAGCAAGAAGCTTTAAAGTTATCTCAGTAAAGGAGTGAGGAAGCTGGGGTATTTATCCACCAAATCCCTGCCCATCACTTGTTGGGGGCCTTTCCAGGGCTTTAACTTTTTGGTATGCTGTGTGTGCTCTGTATGCAGGCTGAGGGTGAACCTGCAGTCAGAAACAGAGACCTCAGGCAGAATTTTCCGTGTCAGCACTACTGTGTAGAGGTGAATCCATGGAGAGTAGAAATGAGACACTGACAGAATTTGCTACAGGTGGGTGAACTAGGAAAGGTCCCCAGAAGTGCAGCAAAGGACAAATGTACCATTATATGGTTTTAAGCACATTCCTTCACCCTTCTGGATTGATCTACAAAGTGGGTGGTGTCTTAGTCTGCTGGGGCTACCATGACAAAATACCACAGACGTGGTGGTTTAGACAACAGACGCTATTGTCTCACAGTTCTGGAAGCTGTAAGTCCATGATCAAGGTGTCCGCAGGGTTGGCTCCCTGTGAGGCATCTCTGTTGCTTGCTGATGGCTTCCCTCTTGCTGCCACTTTACATGGTTGTCTCTCTGTGCATGTATACCTTTCCTGTCTCTGTGTCCAAATTTCCTCTTTTTATAAGAGTGCCAGTCAGGCTGGATTAAGGCCCACTTTGATGACCTTATTTGAACTTAATCCCATTCTTTAAAGGCCCTATCTGAAAATATAGTCACATTTTGAAGTAATAGGGATTAAGGATTTGCATATGAATTTTGGGAGGGACACAATTCAGCCTATAAGATGTGGCTTAGTTTGACAGTCCCTAAAGTAAGTATATTCTAATAACTTTTTTTTTTTTTTGCTTTTAAGCTCCTTTGCTTCTTTTTCATAGCCCTATAGGAAGCTTCTGAAAATTTTGATCTTTAGGTCTCTTCTCCAAAGTGCTGTTTTCTTCTGAATGTGATTTAATCTTTTTTTTCTACTATGCAGTTAACTCTTAAATATACAGACCTATTTGATCTTGTCAGTAAGAGATCTATACCACTACCTTGACATATCCATCAACTGCACACACTACTGTCAAAGGCAAGCTTTCACCGTTCTGTCTCTAACTTTCCTCCCTGTACACCAGTAGTTGCCTTGGAGGGGCAGTGCTGTCTCACGGTTCAGATGAGAAACTGCCAGTCAGGAGATGTGGAATTTTCAACTATATCTGAAAGTCTGAAGTGAATCACTTAACTTCTCTGTATCTCAGTAACCACATTTAGAAAATGAAGGTAAATAGTATCTTATCTGAGAGGGGTGTGATAAGGACAAATTAAAAGATACTGTTTAAAAAGTTTGAGCAGTTAAATATTGTAGTAAGGAAAGTGGTGCTATTATATAATGACTTTTTAGCTAATGTCCTGATGATTTTTAACTGCAAAAAGACTCAGCCTTCAAACTTGGACTGTATCCTCCTGAAAAGTGTCTTTAGTGTGGTGTCTCTAGAGACCTGGGAAAGAGCAAGAAGGAATATTCAAAGTAGTCAGAAAATATCGAGGTGGACCAAGTATAATCTGCAGATTGAGTAGATATGCTTTTCTTTTGCATTCACTCATTTTCACATATACTTTTTCAAATATATGAAGATGCTGTTGAGCCAAATAAAAAAAAGGTACTACATTAATAATAATTTATTATTGTCCATGGTTCGATTAGTGTCCAAGAAAACCATAAATATTAGGGTCCACTCAAATTTTGTTTATATTAAAAAAGGGCACTTATACATGAAAATCATAGCTGTAAAACAGAATTTTTTGCTTTGGAAATTAGTTACTACCACAGGAAGTATCTTTTGTTTTGTTTAGCAAATCTTCTAATTGAAATTGGGCTGTAATAATGATTATTCACCAAAGGTTTCATGATCACAATTATCTAGCAACAAGTTCAAATTCTTATTACTTCTCCCATTTGGCTGGGGGAGCATTTCCAAACTAGAGATTACTCTGTCCTGCTTCCAGGGATTCTGGTTAATAAGTGTAGCAGCCTGAGTGATTCCGTTGTGTACCTAGGTCCCGTAACCATTGTGTAGGCTCCTTACTTATCATTTAATCAATAAGCATTTACTTTCTTTTGAAAACATATGGCTTGCAAAAAAGACTTACTTTTTTTTTTTTTTTTTTTTTTTTTTTTGCGGTATGTGGGCCTCTCACTGTTGTGGTCTCTCCCATTGTGGAGCACAGGCTCCGGACACACAGGCTCAACGGCCATGGCTCATGGGCCAAGCCGCTCCACGGCATGTGGGATCTTCCCAGACCGGGGCACGAACCCGTGTCCCCTGCATCGGCAGGCGGACTCTCAACCACTGCGCCACCAGGGAAGTCCAAGACTTACTTCTTGTTCTAAGGAAGCTTATATTTTCCTTGGTGAAATAAAATAACTGTTTTAAGTTGCCCATTATTTTAAACAAAGATTTATTTAGTACCTTGTAATGATAAAGCATTGTTATGTGCTATAGCAAATAAAGAGTTAGCTGATTCATGCTTTGGAATCAATGAGCCACAGGCATGTTGCAAATCATTTAATCAAGTCAGAGTTGAAGGTTATGAAGAACAAATGCTGAATAAGATTGATAATTTGTAGACCTAATCAGGTTTATCCTTCTCCAAGAGCACAGGCTGCTATTTCTACATATTCTTGAGAAGACAGAAGAAAGGATGTCCTGCAATCAACCAACTCAGGCTGAATATGAATAACTTGAGCTAGGTTGAGGGTAAAAATCATGGTATTTGACTTACAAAGGAGCAGTAGAGCAGGGCCACTATTCTTGATAAAAGGAAGTTGCTTGATCATGGTTATTTTCTGTGTTTGGATTTTTGGATGTTTAGGAGGTTAGAGCCAAACATGCTGCTGTTCAATGTTTTCTATGGTAATCTGTAGATGAAAACTGTTCCGGATTTTTTTTTTTTTTACAGGATATACTTTGGAATGACAACCTGGTTTGAAGTGTAGGTTTATCTTAAAGCTACTCTCAAGAACTGTGATGGGCTTGAGAATGTATCCTACTTACAGTCTTACAAGTTAGCTATTACAGTTTCATGGATGCTGAAAGAAGCAACAAGATACATGGTGTAAGAGAGGTTTTTCTTATCCACTGTACAGCAAGTCGCATGAGATACATGTTTTTAAGATTTCCTTTTGTCCCCCAACCCTATGGAGGTGATAGGAAAGGAGCCAGAAAAACGCTGCACATGTAGTGTGTTCCATTACACCTGAGGAACCTCAAGTTTAGTGAGCTCAGATATTTTATAACAAACTGCAAGCAAACCTTCCTTTTGTTCTTAAGTGAGATGTTATCTTTATTTTACTTGGCAGTAAACAAACCTACCCTTTGTTTGAGAGACACACACTGTCTCTATCTTCCAAGACAGTTCACTACACAAAAGTCCTTGGAAAGGTAGTTTGGAGCAAAGATTGTCAGTGGCTCTGCTCTCAAGAAGTATAGAAACAAGAGACCCATAGAGAACTGTCTTCCAACATCTGTATTTTCCATAAAGCATAATATTTTCACGTAATCTATATTTGTTTTAGGATGATCTTGAAGAGTTAATGGTATGGGTAGGAGAAAAGTACTGCTTGGCAGTGACAATAGCTAAAAACATTTACACTGTTTCAGTAATTTTGCTAATTGAGTTATATATACAATAGAATTTAAGTGTTCTAAACAGATTTGATTCTGTCTAACCTTTTCTAAGTCATCTTTGATAGGTTGAAATCCAGCTTTTGCTTAAATGCCTGTAAGACAGAAGCTCCTTATCTTATACCTTGACTTTTTTTTTTTATTATCAATTAAAATAAAATTTTAATATTTTCCTGAACAAAAAAAAATTAACAAGAGGGTGGCATAGTTTTACATTTTGTAAATCTCTTTATTATACAGTTTTAAAAAGACAACTGGATTCTCATATCTGCACCTTCATTCACTCTTTGCAATCCACTGTTCTTCCCTCGTGACTGAATGGTTTACTGGGAGCTGCAGCTTACTGCCCAGCATCACGAGTGTACTGTACCACACAGGCTAGCCTTTTCAAGTGGCTTTCCCAAAGAGTTTCCAATCAGTTTCCAGTCATTCAAGACTTCTTCAATTTTGAAAATAAACCTTTCCCATTCCGAGGCAGTGGTGAAGTCCGTGATCTCAAATACCTCGGACTCGGGCTCACTGTCGGCCGCCATCTTGAGGAGCGCCGACTACCTTGACTTTTTGAGGATTTATTTTGACTGGGCATTGTGCTAGGTGCTGGAGACACATGTATGGAAAAAAAGAGGCCTTTTTGTCAAGAAAATTTCCCTTTAATAGAGGAAAAATAGTACACATACTTTCTTGTTGAAATCATAAATAAGGGTACCTAATTCAGTCCCATACTTTAGGAAAGGCTTGTTTGGGGGAGGTGAATTTTTAACTAAGTGTTGAAGGATACACATTATCAAGGCAAGGAGTAGGGAGAATAGTCTGGGAAGAGGGGAATAATGTGATCAGAGAAATGCACAGGAAAAGAGTGAGGTAAATTCAGGGATTATCAAGCCATTCTGAATTGCTGACACATAGGATGTATGTGAATGAGTGGTGGGAGATAATGCAGAGTAGGCAAGCATCAGAATATATAGACATTTGGGTGTTAAGCTAAGGAGTTTCAAAAATCTATGTTTAGGATTTTTAGAAGGTTGGTAATGAAATCAAATCTGAATTTTAGAATGTTCTCTCTGATAGCCTTAAGGAGAATTGATTCGGGTGGTGCTAGAGTTTAGATCAGAAGAGTAGAAGTAGAAAATAAAAAGAAATTTAGGATGCTGTTATAGTAATCAACATCTACATTAAGGGTGTGCCAATGGGAATGAGGGGAAAGATGGATTAAAGGGATATTTATGGAGTAGCATCAATAGGATTTGGTGACTGATTCAATGTTGGGAGTTAGAAAGAAAGTCTAGGACGACTTCATTGTAACAGGGCAACTGTTCAATAGAACATTTTTGGGAGATGAACAGGTTTGTGTGTGGGGGGGCGGTGATGGTGATAATTTTGGACATGCTGAGTTTGTGTTGTGTGGAATTTAAATAAGGTCACTGCAGAGAAGAGAAACAGAGGGTCAAGAATGGAATCTTGGATAACATCAACATTTAAGAGAGAGCTGCAGTTGTTAAAAATTCTGTATTATCATAAGTTAGAAAATTGGTATGTTACAACTATCATGTCTTCTAAAAATGAAAAGTAAAACAAATAACAAGGCTTTTAAAACAGCAGAAGCATAATGTCTTCTATTCACTTAAAATAATGACATCCTTGAGGATTTGTCATTATATGTAGACAATATTATCAAAATGTGCTGTCCCCAACTTTGCCAAAGCTGGATAAAGACTTGAAGCTTCTAGAAAAGGAAAGGTTGGATGAATTGTTTTTATAGGGAAAATTATTAGAAAAGCATTTACTTTTATGTAATGGTGTGTTAAAAAATAGTAGACTTTAAAAAACTGTAAAATAGAGTCATTTGCTAAAAGAATATATGGGAAGTATTTATTTTGTGCCACTTATGAAAAAGTAGGTTCATTCCAAAATATAAATAAATGTTTCACCTTCAAGGAATCTACTTTGATACTGGTTACCATAGTAGTGTTTTTTCTTCATAGACATTCCTTTAAGTGGTTTTTGTTATTCTGGTAAAATTGATTTAGTATATAGAAAAGCATCAGCTTAATAGAGCTATTCATCTGGAAGGGTTAGCATTCTATTAGATTTTATTGTGCTCTGTAGTACATTCTTTTAACTACATTATTTTAACCAGGTTTTCATTTAAATGATTTAAGCAAACAATAAGGAGGATAATTCCTGGATTTCCAATGAGAGTTATTGGCCTTTTCAGTGATTCCTAGTGTCGATGATATTTCTTGGTTAATAAACTTATGATAAGATGTCCTGAATCATTATCAGCAATGAAATTTAAAAATATCTATCACTTCTCTTGTTTCCTAGTCCTGTAAGCAAGTTAGAAATAAAATTTAGGATAATCAGTTCTGGTAGGGGTGTGGGAAACTTAACCCTCTCACTCATGGTTTATAGGAATGTACAATCTTTTTGGAGGATGATTAGACTACATGTATCAAAAGATCAAATAAGTACTTTGCCTTTAACCCATAAATTGTACTTCCAGGAAATAACACTAATAGAATTTTTGGAAAACTACATTTTTATATATAAAATTGTTCATTGTACATACTTTTTGAAAATTGGAAACAAAATTGTGAGGGATGTTTAAGTAATTCTCTTTTTTTGCTTTTTTCTATGTTAACAATTTATTAAATTCTTTACATCTTATACTTACAATAATCCTATTGTACCGTATGTGCAAAGTAAATTCTAGGTGTACTTAAAGCTTAATTATGAACAACAAAATATAAAAATATTAGAAAAGACATATGAAGGACTCTATTAATTCATCTTAGGCAAATTTCTTTTAAAAATACTCAGAAGCAGAAATAATAAAGAAAAAAATGACAAGAGACATACAGATGCCCAGCAAGTACATTAAAAGATGCTCAACATCACTAATCAGGGAAATGCAAATCAAAACCACAATGAGATATCACCTCACATGTTAGAATGGTTATTATCAGAAAATCAATAGCTAACAAGTATTGGTAAGAATAATGAGAATTTGGAAACCTTGTACTCTTGATGGAAATGTTAAAATGGTGCAGTCATTATGGAAAACAGTATGGAGGTTCCTCAAAAAATTAAAAATAGAACTACCATATGATCTACTTTTGGGTATTAATCAAGAAGAATTGAAATCTAGATCTCAGTGAACTGCCATGTTCATTGCAGCATTGTTCACAATAGCCAAGAAACAACCTAGTGCCCATCAACAGAACTGACAAAGAAAACATGGTAAATATATACCATGGGATATTCTTTAGCCTTAGAAAAATGAAATACTGTCATGTGATATCATGGATGAACCTGGAGGACATTATGCTAAGTGAAATAAGCCACACACAGAAAGACAAGTGCAATATGACTCCACTTTGAGGAGGTATCTAAAGTAGCCAAACACACAGACACATAGGTGGAATGGGGCTCACCTGGGGCTGGGGGGAGGAGACATGGGGAATTACTGTTCAACAGGTATGGAGTTTCTGTTATGAAGGTGAATGAATTTTAGAGATTTGCTGTACAGCACTTTACCTATAGTTGACGATACTATATCACACACTTAAAAATGTGCCAAGAGGGCAGATCACATGCTAAGCGTTCTAACTACAACAACAGAAATAAAATTGGTAGATAAACAATGGGGAGTAAAGGGAGCTGATTCCTTTTTTCATCTCTGACTAGCAGGGGAGAGTTCTTTAATGAGGAAGGCATTTGGGGAAACAGGTGGGGTGAAGGTGTCTCAGGCAGTATTGTCACTCAGCAAAATGTCCAAAGCTATTAAAAAGTATATTTTGTTTATATACTCAGCATTACACATTGTTTATATGACAAGAGAAAAAAAAAAAAAAGCTCTAGGAAGATCCTTTCTGTAGTTTGCAAACTGTCTTTGTGTCCTTGCCCATTTATCCCTGATATGCAATCATTCTTTTTATAATTGATTGCAGGAATTTTTTTCATATTAAAAAGTACTTGTATAGCACAGGGAACTATATTCAATATTTTTAATAGCAATGGGTTTATCATGTTGTAATCCCATCATGAAGTAAGGAAGATCTGTACTTTTCTTTTTTGAACTGCCTGTGACATGTTCTTGATTCCTGGAGATAGAAGTACATTCTGAGCCTGGCAGGACTCAGGGGAAAGCTGGCCTTTCCACTTGATGCAGACACAATGAATTGCAGTTTCTGAAAAGAATTGAAGTCAAGGGCTCCTAAGTAATTCTTAATATATACATAGTGGAATAGAATGCACTTTTCAAAAATGATAAGGATTATGCCTATTGACAAGATGTCATATTATATATTTTACTAGAAAAAAAACATTTCAAATGATCTGAATAGATGGGACCAAATTCATTCTAATTTGAGCCTGTTGGCTCAAAGTACAGAAATCCAATAGAAAACTTGTAATTTAATTATTATGTGGAAGGTACATTCTTAATGCACAGCAAAGTATCTTCAGTTTCCCACCTGTATATCTCACCACTCTTAATATCCTCCAGCTGAATGGTACCTGGTCACCAGTCCTGGGCAATGACTGGTTTCTCAACTCCTTTTGTCCTTAGACTTATATTAGAGGCTTCTTTGAAGCAAATCTCCTGTTCTGTTCTTCCAACTTTGCTCTGCCTACTCATTTCTCTGTTTCTGTGTCATAAAAGTCTAGAAAAGACTGGGTAAGTTTAGTATCTATGATAACAAAAATAAACTTCTATCAGTTTTGGTGGAGCAGGGGGGTGGAGAGTGAGCTATGAACACTCCAAAGGTAATAAATTTAGTATAGTCTTAGTTAATTTAAAAACCATGTATATGTAAAAACATAATATGTATAGTCTGGAATGATATATATCATAATATTAAAAGTTGTTATTACATAGTAAGATTTCAATTAATCTCTATTTTTATATGCTTTTCTATAAGTTCTGAATTGCCTACAATAAGCAGATGTTGCTGTTATCATTAAAGGATACAATAATGCTTCAAAATGGTTTACTACATATAGATGAAAGATCGTTTATTCTGAAATTGGTCTGATGTTACCTTTATTCAATGCTGAACACATACATCAGGTCTCAAAAGTTAGGTCAGCAGATCTGCACTAGCCTTCACTACTAGAAATTGTAACATTGAGCTCAAACATTTGACAATTTCAGTATAAAAAGTTTTTATTAAATGTATTAAGTGTATCCTTCCTACTAAAAATTTTTAACACAGGAAATACCCACATACTTCATTTTTTACCTCAAAAATTGATTTTGTAAAATTAAATTCATTTTATTAAAGAGAAGGGGGCTGCAGTGAGGATTCTCAGGAAAAAGACTAGGCAAAATGAAATCTTTAACCTGCCCTGTTTCCTACAAAACAAAAGGTGACTCCTCCTGACTCCTATTTTAAAAAAACACTAAATGTGACAGTTTTCTTCTCTTACTCAGATGATGGAAATTTTTGTTGATTTGACTCATTTGAACTGCAAATTTTCTGTCTGAAACATGCTTATGACAGCAAAGGAAGTCTGAGTAATTGGGATTTTTCATAAAGAGACCTAACCACTTGTGTATCTTTTGCAGAATAAGAGTCGAAATTTTACATTTCATTTGAAGAACTGAAGAGTGACAAATATGCTATCTGACGGTTATTAGTGTCTGTGACCTAACTGTTTCAAGTTTAGGAGATTCAGCAAAGTTTCAAGTGAAGGATTTCTTTCATCTCCCTCAGTTGAGGGGCCATGTTATCAGGAGGCAAAGAAATGCCCAACTGGTCTTGATATTTACACACTTTCTCAGACACAGGAAACTTATTGAGTCAGTTCATGGCTTTTTTTTTTTTTAACATCTTTATTGGAGTATAATTTCTTTACAATGGTGTGTTAGTTTCTGCTTTATAACAAAGTGAATCAGTTATACATATACATATGTCCCCATATCTCTTCCCTCTTGCATCTCCCCCCTTCCCACACTCCCTTTTCCACCCCTATAGGTAGTCACAAACCACTGAGCTGATCTCCCTGTGCTATGCGTCCGCTTCCCACTATTTTATGTTTGGTAGTGTATATATGTCCATGCCTCTATCTCACTTTGTCACAGCTTACCCTTATCCCTCCCCATATCCTCAAGTCCATTCTCTAGTAGGTCTGTGTCTTTATTCCTGTCTTACTCTTATGTTCGTCATGACTTTTTTTTCTTAGATTCCACATATATGTGTTAGCATATGGTATTTGTTTTTCTCTTTCTGACTTACTTCACTCTGTATGACAGACCCTAGATCCATCCACCTCACTACAACTAACTCAGTTTCATTTCTCTTTATGGCTGAGTAATATTCCATTGTATATATGTGCCGCATCTTCTTTATCCATTCATCTGCTGCTGGACACAGGTTGCTTCCATGTCCTGACTATTGTAAATAGAGCTGCAGTGAACATTTTGGTACATGAATCTTTTTGAATTATGGTTTTCTCAGTGTATATGCTCTGTAGTGGGATTGCTAGGTCGTATGGTAATTCTGTTTTTAGTTTTTTAAGGAAGATCCATACTGTTCTCCATAGTGGCTGTATCAATTTACATTCCCACCAACAGTGCAAGAGGGTTCCTTTTTCTCCACACCCTCTCCAGCATTTATTGTTTCTAGATTTTCTGATGATGGCCATTCTGACTGGTGTGAGATGATATTTCATTGTAGTTTTGATTTGCATTTCTCTAATGATTAATTATTTTGAGCATTCTTTCATGTGTTTGTTGGCAATCTGTATATCTTCTTGGGAGAAATGTCTATTTAGGTCTTCTGCCCATTTTTGGATTGGGTTGTTTGTTTTTTGGTATTGATCTGCATGAGCTGCCTATAAATTTTGGAGCTTAATCCTTTGTTAGTTGCTTCATTTGCAAATATTTATTCCCATTCTGAGGGTTGTTCTTTGGTCTTGCTTATGCTTTCCTTTGCTGTACAAAAGCTTTTAAGTTTCATTCGGTCCCATTTGTTTATTTTGTTTTTATTTCCATTTCTCTAGGAGGTGGGTCAAAAAGGATCTTGCTGTGATTTATGTCATAGAGTGTTCTGCCTATGTTTTCCTCTAAGAGTTTGATAGTTTCTGACCTTACATTTAGGTCTTTAATCTATTTGAAGTTTATTTTTTTGTATGGTGTTTGTTAGGGAGTGTTCTAATTTCTTACTTTTACATGTACCTGTCCAGTTTTCCCAGCACCACTTATTGAAGAGGCTGTCTTTTCTCCACTGTATGTTCTTTCCTCCCTTATCAAAGATAAGGTGACCATATATCCGTGGGTTTATTTCTGGGCTTTCTAACCTGTTCCACTGATCTATATTTCTGTTTTTGTGCCAGTACCATACTCTCTTGATTACTGTAGCTTTGTAGTATAGTCTGAGTCAGGGAGCCTGATTCTTACAGCTCCATTTTTCATTCTCAAGATTGTTTGGCTATTAGGGGTCTTTTGTGTTTACAACAAATTGTGAAATTTTTTGTTCTAGTTCTGTGAAAAATGCCAGTGGTAGTTTGATAGGGATTGCATTGAATCTGTAGATTGCTTTGGGTAGTAGAGTCATTTTCACAATGTTGATTCTTCCAATCCAAGAACATTGTATATCTCTCCATCTGTTTATGTCATCTTTAATTTCTTTCAGCAGTGTCTTATAATTTTCTACATACAGGTCTTTTGTCTCCTTAGGTAGGTTATTTCCTAGATATTTTAGTCTTTTTGTTGCAGTGGTAAATGGGAGTGTTTTCTTAATTTCAATTTCAGAATTTTCATCATTAGTGTATAGGAATGCCAGAGATTTCTGTGCATTAGTTTTGTATCCTGCTACTTTACAAAATTCATTGATTAGCTCTAGCACTTTTGGGTAGCATCTTTAGGATTCTCTATGTATAATATCATGTCTTCTGCAAACAGTGACAGCTTTACTTCTTTTCTGATTTGGATTCCTTTTATTTCTTTTTCTTGTCTCATTGCTGTGGCCAGAACTTCCAAAACTATGTTGAATGATAGCGGTGAGTGTGGGCAATCTTGTCTTGTTCCTGATCTTAGTGGAAATGGTTTCAGTTTTTCACCATTGAGGACAATGCTGGCTGTGGGTTTGTCATATATGCCCTTTATTATGTTGAGAAAAGTTCCCTCTATGACTATTTTCTGCAGGGTTTTTATGATAAATTGGTATTGAATTTTGTCAAAAGCTTTCTCTGCAACTATTGAGATGAACATATGTTTTTTCTCCTTCAATTTGTTAATATGGTGTATCACATTGATTGATTTGCATATATTGAAGAATCCTTGCATTCCTGGAATAAACCCCACTTAATCACAGTGTATCATCCTTTTAATGTGCTGTTGACTCTGTTTGCTAGTATTTTGTTGAGGATTTTTGCATCTCTGTTCATCAGTGATATTGGCCTGTAGTTTTCCTTCTTTGTGACATGTTTGTCTGGTTTGGTATCAGGGCCATGGTGGCCTCATAGAATGAGAATGGGAGTGTTACTCCCTCTGCTATATTTTGGAAGAGTTTGAGAAGGATAAGTGTTAGCTCTTCTCTAAACGTTTGATAGAAATCGCCTGTGAAGCCATCTGGTCCTGGGCTTTTGTTTGTTGGAAGATTTTTAATCACAGTTTCAATTTCAGTGCTTGTGATTGGTCTGTTCATATTTTGTATTTCTTCCTGATTCAGTCTTGTCAGGTTGTGCATTTCTAAGAATTTGTCCGTTTCTCCAAGGTTGTCCATTTTATTGGCATATAGTTGCCTGTAGTAATCTCTCATGATCCTTTGTATTTCTGCAGTATCATCTGTTACTTCTTTTTCATTTCTAATTCTAATGATTTGAGTCCTCTCCCTTTTTTTCTTGTTGAGTCTGGCTAATGGTTTATCAATTTTGTTTATCTTCTCAAAGAACCAGCTTTTATTTCTCTTTTGATCTTTATGACTTCTTTCCTTCTGCTAACTGGGATTTTTTTCTTCTTCTTTCTCTAATTGCTTTAGGTGCAAGGTTGGGTTGTTTATTTGAGACATGTCCTGTTTCTTAATGTAGGGTTGTATTGCTATAAACTGCCCCCTTAGAACTGCTTTTGCTGCATCCCATACGTTTTGGTTCATCGTGTTTTCATTGTCATTTTTTTCTAGGTATTTTTTGATTTCCTCTTTTATTTCTTCAGTGATCTCTTGGTTATTAAGTAGTGTATGGTTTAGCCTCCATGTGTTTGTATTTTTAATAGATCTTTTCCTGTAATTGATATCTAGTCTCATAGCATTGTGGTCGGAAAAGATACTTGATACAATTTCAGTTTTCTTAAATTTACCAAGGCTTGATTTGTGAGCCAAGATATGATCTCTCCTGGAGAATGTTCCATGCACACTTGAGAAAAATTTCTATTCTGTTGTTTTTTGATAGAATGTCCTATAAATATCAATTAAGTCTATCTTTTTTAACGTATCATTTAAAGCTTGTGTTTTCTTATTTATTTTCAATTTGGATTATCTGTCCATTGGTGAAAGTGGGGTGTTAAATTCCCCTACTCTGAATAGGGGAATTACTTTGTTACTGTTGATTTCCCCTTTCATGGCTGTTAGTATTTGCCTTATGTATTGAGGTGCTCCTATGTTTTTTGCATAAATATTTACAATTGTTTTATCTTCTTCTTGGATCAGTCCCTTGATCATTATGTAGTGTCCTTCTTTGTCTCTTGTAATAGTCTTTATTTTAAAGTCTATTTTGTCTGATATGAGAATTGCTACTCCAGCTTTCTTTTGATTTCAATTTGCATGGAATATCATTTTCCCTCCCCTCACTTTCAGTCTGTATGTGCCCCTAGGTCTGAAGTGGGTCTCTTGTAGACAGCATATATATGGGTCTTGTTTTTGTATCCATTCAGCCCGTCTCTGTCTTTTGTTGGGAACATTTAATCCATTTACATTTAAGGTAATTATCAATATGTATTTTCCTATTCCCATTTTCTTAATTATTTTAGGTTTGTTTTTGTAAGCATTTTCCTTCTCTTGTGCTTCTTACCTAGAGAAGTTCCTTTAGCATTTGTTGTAAAGCTGGTTTGGTGGTGTTGAACTCTCTCAGCTTTTGCTTGTTTGTAAATGTTTTAATTTCTCCATCATATATGAATCAAATGCTTGTTGGGTAGAGTAATCTTGGTTGTAGATTTTTCTCCTTCATCACTTTAAATATGTCCTGCCACTCCCTTCTGGCTTACAGAGTTTCTGCTGAAAGATCAGCTGCTAACCTTATGGGGATTCCCTTGTGTGTTATTGGTTGTTTTTCCCTTGTTGCATTTAATATGTTTTCTTTGTGTTTAATTTTTGATAGTTTGATTAATATGTGTCTTGGTGTGTTTCTCCTTGGATTTATCCTGTTATGGGACTCTCTGTGCCTCCTGAAATTGATTTACTATTTCCTTTCCCATGTTAGGGAAGTTTTTAACTATAATCTCTTCAAATATTTTCTCCGTCCTTTCTTTTTCTCTTCTTCTTCTGGGACCCCTATAATTTGAATTGTGGTGCGTTTAATGTTGTCCCAGATGTCTCTGAGACTGTCCTCAGTTCTTTTCATTCTTTTTCTTTATTTTGCTCTGCAGTAATTATTTCCATTATTTTATCTTCCAGGTCACTTATCCATTCTTCTGCCTCAGTTATTCTATTTCTTATAGGTCCTTGTTAAATGTTTCTTGCATTTTCTCTATTCTCTTTCAAGATTTTGGATCATCTTTACTATCATTATTCTGAATTATTTTTCAGGTAGACTGCCTATTTCCTCTTCAGTTGTTAGGTCTGGTGGGTTTTTACCTTGTTCCTTCATCTGCTGTGTGTTTCTCTGTCTTCTCATTTTGCTTATTTTACTGTTTTGGGGGTCTCCTTTTTGCAGGCTACAGGTTCGTAGTTCCCGTTTTTTTTGGTGTCTGTCCCTAGTGGCTAAGGTTGTTTCAGTGGGTTGTGTAGGATCTCTGGTGGAGGGGACTTGTCCCTGTGTTCTGGTGGATGATGTTTGATCTTGTCTTTCTGGTGGGCAGGTCCACGTCTGGTGGTGTGTTTTGGGGTGTCTGTGGACTTATTATGATTTTAGGTAGCCTCTCTGCTAATGAGTGGTGTTGTGTTCCTGTATTGCTAGTTGTTTGGCACAGGGTGTCCATCACTGTAGCTTGCTGATCATTGAGTGAAACTGGGTGTTGGTGTTGAGATGGAGATCTCGGGGAGATTTTCACCGTTTGTTATTATATGGAGCTGGGAGGTCTCTTGTGGACCAGTGTCCTGAAGTTGGCTCTCCCAACTCAGTTGCACAGCACTGACTCCTGGCTGTTGCACCAAAAGCCTTTCATCCACATGGCTCAGAATAAAGGAGAAAAAATAGAAAGAAAGAAGAAGAAAGAAAGAAAGAAGGAAAAAAGAGGATAAAATAAAATCAAATAAAGTAAGGTAAAATAAAATAAAGTTATTAAAATAAATAATAAAAAATAATTATTATGAAAATAATTTTAAAAAGTAAAAAAGAAAAAAAAGAACGGATGGACAGAATCCTAAGACATATGGTGAATACAAAGCTATACCGACAATATCTCACACAGAAGCATACCTATATACTCACAGAAAAGAGGAAAAGGGGGAACAATAATATATCTTGCTCCGAAAGTCCACCTGCTCAATTTGGGATGATTTGTTGTCTATTCAGGTATTCCACAGATGCAGGGTACATCAAGTTGATTTTGGAGATTTAATCCGCTGCTCCTGAGGCTGCTGGGAGAAGTTTCCCTTTCTCTTCTTTGTTTGCACAGCTCCCAGGGTTCAGCTTTGGATTTGACCCCGCCTCTGCCTGTAGGTCGCCTGAGGGCGTCTGTTCTTCACTCAGACAGGACGGGGTTAAAGGAGCAGCTGCTTCAGGGGCTCTGGCTCACTCAGGCTGGGGGAAGGGAGGGGTACTGATGTGGGGGAAGCCTGCAGTGGCAGAGGCCAGCCTGATGTTGCACCAGCCTGAGGTGCACCGTGTCTTCTCCCAGGGAAGTTTTCCCTGGCTCATGGGACCCTGGCATTGGCAGGCTGCACAGGCTCCTGGGAGGAAAGGTGTGGATGGTGACCTGTGCTTGCACACAGGCTTCTTGTTGGTGGCAGCAGCAGCCTTAGCATCTCATGCCCGTCTCTGTGGTCCACGCTGATAGCTGAGGTTGGCGCTTGTCTCTGGAGCTTCTTTAAGCAGAGCTCTTAATCCCCTCTCCTCGTGCACCAGGAAACAAAGAGGGAAGAAAAAGTCTCTTGCCTCTTCGGCAGCTCCAGACCGTTTGCCAGACTTCCTCCCGGCCACTCATGGCGCACTAACCCCTTCAGGCTATGTTCACGCCGCCAGTCCTCTCCGTGATCCGACCAAAGCCCGATCCTCAGCTCCGAGCCCCAACCCGTCCCCCCGGGTGAGCAGACAAGCCTCTCGGACTGGTGTGTGCCTGAGGGCACCGATCCTCTGTGCCGGAATCTCTCCACTTTGCCCTCCACACCCCTGTTGCTGTGCTCTCCTCCGCTACTCCCAAGCTTTCCCCCTCTGCCACCCACAGTCTCTGCCCTCGAAGGGGCTTCCTAGTGTGTGGAAACCTTTCCTCCTTCACGGCTCCCTCCCACTTGTGCAGGTCCCGTCCCTATTCTTTTGTCTCTGTTTATTCTTTTTTCTTTTGCCCTACCCAGAGTGCATGGGGAGTTTCTTGCCTTTTGGGGGGTCTGAGGTCTTCTGCCAGCGTTCAGTAGGTGTTCTGTAGGAGTTGTTCCACGTGTAGATGTATTTCTGATGTATCTGTGGGGAGGAAGGTGATCTCCGTGTATTACTCTTACGCCGTCTTCTCCTGGTCCCTCCAGTTCATGGCTTTTTTAAAAAAAGTTGCATGAAGTTCAGAGTAAGCCATGATCTCTCCTCATGTTGACCAACTACAGTTTGAAATTTAAGCTCATTCCTTGTGATAAAAGCAATACTGTTTCCGAAATACATCAATGTAGTTATTTTTTCCATTTCTTTGTTCCTGATCTTCCTCTCTTCAGCCAGAGGTGTATATTTAACCTGGTGGCTGATTGAGATCATATTAGCAAGGATGCTAAATAAAGTCAATGTAGTTCTCAGCGTCCAGAGTAGCATTTTGAATCCTCAAGATCATAGTCATGAAAATCAGGTGACTTGGGGAAAAAAGAGGATTATGTAAATTCCTTTAGCTTTGATGGGTATATCAAGAACTATAAGTGTGAGACTCCATTATAAAAATCAACAATAACCTAGGGGTGGAGAAAACTGAAAATACACCTTAGGAACTTCTTCCTCATAAGACTGGGTGAGAATGGGACTTCCCTGGTGGTCCAGTGGTTAGGATTCCATGCTTCCACTGCAGGGGGTGCAGGTTTGATCCCTTGTTGGGGAACTAAGATCCCACATCCCACATGGCACACAACACGGCCACAAAAACAAAAGAGAGTGGGTGAGAAGCCCTCTTACTTTTGTCCTAGAGGATTGCGGGAAGAAGGGCTGTGAGTATGGTGGGGGTATCAGGAGTTAATTGCTCTGCTTTTAATGACTCTGTTTTCTCCACCTCAGGCTGAAAGCTAAGGACACGTTCCTGGGCACAGTCTGGGAGAGACTTCAGGTTTCCAGGAGAGGATCAGCCGGATGCAACTTCCAACTGGTGCAAGAGTGAGAATGCAGCACCAGGGATTGGAACTAGTTAGATAGTTTAGGATAGTGAGTTCCAAGCAGAGCTTTGTTTCTACTCTGTAACTCTGTGGGTAATGCTAAACTCAGACGTTTCCTTGGGACTCTGAAAGGTCACACAGGAGAGCTGGGAGAATCGACTGTTCATATTGCATAGGGTAGGATAAAGGGTACAATGTGTTTCAGACTCCTCAACTTGAGGTGGTGACTGCCAGAAATACAGCCTTAAAAGGCCAGCTCCGGGACCAGAACAGACCAGCCACTCTGTTGCTGAGACTGCCAAGGGTTCAGAAAATACAGCATTACACCCCTGCATTTATGATGACATAGAGTACCTTACAGTCCCAGATTCTATCTTATACCATTTTGGAGAAGAGAAGGAGAGAGGGAAGCAAGCTAAAAGACTAATAATTTACCCAAACTGACAGAACAGAAGAGATTATTTAAACTGAATATATGAAATGATATTTTTCAGCAAATTTAGAGTTTAGTTTTCCTTCTGTGTCCACCCTTTTCCATGTGTGTAAGGCACAGGAGGAAGATTAAATCAGTTAGTGGGAAGCAAAGATGCTGCATTTTCATCAAATATCACAGTGTAGTGTGTTAAATTTTTCAGACCCCTACATTTGTTTAATATACGGTTGTTCAGTGTAGAGGGTGTAGCTTACTTATTAGAAGTGGGGAAATTGTTAAGATCTCTAAGGATCCCTCAAAGTATGGGGGCAGGGTCTAGGTTCTATATTGTAAAAAAAATCTCCAACACCTCAACCAAGTGGTGCATCTAAATAATAGGTTAGAAATTTTAGGGTACTATCATTGATATATACTTAAGTTCTATATTTGATCCACTATTGCTAGTGTATAAATTAAGGACTATGGAAAGCTGAGGACAGTGATTTGAACTAATTGACAGGTGATCTTAGTTCTGAGTTCCTGTATGGCCACTGACTGGCTGTATTGAACAAGTAGCTTAATTTATCTGAGGATATTTGCTCTATTATATAATGGTTCCAAAGAAGGATGTTGGTGTGTCTGGATTAGATGATATCTGAGATCCCTTTTAACATTTTATCATTCTCTGACTAGGCTTTGCTCTTTGAAAAGCAGTTGAAGCCCTTCAGATCTATCCCTTATATTTTCCCTTAAGGGTACATTATGACAGTTTAAACAATTCAGAGAGCAAGAGAAGAGTCAACAACAGGAAAACAATGTAATGAAGAATGAAGAGTAAGGGTTTGTCTTTCATAGACATACTTGCCAATTAGCTTCAGTCAATATTCCACCAAGAAACAAGCATAAAAATATAAGTCAGAAGAGGATAAATATTCTAATTTGGTTTTAATAATGCTGAATCCTCTAATTGTAGTGGGAAAAGATAATAAACAGTAAATTTGGGTCAAGGCTAAAACTTAACATTTTGTTTCTGTTAATGATCAGTGGATTACTGATTGTTCCTTTCTTTCTTGTTTCAAACTGTTCTGGGACTCTAATTTATGTACAGCTAAATAAATCTTGACTTGCATGGCAGATGTTTTAATGTTATTATCATTATAAGTGATCACTTTAATAGCTCTCTCATTATATTTATTTTACAATGGATAGCTGGCTTCACTGTTTCTTGGGTTGAAGTAACATTACTTTCATTGGAAACGTGTTCTAAAAAATGGTTATTCTGGTTAGTCTTCCCTAAGAAGAAAACTATTAAAAAATATTTAAGGGGCAAAGGAACAGGGATATGTTTCTCAGGAGATGAATAAGATATGGTCTTTACCATCTGGAAATTTAATAAAATTAAAGAATCTAGTCTTCATCAAATATCATTCAATATCCTGACATTTGATGATCACCAATTCTGACTTCCTTCACAATACTATCTGCTAATCAAAACATCAGTGAGAGCATTTATGAGGCAATTTATATTCTGATGAATGAATTTGATATGTCAAATTCCCATATGTCTTACTCCTGTTGAATGAAGACCAGAGCAGGATAAATTCCTAAAGAGAGAATGAACTGTACATTGCTTCCTAAGCAGTAATAAAGATATTGCTTCATCTTTTAGAGTATAAATCTGAAGTAACAGGAAATATTTTATCACCATTTGTAAAAAAATAGGAATCAATTACCTTTGCAAAATCATTGTGGACGTTTTATATTAATATTTGGGAAGTTGCCTAACTATAATTTTTCTTTACTCATCGGCTTTACATAATGACATTATTAAAACATGCTTTTAGTAATTAGTGTAGTTTGAACTGATGTTAAGATTCTTTTCAGAGCTAAGAATGAACATTTTTCCTCATAGAAAAGAACACATAGAGTTTGGTAGTGAAAAATCATTTCCTTACTTTAAGTACTTCTCCTCTTGAGAGCATCTGGCTGCCTAGATTTTGAAGCCTTTGCTGTATGTACTTGTTTATATAGTAGTTATTGGTCATCATGGATGCAGCCCTGACCATCACAAGGAACAATGAAGTATGAAAACTTGGTAGGAAGATAGCTCCTATCACACATAATCTCTTCTCTGGGGTCCTTCCTTATGCTTTTGGACAGGCTTCCCTTTGTCTTTTGGTGGGTTGCAGGGGCAAAGAAAATAATACATCCAGAGCAAGTAGTAGTAGTGGGACAAATCCTATAAGGAAAATGTTAAAAAAAAAAAAAGTGTCTGGAAGTTCAAAAAAAGGAGAGAGGAAGACAGTTAATTCTCACAGTCTTTTATTAGAATCTTTCCAATTTGGGAACCTGACTCCTTTGTGTTTGGAAACATTCAAAACAAAATGTTCCCAAGCCATATCTAGTTAAGGGTACTATCAACAGACTAATGAAAGTGAATTTGCAGCTATGCCCAAACATATGTCTATGTCTATATAAGTATCTTTTGGTGTCAGTTACTATTAACATATATTAAAATAAAGTGACATATGTAGTAAATAATGCATACTAAGTTCTGAGTTACTTTCATTTAGCTATTTATATTTATAGTCTTGAGTTAAAACTCCCTCTGATATCAGTAGAGGTGTTCATCCTAACAAAACTACTCAGTGTTTGCTCTCAGTATCTTTGTGCTCAGCGTGGACAGAACAAATAGCATCCAGAGGATAATACCTGGACAAGACTGTTCCTGTTCAGTTATAGACAGGATGGATTCTAAACGTCCTAATTTCTAGTGACATCCTCAATTATATTGCCAATTCAATCCAAATAAGCGTGTTGCCTAAGTACTTAACAAGTTTTCTAACTTTGAGGAATTTCCGGTAACACTTTAAATGAAATGCCTTCAAAACTATCTTCTCTAAATCATGCTCCTCACCTCTGCTGAAGCTCTTGATACTTGTTCAGGATGGTATCATTTTTCTGTTATCATTTCTAGATCCTTCATTACTTGACCTTTGTGTAATAGTCTGTACAATAGTAATAGATTGTGACTGTGTTTCTATATTTATAGATGTGTATTTATCTTTCTACTGGTTCTGTCTATCCCTTCCCCATCTACCAACCAGATCAACCATAAAGATGCTGATGGGCAGAAATAAAGTTTTCTACTTTGATTTCCAATGTCATGGACAACCCTAAACATGGTAAGAATTCAGTCAAAGGCAATGCTAACCAGGTATTGAGGCCTTGTCTTTGACATAACATGCTATACAAGCTGGATATTGTAAAATGTATTGCTATTGTCATTTCAATAAATAGCTTGTTACTAGAGATGCTGAAAGGCATCACGGCATGTTTACCATTTCATAAGGGATTAAAATCCTGAGAATGATTTTGGCAGTGAGTTGGCAGAGAATATGAATTGACTTCACCAAATATAATGTTTGCTGATCAAATATCTTTGGTGAATTAATTGAATAAAATGAGTAGTTGCTAACTCTGGTTGCTGGTTGTTTTTATTGAATTCACTGGCAGACTAATCAATTTCATTGAAGTGTCCATATTTCCTGTATTTGAATATACCTTATGCCATACCATAGACAACATGGTACATTGAGATATCCTCTTGATTATATGGAGAAAACAATTGTGATGGAAAATACAATAGCTTTATTTAGCACCAATTCCTTCAGGTACCTCAAATCTCATTTACTACTTTTTATGTTGCAAACACAGAGAGTGGTTTTATAATATTTATGTTGATCTATATTAGATTACAGATTCCTAAATTGGGACTTTTTATCCATGAGTGGGTTTCAGGGAATTTGTGAACCCTATCAAACTGTGTTAACAAAGTTGTATATATGTGCCTCTTTCTGTGAAGAGAGTTTACTGCCCTTAGTAGACATATAAGAAGCCCAAACTCTTAAAAGATCAATGCACTGAAATAAGTATTAATATAGATGACATCAAAACAATTAGTAGATTAAGTATTAGAAAATATTAGGATTAAATATCTAAAATTCTGTGTTTCTAAGAAAATAAGTAAGCATTTTTCTCATTGGTCTTCCAAAAACGTGTATATTCTTTACCTTTTACATAGTTTGGCCTCTGCAAAAATTCATAGACAACTGTTTCAAAGTTTAGAAATGGTTATCACTGGAGTGTATAGATGCCTAGTGCTGTAAACCAATGAATCGTTTTATCTGCAACCCCACCCCCACCCCTGCTGACCCCCAGCATTGGCAACAAAATGCTCTCTCTCTTAGCAAGAAAAGAAAGCTGTAGGATCCAAGTCGAAAGTGCCAGATTAGGATTTAACTGCATAGCCACCGTCAGTGGGAGTCAGTAGCTAAATTGCTTGCATTCTGCATTGAAAACATACCCCTGAGAGTTAATACATTTCCATACTGGCAGAGTTTTTTCTGAGCTCCTATGTCTATGGAAAGCTATCATTTAACCTCAAGTTCCTTCAAGGAAGTTCTGCAATCCTGAGGCCTGACCCCATATGCCTGCAGTTTCTTTGATGACTGAGATCACCTGGTTCTTCGAAACTCTCCAGGGCTTGCCAAATAAGTATGAGCTTCATTGTTTATTTATTTTATTTTATTTTTTTGCTGAATGCCGTGAAGGCTTTTCTTTTGGTGTTTACCAAAGATCCTTTGCAGTCAGGAATGTTGAAAGGTGACCAGGCTGTCTCACCTCTTGCCTCCCAGCTCCCATGGGAAGAGAATTTATATTTATTGCAAATGAAATAGTGGGGGAAAAAAATAAGTGCTCCCTGCAGGAGTCTGTGCCTGTAAACAAGGTATCCAGAATACTATGATGTGTGCACAACACAAGGGACTTTTCTCAAAGAGGAGTTCAAGTCAGGTTGGACTGAAAAAAACTAATTCCCTCTGCTTACCTATTTGTCTGTGTTTATTCAGAGTTTCCTGAGTTGCATCCAAATGTCTCTGGGCAAAATAGACACATGTGCCATTTCTTTCCTTCTTTTTTTCCTTTTAGTTTAGTTAATATATTTTCCTTTAAATGAATTTTAACATGAGGTGTGTGTGTGTGTATGTGTGTGTTTAGTTTTTAAACACTCTTTGTACATTATTTTCTTTTTGCAACCAAACTTTGTTTTCTTCAAAGTTATGCTTTTGGACACCTGGATCTAATTTCATTTTATTAATTAAAAATTGTTCTAATTTATCTTGGTAATTAGATAATCATTTTTAAAGTAGACATTTCTCCGTCTTTGTCTGGGTTTTGGCCTGTTTCTTCAGCAGTTCTGGTTTTATATGCTTGGTAGCCCTGCTCTGGTAAAGAGGTGAGCAGTCAGGTACATTGAGCATAGACTTTGAAACCTGGAAGGAGGTTGAAAACTGACCCTTAGCTTCACTGATGGGAAAACACTGGCCTTGAGAGGTAAGTGACTTGCTAGAGGTTTTGCAGTTGAATAAGTGAGAGGGGAGAGAATGGGATTCTGAGAATGTCCATTAACACAACACAGTTAAATGTAACGAGTACAGAATAACAATGTGCTCTGTTGTCATTACCAGGACATCATGTGTAACTATACTCCCGTCCTACCTTGATTTCAGTTTAGGATAGAGAAGCATCAAGCTGATCTGGTCAATGGAAATGTGGAAAATGTATGGCAGCCTAATGCCCTTCACTATTATAGGGTCAGGCTGTATAGTATGTTAAGCCAAAATCAAAGAAGCAAACTTTGAAAAATCTTTGATGGGTTGGACTAAGCCCTTTAACCAATTACGTTTTCTCCAATCCATTGTCCTATAATAAGTGCAGTCATTTTTAAGAAAGACAGAAATGTGTATTGATTTTCTTCTGGATTCTTGTGCTCTTCTTCTGAGCCTTTGGCATCTTATGGTCTAATTGTGTTATTTGTTATTGAGAACGAATTCTAGACATAGCGCTAGGTTGTATGAAAGTATCACATTATTTATCATTACTCTTTGCTAAGTCCATATCCAAATCCCCATCCTGCCTGGCTGGTGGGAAAATTAACTGTAATAATTTGGGTTTCCTCTCCTCCTTCTCCTAGGATGGTGTCAAGGTTTCCAGGTGTCAATCTCTTTAAGCACCTTTTTTTTTTTACATCTTTATTGGAGTATAATTGCTTTACATTGGTGTGTTAGTTTCTGCTTTATAACAAAGTGAATCAGTTATACATATACATATGTTCCCATATCTCTTCCCTCTTGCATCTCCCTCCCTCCCACCCTCCCTATCCCACCCCTCTATGTGGTCACAAAGCACAGAGCTGGTCTCCCTGTGCTATGCGGCTGCTTCCCACTAGCTATCTCTTTTACGTTTGCTAGTGTATATATGCACCTTTAATTGGTTAACTATTTCCTGCTGACTTTGCCCCATTATATCTACTTCTGTTGCTACTCCCTCAATTTGGATGTGTCTACAAATTCTCCCTGTAAAAAAATTCCAAAATTTGGAAGTAAGGCAAAAAAAAAAAAAAAAACTATGTGACTGTCATGACATGCTGGAACTTCATATAAAAAGGGTTTTCTGATCCTCTAGATGGAATTATATGTATTTGCTCTAGTATTTACTATTGAGTTGGACCTTTACAACTCTATAAAAATAGATCGTATCAAATAAATCTGTTAAGATGAAAATGTTTTATTGTGAAGAGATATTTCTGTTCCATAAAGAAGGTAATTCTAAATATTATTTATTATTGTCCAGTAAGACAGCATTAACTGGTTTTATAATTTAGGGATTTTATTCTGGAATTCTCTATTTCTTTTTTCATTGACTATATATGCATGTTACTTTACCATCCTTTGAACCAGCTTTGCTATTCTGATAATACAATCATGAGTTGATGCATGCTCCCTACTTATTTGTGTGAGAACTATGTTTCTTAACATCTAAAAGATTATATTTTGACACACCTTACCTATGTGGCATGAAACATTTGATGATATTGAGCCTCTTCCTCTTAAACCTGGCTCCAGTGTACTCCCTCTGGCTTCTGTGCCTTGATCAGTGTGCTGTCAAAACGTGGTCATTGTTACTCTTGCATCACCACCTACAATCCTTTCCAGGCTGGAGTAGTCTCTTGCATTCTCTCTCCTTGCCCCCAAAAGCTTTTCCTCTCCCCCCTTTACACACATATGCACTTAGTTTTATCTTGTCAAAAGATGAAGGATGTTTTAAAACACAGCAAGACCTTTGCCTTCGGGTTCTTTATGCTTTTCTATCACACTGTATGTCTGAGGCAAAGACAAGGTATGAAATAGGGCAGGGCGTGAGAGTGAAGAAATAACAATTCTTATTTCAGTAAGTTTTTCTGCCACAACACTGTAGTTTACAATAATCTGTAAAGAAAGTGCTACATTTCAAAACCAATTCTCTGATTCCTTCTATTGCTCAAAGTTTTTATGTGCTTTAATTTTTATTTTGCTTTTTTCTCAGAATGGTTTTATGACAGAAGCTCAGGGCAGATTTCAGATCTTTCTTATAGAATATTGCTTATTTTGATGGTATTATATTACACTGTGTTGAAATTTCAAGTAATGTGTTAATGAATACATGTAGTCACCTCATTAACAAAGCAGGCTTTCATTTCCAAAAGTTTGGTGGTCATTTCCTATCTTTCTTGAAGAGAGTTATTTAAAAATAATAATATGTCTTAGTGAGCATGGGTAAGCAATTTATTACTTATAAGAAGCCTGAGTAGCTAGTTTATCACTTATAAGAAGATCTTTGTCTTTGGTATCTGTAGACTGTAATATTGGTATAGTGAGAGAGCATGCTGAAGTAATAATCTGCCCTTCATTTCCACACCCTTTGCAAAGCACCCTTGCCTTCAGGAGGCAGAGACAATACACTGCCTCGAAAAAAATTAGTTTCAGGTGTTGCAGCAATGAGAAAGAGAAGTTTTGTTTTGTTTGGTTTTTACTTCTGAAATATCCTTATCTTGAAGCATTTATCAAAGAAAATAGTTTTGAAGGCAAAGCTTTTGATATCCTATCCAAATTACCAGGCTCTATTTTACAGTTTATCCACAGCATTTATCACTATAATTTACTTATTTGTTATGTTAATTGTAGATTTAGAATAACAGGGACATTTATTTGTTTTGTTCATTGATACATCCCAAATATGTAGAATAGTGCCTGGTATACAGATGACAATTTATATGTATCTGTTTAATGAATAAAAAGTAAAGTTACTGAAGTAAGTAAGGCATAGAGTTGATGCTATAAAAAGAGACAGAGAAGAGAATGTTAGAAGATTCAGATTATTTCACTCTTTGGGAATTTTAGTTCTGGGCTTAGACAGGAGGGCATAGGTGGGAGATGGAAAATTGGGACTAAGGAGAGGGGACACAGAACCATCTAGAAATCAGGAAATGAGTTTGGAGAGACCACACAACACAATATATTTCTAGGTTTAAGAAAGCTCACTGTGTTGACTTAGTAACTAGAAGCTATGCTTAGCCATTGGAATAAGCTCCTGAAGTTGTCTGAATATCTTGTCTTTGTTCTCTGGAGAAGACTTTCCATTAAGAGAAAACTGCATGTTTCTCATGAACCACCCATCTGAAGGGATGTGTGTCCATGCCTCAAAATTTCACTGAGCTCCATCTGAACTCCCTCTAACAGACATCCCACTATTCAGTGGCTCTCAATATCATAAGGCTGCTAAACCATAAAGTTAGGATTTGGCATTCAGAGGGATGTTGTTAGTTTAGAAGGGAAAGTTAAGCCTAGATACAAATTAAATCCATTGTAATATTGGTGATAACCATTTTCTCAGTTTGTAAATATATGGGAAAGCTTTCTGTAAGAAAATATAGACCCTTGCTTTTATGTTAAATATTAAGTATCAACACTGAAGAACTGTGTGATTTAAGAAAGTATTAGATATTTGGCTGAATTAAAACATATAAGGTATGTGGTAGTTTTAAAACTTGTACCAAGTCCTTTGACACTCCTCCCATAAAAGGGCACATGCCTTGAGAGTCCTGAGCCAATATTAAGAATGTCTGGCTATACTGAAGCCACAATGTTAGAGCTCACATGGAGATACTACAAAGATAGAGAGAGGAGATGTTCAAGGAGCCTCAAGTGTTCCAGCCCCAACTGTTTGAGCTTCCCAGACATCATGCCAGACAAAGGAATGAAGAAACATTTCAGATGACCCCAGCATCAGCCACGATCTGACTATAACATCATGAGAGACCCCCAAACCAGAACCACCCAGCTGAGCTGCTCATTAATCCCTGAACCACAGCAACAATGAGAGATACTCAGAAACTGACTACATTTGATAGTCAGTTGAGTTAGCCATTAAGGTAGCCATTATGGGTTGGAATAATCTGTTATGTAGCCGTAGTAAGTAGAAGTTTCCTGACAGAAGGCAGAGGGTGGCCAAGAGTTTCATTCATTCATTTATTCAAAATATGTTGTACCAACTATGTGCCATTTACTGTGTTATTCACTATTGATACTAATATTGATGGGATACAATTCATGAAAGAAACTTCTTGAGAAAATAGTAGTCTAGTCAGTAATGTATATCCATATATAATGAATGAATGCAATTACAGGAATGAGAACACATATTGTGAATTACTGTTTGAGACTCTTTTAGGTTAAATAATCTAATTCTTTAAACACTTCTTTCTGAATAATTTTGGACATGTTTTTCTGTAGTAAGACAATGAAAAGCAGAAAAGATATTCCCAACATCAGTTATATTATTTATAATACACATAACATTATATTATACATTTAATATATATTAAACACACTTGTTTATATACATTAACCACAAAGAAATATTTAATACATAGAAATGAATAGTGTAAAATAATAAAATTTGATATTATATAAATAATCAGGAATACTTTTGGTCTCAATTTACTTTTATATTACTAGTATATAATATTACAAATGTTCTCCAGAAGTTATTTAGTATCTGAATATAAAGGCAGTTGGTCTTTGGGTGAAAGGATAGCAGATTTTATTGTAAAAATCTTTTAAAATTAAGATAAAATACTATTATCAACAGCTATTGATTTCTAATTTGATGAAATTGGAAAAGAGATATATTCTAGTAATATAGTGTCTGGAATCAGAAATCCATTGCACCAATTAAGGTCCATTTAGGGAAATAGAACCAGTACACAGGATGTGTGATAAGATATTTATTATGCAGTTGCAGGAGGAGCTGAGGAAATAAAGTCTTAATGGAGGAGCTAGAAGATCAGAGAGAAGTTACTAATAGACCTCCTAAAGCACTGAAATGAGTGGACTGGTATAGGAACTTTCAGCATATCTGACAAGTAAGGGCATCAGTCTATGGATAGCTACTGCTCCTGCCGTTAACAGCTCTGTGGTACAGAGACAAGCCTCTGGTGGTGGTTAAGGCTGTTGTTGGTCAGCTTGGCCAGTGGGTGGGCAGAAAAAACTGGACACAAATTAGAGAAAAGTGAGGGCAGCTGGATCCAGCTGGACACCTCTGTTTCTGTCCATTACTATCTTAGACCCATCTGCTTATTATTTTATTTTGTGGAATTTATCTACATCTGCAAAACATTTCAATAGTTTGTTATACTTTTAATCTAAAGAATATTTGTGTATGTATAACTGTCAGGAATATGGATGTTTCTAATAACATATTTGACTTTTTCCTATTCATCATTTACTTTCTCACTAAAACATAATTTGGTATTTTAAAGACGGGGTCCTTTTAGGAAATGGTGTTGCTTCCTGGTCAGTGCTATAGGTTGAGTGTTTACATTCCCTCCCACGACAAAATAAATAAATAAATAAATAAATAAATAAATTCGTGATGAAATTCTAACCCTCAAAGTGAAGGTATTAAAAGGTAGGGCTTTGGGGAGGTGATTAGGTCAAAACCCTCTTGAATGGGATTAGTGCTTTTGTAAAAGAGGGGCTTCCACAATGCGAGGGCACAGTGAGAAAATGGTTGTCTATGAACCCTTCCCAGACAGTGAATCTGCTTGTGCCATGATCGTCAACTTCCCAGGCTCGAGATCTGTGAGAAATAAATTTCCAGTTTATGGTATTCTGTTACAGCAGTCCAACGGAAAGAGAGTGGTTAACGTGAGGGTATAAGAGAAACATTTCAATAACTGCTGGGTAAGTCACACATGCAGGACTTGCAATCACTTCATGCCCAGTCTTCTGACTTTGTGTGGATGTTTGGAGTCTCATATTCTCTCTCTCTTTTTCCAGAACCAGAACAAGGAAGAAGGAAAGAACATTGTATTAGGAGACTTCACGATGGCCTATATAGATTTCTGTACAAATTATGAATTAAACACTCAGACCTCTTAATTAATTCAATTTAATTCAGTTAAGTTCAATTTATTTCAATGTTACAAATATTCTCTCAGCATTTACTCTGTGCCAGGTACTGTCCTAAATACTGTGGATAGAGAATGTTAAATAAATCAGGAGGCCATTAGACAAAGGTGGTTCTAATGTTGTGGAAGCCTACATAAACAAATCAAAATCTAAGCCTGTAAAAGTTCAAGGTTATGAAATTGAAACCTGAGGACAACCAGTCACAAGCAACCAACTAGGCTTTAAGCTATAGCCAGTCAATAAGTTCCTTACTTTGCTTCCATCTTCCCTATAAATATCTCTCCCCAGCTCCATTCAGCTGAGCACTCCTAACCCCTTTGCTTTGGCACTGCCTGGTTCGAATAGATTTTTGTTCAAATAAACTCTTATTTTTAATATGACTCAGATTTTCTTTTAACAAGATGAACAAAATAGCACAGTTTTTTGCCTTCATGGAGCTTTCAGTCTAACAGAGAAGATAATGATTAATTCTGTGTAATGTATAATAATTATTCTTTCTAGAAAATGCTTCAGTAGGTTCTTACTTTACCTAGATATTCTGCTAATTGGTGAAAAGTTCTAAATTCACAAGTTTCTAGCTATTAATGGAGAGTTTACATAGTCCATAGTTTAGTGTAAATACCTAAATATGTCACTCAGCCTTTTATAATAACCAGTGATGGCAGCCATATGAATGTTTGTAGGTACACAGAAGAGATATCCTTTTAGAATTTCCACATAAGTAAATCTTTATATGTTTCTTCTTCCATGAAAGCTTTTCATCAAATACCTGTGTTCAAAATAACTAAAAATATCTTTTCATTAGTAAAGTTTCAGTATAGTGTGCTTTCTCTTACACTCCATGCAGACATGTAGGATGCAACTGAATGTACTGGATAATTATGCCTCAATAACAACAGCTCTATCAATTATGCCTAAATCAAATATACATTTAATACATATTAAACACTTCAGTTAATGTATCTGTGAGTGTATGTTGAAGATCATAAATTTTCCATTCCAGAGGGACTGTATGAAGCTTCATTTATTATGTAATGATTGGTAACTTCTGCTATCAGAAGTTTGAGGCCACAAACAACTTTTGCATGTTCCAATGTGTAGAATATGAGTTTTCAATTAAACAAATGTTAAAACATATGTTAAAAAAGCTGTTTCCTGAGCATAGTCTGTTTTCTTCTCTGGGCAATAATGAAACTCATCTCCACTCCAATGTGCTGCTGTGGTAGGTTTCTAAATGGTGAAAAATACAAGTCATAGTTGTATATGATTATAGGCATCTTTGCCTATGGAAATATCATCTGGAATATGAGATTTATCATATATGTATCCAGTATCTGAAATATATTGGTCTTTCAATTAACTACACAATATCAGAAACGATCTGGTCAAAATCCATTGTATGTTTTTAAATTGAGAGAATTTAATACAGAGAATTGGTTACATGGATGGTGGAAGACCTGAGAAGCCAAACAGAAGACTGTGATGCAACCTCGAGATCATCAGCAGCTAAAAACAACTTCCACTTCCAAGGCCCTCCAAAGCTCAAGAAAAGAAGGGAGATAGGATTTTCAGAGCCCAGAAATCAGTGCTATGAGTAGGGTCTGTCTATCTGGAGCTGGAACCAAGGAGCAGACATGGTCTAGTAGAGTTGAAGCCATGGAAGACACAGGGCCAAAATTTTTTTTTTTTTGCTGTACGCGGGCCTCTCACTGCTGTGGCCTCTCCCGTTGCAGAGCACAGGCTCCGGACACACAGGCTCCACGGCCATGGCTCGCGGGCCCAGCCGCTCCGCAGCATGTGGGATCTTCCAGGATAGGGGCAGGAACCCATGTCCCCTGCATTGGCAGGCGGACTCTCAACCACTGCGCCACCAGGGAAGCCCCAAAATTTTAAATGCAGCCCCAGGTGGGGGTAGTGTGAGGCAGAGTTGGTGGTAGTGATGTCTGGAATACCTTGGCCTCTTCCCTTTCCTCTGCAATCTAATATCTTACCACTACTTCCAATTGACTCAACCTATCTGGAAGTCAGATAACATAGGAGCCTGGGAAAGACAAGCCATAGGCCAACTTGTCCTCTATTCCCACCTTAAAAAGAGACAAAGGAGAGTAGGGCAAGGGAAGTGGATGGATTTATGGGCAAATGTCCAAAGTCCTCTGAGACACCTGGCTAGGACAATCAGTGCTTGAGACTATAGTGTAAAGCAGTGGTTCCCAAGCAGGGATACCTAAATTAGGATTGCTAGGGACATTATTAAGTACAGCTTCTCAGGCTTCAATTTAGATCATTGAAATCCTTGCTTTTAATAAGCACTCCTGGTGATTCTGGTATGCAGCTAGGTTTTGGGAAACACTAGAGCAAAAGTCACACAAAGGCCTTTAATTCTGAATCCACATTGTATCAGATTATCAGAAAGTTAAGTAGTAGATGGTTTTCCTTTAATTCTCCAAAATAAGGCATCACATAATTATAATTTAGTATATGGTGCCTTCTCCCTGTCCTCTCCAACATTTATTTTTCCTTTTTTATCAAGGATCATTACATAAGGCTTCTGAGAAAATTACTGTGTATCACCCGCTAAGCTTCTCTTGATTAACTATTCTGTTTCCTCTTTGTAGTTGTCAAGAACAATTATATTATTCTTTTTTCTCTTCTTGCTTTGGCTGTGAAAAAGCTCAGTAGGAATTCTTAGTCCAGTATTTTTCACGTACATATTTTCTCTTTCATGTATTCCTCTACCTTTGTCTTCTTGTTTTTTCACCCAGGTGGTAAGCATACATTTGTTTTATTCTTCCAGTATCTTTTCTTTGTGGGAGTGTCCTCTTTCCACCACAAATGGTTCTGCTTGAACCAGTCAACTATAGTATCCTGATCCCTTTTGTCACAGAGGAGGACATGTGACTAAGGCTGAGCTGATTAGTTCTGCCCCCTTTAGGACAAGTCTTGAAAGCAAACTCAACCTGCTGACCCAACTTACACCAAAATACATAACCACAGTGGGAACAACAACAACAGAAATTTCAAAAGCAAGAGACATTGCAGACTAAGACAATTTCCTTAGTCCAATACCAAATCTTCATTTCTGAGTAGTGACTTTGATGATACCAATTTAAGTAAAGTGTATACTTGTAGGTCAATCAACTGTGTACTTATCTACCATGTGTATCTTGTTTGCCTGATGGCTCTCAATGAAGATATATTCAAATATAAAGCTTGTATGAATGGTTCTAGTCACTGGATCCCCAAATATACAGAGAAGGAATCTTTTTTCCCATTCTTGATTAAATCTTCATCCATCCTAATAATATCCACAATTAATCTACTTATTAAAATTTATACTTCTCTTGGGTGAATAGTCAGTAAGGTGTTTGATATAATCATTACTTCAATCACTCTTTGGGTTTCAAACTCTCTTCTTTCTGAACTTCCTTCCCTTCATGTCTCCATGTTGAGTCTGTATACTCAAGGCTGTCACTCTCATTCTTGTTTGTAGGTCAGACAGCATGGAGGAAAGGAGTGTTGCTCATGGGATGGGCAGTGGGTAGGGGAAGAGATCCTCCTACTCAGTCTGTTTGGGTCTGATGGTGTGGTCTTGACATGGGCTTTTGTACATGTTTCTTTTTGACATCTTTACCTTGACCCTCTCCGTTACAGAAAGATCGAAGGACAACAGTGACTATTTGGACCCTGCCAGCAATACACACTTTAACCTCTTCTCTGAGTTGTTCTTCCTCTGCTTGGCTCAGTAGCCCTCTGGGCAGCGCTGTGGTTCTGTGCTACCTCCCTATATGCTATATATGAATAATATCTTGTCAGTCTTCAGAAGTCACCAGAGGGGAAGCAAACATCAGTTTCTATACTCAAGTTCACCCGTCCATGAGGAGACATCTATCTGATACTGTTTTCCCATTCTCCAGGGAAATAAAATGAAGGCAAGGAAGGATTAGGAGCTATACTCTTAGCTTCCTATATGCTTAGTTTTCAAAGCCTTTTCTTATCCCCTTGCCTTTTATATCTCACAATATTAAAAATAGAAATCTGTTTTAGCCTATAGAGAACCCAGAAGGATATTTTATAAGAATAAGCGGGCTTTCTCGAACTCTGTCCTTGGGAATATAATCACTTTGTTCTAAACAGTTTCTGTCCTTGCACTACAAGTGGCACAAACTGTGCAATCCCTGCACTACAGAGTGTGTATCTCTGAGAAGAGTAGGGGAGGGGAAGGTTGAGCAAAAATGGTTCTATCCATTTTACACACATTTTTTGTTACATATGATTTGTAAATTGCCTCAGTTCTTTTGCAAGTAAGGAGGATATTAATGGACAAGTACAAATAATAACAATCATTAATTCATGCCCTGCAAAATTTTATTTGCATTTACCTTTTCTTAGGTATATTGTAAACTTGAGTCAATTTTTTTAAATATTTAAAAGTAAATAACAATGGGCTTCCCTGGTGGCGCAGTGGTTGAGAGCCCGCCTGCTGATGCAGGGGACAGGGGTTCATGCCCCAGTCTGGGAAGATCTCACATGCCGTGGAGCGGCTAGGCCCGTGAGCCATGGCCACTGAGCCTGCGCATCCGGAGCCTGTGCTCCGCAACAGGAGAGGCCACAACAGTGAGAGGCCCGCGTACCACAAAAAAAAAAAAAAAAAAAGATTTTGCATTGGTTCTATCTTTTATACTTTATATGTACATATAAAGTAACTTTGGCCTTATTATGTGTTCCTTGTTCTTGTGAATGGACATGGGGACATAAAGACCACTTATAATGTTACTTTATGAGAAAGTATATTCTTTTTTTTTCTATACATATATTTTGGATGTCAGTAGTATATGAGAAGAGGCCTGACTCATAATATTTTATTCTAGATTATATTTTAATTGTACATTATTTTGATTTTCTTTTTCCTAAATATTTTTCTTGGCACTTTTTCCCTTCTATTTGCATCCTTCTTTTGTAGGACATTTTCTAGTCTCAGAAGGTCATTTTAATTTTGCTCCCAGCCTAGATTCTTCTCAGGAAAATTACTCTGGTTATTTATTTATTCACTGTGTACCCTGTTTATACTTTAAAGCTGGACCTATTTTTATAATATGAGTTTACTCTCTGGGACATAAAATGTTTAGAGTTAAAATCTGGCATGTTAATCTCAATGTAATTTTTCTTTTATTTGTTACAAAAGCACTAGTAAAAATGATTAGTAGAAAAAGTCAGCCTTTGTGAGTTCTGATGTGGAAGGTATTTGTGAAATCTATCCAAGTGTATGAAACTCCTTGGCTTATAACTGATGTTATAAATTACAGGGTCACGTGGTTAATCTTCTGAGCTCTTCAATAAAAATGATCCAACTTTGCAGTCTCCCACGGCTTTCAGTTTCAGTCATGGGTCTTGCCTATAAACTCAGGGTCAATAAACAGGTTAGAAATAAATAGAAGATATATTTTTGAATAAAAATAATATGAAATGCTGAAGAAAGTTTAGCTAATTCAGGAAGAAATAAAGGTCTGAGCATCGTGGATGATTTAGAAGAAGACTTATAGATTGGTGCACTGGAGCTGGGCCAATGATGTCCACTTGAAATCCTGCATCGACCAGTTGCTGATTGAGCTTTGTAACTCAGTCTACACTTCTAATGAGCACATCAGTAGGATATATATTGACTTTCTGATGCATTGGTTTTATTAAAGAGGGAGCTGTTTTCAATTTTGTAAGTGGAGCGCTTCTGTAACATTTGCCACACTTCAATTCTAAACATTACTTATAAAAGTCATTTAGAAGTGCTTTTTCACAACTAATATGTTTTCACTTAATTCTTTTTGTGCTATAAATTTTTAAACGTGTGTGTATTGAAGACACACTCTAGTGAAAAGGGTTCTTGTATAGAAATTAAGAGCTTGGTGTCTCAGTTTTCTTTCTGCTATTAATTAGTGAGTTTGTACAAATCACTTACTCTCTGTGAGCCTGAGTTCATCATATTTGAGGACAATTAAGAGAACAGATCAAGAGGACAGACTAAATACATCCATTTTCTCCTTTCTCATCCAAATCATATAGAAACAACAGAGAAAATAATCTTCTTATACATATCCATCTAGGATGAATATATTTTTATTTGCCTGTCTTTCTATCCTTCTAGAATAAACCTATAGTGGGACCAGAAATAAGACAGGGTACCATTAGCAAACGAGAACATTTTAAGACATTTTAGAAGTTGTTAGCCAGAAAGATTAGATTAATTGTGCAACCAGAGCACAGAACACAGATCTAGGCAGGAGCCATTCTTCTGGGTGAACTCTTGAAAATCATTCCACCTTGAAGACATAGGCTGTTTACTGGAAAACACCTAAGAGAAAATCTTTCTAAAATTGAAAAGAATGATGGAAAATATGTACTAGATTAATGCTAATAAATAATAAGATATGAGAATTAATGTTGAGATCAGAAAAAATTAAATATTAAAACTAAATCATTAGGGCTTCCCTGGTGGCCCAGTGGTTGAGAGTCTGCCTGCCAATGCAGGGGACACGGGTTCGAGCCCTGGTCTGGGAAGATCCCACATACCGTGGAGCAACTAGGCCCATGAGCCACAATTACTGAGCCTGCGCATCTGGAGCCTGTGCTCCGCAACAAGAGAGGCCACGATGGTGAGAGGCCCGTGCACCACGATGAAGAGTGGACCCCGCTTGCCACAACTAGAGAAAGCCCTCACACAGAAACGAAGACCCAACACAGCCATAAATAAATAAAATTAAAAAAAAACTAAATCATTAAATACATTTAAGGAGATATTATATAGTAATAAAAGTTTCAGTTTTCAATATATAAGGGTTATAGACACTGCCCCAGTCTACAGTGGAGATTCCATAGTGTTAAACTGAGGCTGGGAAAGGAGGGTACAGGTCACGGTTCCATTACCACAGATTCTCATAATTCTTCATAAATTTTAGTATATTTTTGAAGCTTTTTACTTGTTACCTGTCTGTTGTGTCACTTCCAGAAATTTCAAATCATTGAACTTTAAAATAATTTTCATTATTTTCACTGGAGACAGATTGCTGGAGTTTCCCACACTCTTATATAAGAAGCAGAACTTTGTCAGAGCCTATGAATTCAGAGACAACTCTTAACGTATGGATAGAGGAGAAGTTTTAAGTATAGCGAATAGGACAAAGAGCCACAGAGATAAAGACAGATAGTTGACAAGGTCAACCAGCCTCAGGTCAGAGTTATAGTGTGAAAGTTTTCTTGGAACTTGAATATGAGTTTGTTTTATAATAACCTAGTTGAAGAAGTAATGGCCTTCCAAATCTCCCCTCTACTCCCAAATGAAATATGTTTGGAGGCTGTAGACATCAGCTAATACTAGATTTTCCCCTCAAGTCATGCACATTTTTTTAGTGCTATTTGTGAAAAACATGAAAATAGGGCCTTAAAGATTATCCATAGGATTTGGGGCTGGAGCCAGACTCTTCAACTCCAACTCTTGATCTTTCTGGGCTAGGGTGAAAAAAACAGGTTATCCCACGATGGGCCCAAATAGATTGGACTTTAAGGAGCTCTGACAATAACTGGTTAATTATTCTGAGGCAACAGTGGACAAGGGCCATGATCCAAGTCACTTGAAGCAGGAAAATCAGGCCTTCCTGGAGGAGTACACATCGTCGTGGACCCCAATCACACCCAAGCTCCTTGCTTGGCCAGCAGGAAGTTGAGGGCTATGTAGTTATCTGACATTATTTGAGCCGCAGAATTGAGTTGGTCTTTTTTGCCTACAAAGCAGAGGTATTATCATTAATGACCTCAGCGAGGGTCAGGGACAGGTTGTGCAAAACTTTTCTTAATTGAATGCCCCTCATGGTGGGGTAACCACATGAGCATACCTGTGAGCAGAGTTCAGAATGCCACCTGTCAATTCCCCCTAGTAATTGGGCTCTGCCTGGTTTTGGAGCTCCCACCTGTGTCAGCATAATGTGACATATTCAATTGGAGGGGATGTTCTTATTAATGCCCATATGTACGTCACATTTGTAGGAGGAAGACAGGCGATGGCTTGGTTCTTGCAGACGAAATAATATCCCAAGAGGGTGCAAACACAGCGTTGAGAGGGTAGAGTCATTGAATACTATGAGGATCAACCAGCTAAGAGTCTCTCCTGGTGGGCAGAATTCTTGAGCAGAATTGAGGAGTTTGTGTAGGACTGGGACGATTGTAGGGGAAGACTGGAGGAGAAGACTGCCACTACCCATATCTAAGTAACACTGATGGCAGAGCCTATGATCCCTTTCCCAGGTGTTCCCAGTGTACCTCTGATAGCACTTAGCTTCTGCAGTGTCAGAGTCCAGTTGTGGCAAAGCATCAGTTCAGATGAATAAGGTTTGGGTACAGGAGGTGTCAGGAGGTCTGTGGCTAGAGAAATGTCTGTTCCTGGTATTCATTGGCACAGCTATCAAATGTTTATTTGTGGGATCAGGCAGTGAGTGACATATCCAATGGCTTGTCACATTCAGGACAGGGGTGACTGCCTGGAGCAGATTTATCAACAAATTCAGCAAGGCAGGAGTCACACAGTGTATTCTGTAAGAGAGAGAAGTTACATCCCCTTCCCCTCTCTCTCCTTTACCCAGGCTCTTAGGTTTAAAGGAGCTCACATCCTATAGGTTAAGGAGACCTTCCCCATTGACTGCAGTGTGGCAATCTGTCCCGTACCTTGGGCAAGGATAGCATTCTTAATCCATCTTCTGGGGTGATTTACCCAAATCTTCTGGCTTGGATCCTCCAGAGGTTCAATAAATGTTTCTATTCTATGTATTGCTATAGATCCCATGGGGCTACATGAAGCAAAGCAGCAGGGCCACCTTAGGGAAAATATTAAACTAGAGTCCTCAAATTGATGATCATAATTTTCAAAGTCCTTGTTGGCAAAAATCCATCCTCTGCACCTGTGTAGTAGATGGAGAAGGAGGTTACTGACTCTCACTCCTCACTGTTTAATAGCCCTTCTAATCTCCCATTGATTTGAGTCTTCAGGAAGAGTTAGAAAGGGATGGAGGGTCCTTTCAGGGTTCCTTTTGAGAACAAGCTGTCAATAATTGTAAAAAAAGATTGTACAATTGAAGGAAGAGGGCAGGCGGCCTGGTAAAATGTATGGGGCAAATGAGAGCTACCCTTTTAGGGAATTGCTGCATTGAGATCCCAGACTGATCGCTTGAGATTTGAGCTCAGACTAGAATTATCTTTACTCATCCCATCAAAAGACACTTAAACCTATCTTTTGATTGTCCATTAAAATGCTCAATCACCTCTGCAGCTTGGGAGTGATATAGAACATGAAAAATCTGTTGTATGCCCATGTTGGCCCCTGATGTGGAACATGAGCCACAATTTGGGGCCATTACTAGACACAATGTGCTCAGGAAGCCTGAACAAGATACAAATATGGTCTTGTGTGACCTGGGCAGTGTGGTCTAAGTCAGTGGAACTCACAAGGATGGCTAGGTCAAACCCAGAGAAAGTGTCAACTGTAATCAAGATCTAGTGGAACAGTTACTGAGTATTTGAGTCAAGCCCCAACCAGTGTCATCCTGCCTGGTGTCAGTCGCATCAATAGAATGAGACAAAGTTCAGTTCAGAAGCAAAGTTTTATCCTTTGATCAAAGAACGGAGAGGTGTGAGCTCACGTTCTAAAGTACACACTCTCCCAAACAGGCTGATGGTGGGGCTGGTTTGTAGGATTCTCATCTGTGGAGGGAGGGGTGGAGTTCTTGCAGGTCAGGTGTAGTTATGTTGCTCAAGGCTCCAGATCGAAGTGCTGGGCACAGCATCTCTGCACATGGTCCATCATCACCATCTTTATTGAAGTGCTGTGGGCAGCTCTTCTCCACACTACTTGCCAACTTGCAGTCTGTGCTGGGAACTCTAATCCGATGTGTTAAGGGCAAGACCTCTGACCATGGCTGCCTACAGGCAAGTGAAACCACAAAAGAAGAGGTTAGACCTCATCTTATCCCATAGATTACATCTTATTTTTCCTGGGGACCCCAGTGGGCTTTTCTGGTGATAGAACCCTCTGGATGGGATCAGAGACCTGACGTAACCTATTTGTCAAGAACTCCCTGGACCATTAGCTTGAAAGATTTGTCCCTGGTGAGTATTTTTAGCTTTGGCCATGCCCTGGCAGGTAGGACAGCTTTTTCATGCTGTCCTTCTTCAAATAGTAGTGGCAGTCTAAGTACATAAGCTAATCTAAGATGGTGCTTGAATTTCCATAGGCTGATTTCTCATGGATCCAGGAGGCAATGGGATGCATGTCTGCTTGTCCCAAGTTAGAGGGCTATTCAATCTTTGTATTTAGGTGACAGATGTGGTCTGCTCATTCGTTATGCTCTCCTCAGTTAGCACAAGAGCCTTTCTGGTAAGCATCTACACAGGTAACAAAAACTTATTAGGACCAGAGCTAGTTTTGATACAAATGTCTCATCCTCACAGGGAAGATTGTTTATATGGCAGTCTGAGGCTTGCCAGTGGCCTGACCAAACAGCTAGGCTATTAGCCACAGCCCCATGAGTCAGTGAAAATATAGCACAGCTCATTTATTGGGGTGGCCTGGATAGCCATCCACATGGCATGAGGCTCTGCCCATTGTGCCAAGCATCCTTTACTGTCCCTCTCAGGTTGGATGGCAGCTGTGTTACCAATCCCCAATGGGTCAGGGATCCCTCAGTGGGTCTTTTGCCAGCATCACAAGTGCTAATCAAACAAACCAGGTTTAATGTAACAGAGCAGAAACTATTCATTGATCAAGGAATGGTGAAGGGAGAACTTGTACTCCAAAATCACCTAAAGGGAGAGGAAGAAGGGAATTTTAAGGAGTAGGAGTCAGACATGTCATCGGGGCTCTAGAAGAGGAACAGAGATTTCCAGGGGCAGCTAGGGGCAGCCTGGGCATGCTCAGCCTTCCACTTACTTTGTTCACTGCACGAATTGTGCCTAGCAGAGTACAAGTCCCTCCCTTGGTGGAGATCTTAACATGGCAATGAAGCAAAGGTAACTTTTGGACACCTCCAGGTCTCATCTATGCAGGTGTGCTCCTGTGGTCAAGTCAGACCCAGTTCAGGGCTGTTGACCACTGCATATTTCTTAAAGCACAGCTGCAAAACATCTCTGTCAAATAACACATGCTTTTGAAACAAACACAGAGAAAAATCAAGGCAAGGATCCTTTAGTTCTCAGGGGCTGGTATGAGTGAGAACTGTACCCTATTCCATCCTGGTAGAAGTTAGCCAGAAGAGTCATCAGTAAACCAGACCTATGTGTGGTTCAGGAAGTTTCTATATTTGAGTTTCCACTGGGCCAGGTAAGGCAGTAGCTTCTTGAGCAATATATGTGGGGGGCAGAGAAATACTCATGAAATACTCATGAAATTCAGAATACTTGTTTTGTGTCCTAACATGTGATCTATCCTGGAGAATATTCCATGTGCCTTTGAAAATAATGTGCCTTCTGCTGCTTTTGGATAGAATGTTTTCTATATATCGCTTAAGGTCCTCTGGTCTAATGTGTCATTTAAGGTCAATGCTTCCTTATTGATTTTCTTTCTGTTGTCTGTATTTTGATGTGAGTGGGGTGTTAATGTCCCTTACTATTACTGTGTTTCTGTCAAGTTATTTCTTTATGTTTGTTAATATTTGCTTTATATATTGAGGTGCTCCTATGTTGGGTACTTACATATTTTAAATTGTTATATATTCTTCTTGGATTGATCTCTTTAGCATTATGTAATATTCTTCTTTGTCTCTTGTTACAGTCTTTGTTTTACAGTCTATTTGGTCTGATATAAATATTGCTGCCCTGGATTTTTTTTCATTTCCATTTGCATGGAATTTGTTTTTACATCCTCTTACTTTCAGTCTGTATGTGTCTTTAGATCTGAAGTAGTTTCTCATAGGCAGCATATATATGGGTCTTCTTTTTATATACATTCAGCCACTCTATGTCTTTTGACTGGAACATTTAGTCCATTTAGATTTATAGTAGTTATTGACAGGTATGCACTTATTGCCATTCTGTGTCTGGCTTTGGGGTGTTTTTGTAGTTCCTTTTTATTCCTTTATTATTTTGCTCTCTTCCCTTGTGATTTAATAGTTATCTTTAGTGTTATGTTTGGATTCCTTTCTGGTATTTTTGTGTGCATCTATTATAGATTTAATATATGTATTACAGATATATATATATTTTAAAATTGACGATCTCTTAAGTTAGAACACATATTGACTACCTTGCATTTTACTTGCCCCACCACATTTAATGTTTTTGACATCATATTTTACAACTTTTTGTTTTGTGTATCCCTCAACTACTTATTTCACAATAAGTAGAATATAGATGATTTTACTACTTTTGATTTTATCTTTCCTACTAACTTTTTAGGTGGTTCATTTACTACTTTTACTCTATATTTGCCTTTACCAATAAAATATTTCCTATGGTAATTTTCATATTTCTAGTTTTGGTCTTTTCTTTTCTGATAGAGAACTACATTTAGCATTTCTTGTAAAGTCAGTTTCAAGGTACTGAACTCTTTTAGTTTTTTCATGTCTGTAAAGTTCTTCATCTTTCTTTCAAATCTAAATGATAGACTTGTGGGGTGTATTGTCATTGGTTGTAGGTTTTTTTTCCTTTCATCACTTTAAATATATCATGCCATTCCCTTCTGGACTGCAGAATTTCTGCTGAAAAGTGAGTTGATAGCCTTATGGGACCTCTCTTGTACAAAACTAGTTGCTTTTCCCTTGCTATGTTTAATATTCTCTCTTTATCATTAAATTTTGCCATTTTTATTGCAATTTGTTTTGGTCTGTGCATCTTTGGATTCTTCTTGTTTGGGACTTTCTGTGCTTCTTGGACCTGGGTGTTTGTTTCTTTTCTCAGGTTAGGAAAGTTTTCAGCTATTATCACTTTGAATAAGTTCTCTACCCCCTTCTCCCTTCTTCTGGGATCCCTACAATGCAAATGTTAGTACACTTGATGTTGTCCTAGAGGTCTCTTAAATTGTCCTTATTTAAAATATATATATTTTTTTCAGTTCCATTTATTTTTACTAATCTGTCTTCCAACTGATCCATTCCTTTGTATCATGTAATCTATTGTTATTTCCTTCTAGTGTATTTTTTTAATTTCAGTTACATATTCTTCAGCTCTGTTTCTTCTTTATGTTTTCTAACTCTTGGTTATACTTCTTACTGTATTCTTCCATTCGTCTCTTGAGTTTATTGAGCATCTTTATGATTATTACCTTGAATTCTTTATTGGGTAGATTGCTTGTCTCTACTTAGTTCTTCTTCTGGGATCTTATCTTGTTCCTTTATTTAGAACATATTCCTCTGTTGCTTCATTTTTCCTAATTATCTGCTTTATTTCTATGTATTAGATAAGTCAGTTATGTTTCCCCATCTTGAACAAGTGGCCTTATACAGGAGACATGCTATGGGGTCCAGCAGTACATTCCTCTCTGGTCACCAGAGCTATGTGCTCTAGAGGTGTCCTCTGTGGGGGCTACACGGGTCCTTTTGTTGTGGCAGGACTGACTACTGTGAGCATGCTGGTAGGCATGAATGTACTCTTGCCTGGCTTGGTGCCAGGCCCTGCCTAATGTGGAGACTGTTGGTCACTGCTGGGAGTGGCTGGGTCATTGTGCCACTGTCTGCAAGGCCCAGGGAGTTCCAGTTTTGATGTTTGTCTGCTAGTGGGCTGGGCCAGTTCACAAGGCAGGTGGCTTCATGGGCCATGTGTTCTGGGGCTGGTGCTGGCCTGCTGGTGTGTGGGGCTGGGACCTGAAGGATCCCAGGTCAGGTGCTGGTCCACTGGTAGGCATGCAGGATCCTGACACAGCTCCTTGTGGGACTGTGGGAGTTTGGGATTTAGTGTCAGCCTGCTGGTTTATGGGACTGGTTTCTGATGTGGTCTGCTGTGGGCCTGGGGTGTCCTGGAACTATCAGCCTGCTAGGTGATGAGCCCAAGTTGTCCTGAATCTGGTGTCCACTTGTGGTGGGTGGGGTTGGGGCCCAGGTGGTCCCAGGATTGATGCCTGTCCACAGGTAGTGAGCCTGGTCCCAGGGCTAGTGCTGGCCAGTAAGTGTGAGGAGCTGGGCCCTGGGGTCTTTAGGTGAAGGGCTCGGAGGTCCTAGAGCTGGTGTTAGCCTGCTGGTGGGTGGGCCTTTGTCCCAATGCCTGGCTGCAGGGCCCCATGGGGTAATGAGTCTAGTGCCGGTCCACTGGTGTGTGGTGCTGGGTTTTAGTGTCCCTGGCCACAGGGCTATGTGGGCCCATTACTGGTATCAGCACACTGGTGGGTGGGGTCAGGTCCTAGGGCAGCTGAGAGGCTTGGGAGGGCTTATGGCAACTGGTCTACTCTTGTGTGGGACTGTGTCTTTGCCAGCTGTGTCTATGTCTTCTTTGCCTGGGGCTAATGAGCTAGAGGTGGGACTCCAAAACAGCACTTTCTAGCACCAGTATCCTCATGGTAAAGTGAGCTCCCAAGAATGGATGCTTCCAGTGTCTATGTCACAAGGATGAGTCTCAGTTGCTTCTTGCCTCTCTGAAAGGTTCTCCAAGATCAGCAAGTGGTCTGACCCAGCATCTTCTTAAATTATTGCTTTTGCCCTGGGTCTCAGAGTGTGTGAGATTTTGTTTGTGTCCTTTAAGTGTGGAGTCTGTGTTTCCTACAATCCACCTGACTCTCCTGAAAGCAAGTCACACTGTCTTTCAAAGCTAAAAGTTCTGGGGCTTATCTTCCTGGTGCAGGAACCTAGGACTGGGAAGCTGGAAGTGAGGCTTGGGCCTTTTTCTCCTTGGGGAAACTCTCTGCAATTGTAATTATCTTCCTGTTTGTGGGTTGCCCACCTGGAGCTGTGGATCTTGTCTATACTATGTCTCTGTCCCTCCTACCCATCTTGTAGTGCTTCCTTCTTTATATTTGTAATTGTTGAAGCTCTTTACTGTTAGCCTTCAGGTTGTTTTCATTAATAGTTGCTCTGTAAATTGTAATTTTGGTGTCCCCATCCATGGTACTGAACTGAAGGTCTTCCTATTCTGTCATCTTTGGCCCTCTTCTATCTAGGATCCTGTAAAATCCATTGTTAAATGAACAATTAAAGACATAGAAAGTGGTTAGCGAAATTCCATTTGTGTAACTCCTCTAATTTTATAGGTAAACTTTTACTTATATAACATGGGATGATAAAGTTTAAGAATATCAATGATGAAAATAAAATTGTCTATGTTTTCAGAGATTTTTAAAAAAGTCACCTATAAGCAACCAGTAATCTATCATTAGACTTTTCATTAGCAACACTGTGTAGGAAGACCATGGTATAATATCTTCAAATATTAAGAGAAAATATAATCATCACAGAATTTTATACACAGTCAGTTTTTAATGACTTAAAGAAAGTTTTTGTGATATAATATTAAATTAGATATGCAATATTATATATAATATATACAGCATGAAGAAAACTGTGGATAATTATACATATACTCTTAGAAGTTGTTGTACATCTTTAGCAGTAGCTATGTTAAGTGATGGGACTACAAGAGATTATGTTTTCTTTTCAGAATTTTTTCTCTTTTATTTTCCAAATTTTCTACAAAAGTGTATATATGGAATAAAAATCTTTATAGGTTTGTGTCTATTCATGGTCATCAGACTACTTCCTTTAGAATCACATAGGATAAATAGATTGTTCTAGGCCCTCTCCCATGCTCATTGAATTTGGAATGGTGTTTTGATCCTAAAATTTGAAAAGCACCCATTAGTATGTTTTATGTACATAAAAGTTCAAGAACCACTGACTTAGGTGGAACACAAAGGATTCTAATTACAATGCATTGCCTTGGCAAGTCAGAGATTAGCACTTCATTGAGTCTTCTTGCATTTGATGATTGGACACTACTTTGCAAATTTAAGACAAGAAACTGAAGAAGAACAATATTGTCTCTCAACTTGCTCCAGGGACACCAAAGTTAAATCTGCTTTCTTAAATTATTACAGCATTCTTAATTCTTATGGTGTACGTTTCCCCCAGATGTAGAAACAGAAACTTCACTTTGTCCACATTTCACAGAAGGTATTTTTTGAAGCTATTGTTTGCTAATTGTCTATTTTTTTAAAAGATAATTTTCTTACCCATATTTTGTGGACCCTTATGTCATATTTGCTTAGCCTATGTGTTTACATGTAAATAAAAACCAACAAAAATGTATAAGGCCTGTGTCTTGGGCTAGAAGAGAAAAATAGATGGTGCATGAAAAGCTGAAGCTACAGGTGTGTGAACTTTTGGTCCCCAAGTTACTCTGGTCCATTGCCACTGCTGTGTTCCTTCGTTGAGCTGTGACCACCTAAGGCAGAGGACAGAAGTTAAAATTAGCTCCATTAAAAAAAATGTTTATTTCAGGAAAATGTTTGATGTGATTTGCTAATAACAGAAGTTACATTTATGAGCTATTAATTTTCTACTGTGAGTGGGTTGTAATATAGATTCAGGAATCCAACTTTTCTGTCACTTAAAACTTTAAAACCTAATGGGCTGAAACATTTAATGCTGTTGTTTTGCCTGAGGTGGGGGGGGTGGAAAAAAATCACTTAGGATCTTGTGAAGAAAATTTATTTTGTTTAATTAAAGGCACATTAATTAAAATGTTGTTTTACTCATTAATGGTGCTTTAAAATGCATTTATTCATCTTTCTTCTTTAAGGACAAATAAATCAATTATAAGTCAGATGTTTCTTTAATGTAAGATGTGACTAGGAATATGTATGCTTCTTAATCTGAAAGAATGTTGGTCAAAATAAATTTGCATTCAAATCATTAGCATAAATGACATTGAGTGTCATTTATCCAGGACTGATCATAGGCTGAATTGTGAAATAGGCAAATTAACTTTGTGATCTCATTCTTGTCTTCTTTCTGTTGCAACCCTCTCCCTTTTAGTAATCTCATTCCATGTCATCCCCTTGACTTAAATCTGCATTCACCAAGAGCAGTTTTCAGAGTAATGACTCAAGTTAGCTTGTTGAATTGAGTGATTTTCTGAGTCCTGGAAATGAACAAAGCTTTGGAACAAATGTCATAGTGGCCAATGTAGGGGTGTTGCGGGTTGATTAATGAAGGCCTCCTCTTCATGACCTCACTTGCAGTCAAATTAACTACTTTGAAATTTGTTTTACAGTTGAGTTTCTCTATGAGATTTTTTTTTTTATGAGAATGTTCCCCTGATGGTAACACAATTACAGGACAAAACCAAAAATGAATACAAAAATTTCACAAAGTCTGAGAAGTACTGTGATAGTGACAGGAATATGGGCCATGACTTTGGATTCTAGACTCCATCAACCATTACTTAAACAAATTAACCTTTCTAAACTGAATTCTTCTTATCTGAAAGCTTTGAAATAATTTTTTAAAATATTCTTACAGGACTGTTGTAAAGATTAAAGGAGAGACTTTAGTCAAATTATTACTAAGTGCCTGGCACATAATAGGAATATAAAAAGAATATTAGGGGCTTCCCTGGTGGCACAGTGGTTGAGAGTCTGCCGGCTGATGCAGGGGACACGGGCTCATGCCCCAGTCCGGGAGGATCCCACATACTGCAGAGCTCTAGGCCTGAGAGCCATGGCCACTGAGCCAGCGCGTCCAGAGCCTGTGCTCCACAACAGGAGAGGCCACGGTGGTGAGAGGCCTGTGTACCACAAAAAAAATGAAAAAAAAATTAGTTTGACCCTTTCTAAATTCCAGTCTTACCACGCTGTATTTCCTCAATGTCTGTTCCTTGTCCTTTGCTATGTTGAGGTCGCATATAATCATTCATTTGGGTGTGAATAGACAGGCTAAAGCAATGATGATAATCAGTATGGAACTCAAGTCAGGGTTTGCTTTGAGGTAGGTAGGACATCATGGGCTCCTCAAAGCATGCCATCCACAGCTAAGGGCAAAATATCACTCGTAAAATGTAATCAATATTACAATATTATTGTCCTTGTAATTGTTTAGCTATGAGAGGGACTTGCCTATTAAGATGATGCCTTGGAACTGGGATCCACAAAGGAATACTGAATAAAAACATTTTTCAGTGAAATCTTCTCTCCCACAGCAGAACATACTTATTTTGGGGTTTGGAGGATTAAGAAACTTTGCTCTTCATTTTTCTAGAATGAAACAGAGCCTATATAGATTCAAAACCAGACATGACAATATCTAAACATCTTCCCCATGTGCTTCTTTCTTCATTTTCCAAAACAGTCCAGCCCATTGAATGATGAATGAGAGAAAATAGGACAAGAACCCCATATCGTACTCCCAGTGACTGTATCATTGAGTTAATTTGACCAGTGAGATGCACTGGAACTCCTTTAAAATGTGGATTTTCCTAAATGGCTTATTCAATCCGTCTGGCTTCTCTTGTTTTCACACAGCTATACACTTCTTAGCTCTGAATAATTTTCATTCTACAGAGTAATAAAAATGCTCTATTTTTTATAGCACTGTATAGTTTTCAAATTCCTTATTTCATGTGATCTTGGCAAAAACCTTGCAAGATTGTATTTTATTCTGATTCTTTACCAAAGAGGAAAGGGAAGTTCTGAAAGGGCAAATAACCTAAAATAATTCTCTATTTGATCCAAATGCTCGAAAATATAGAATTTCTCCATTCCAAGTACTCTAACAGTTAAATTGTGCTTCTTGATGAGTAAGGATTGTATTTTAAACCTCTTTCATGCCACATAACACTAGCATATGCTCCTTTGGTTTCCACTTGTCAGTCACCTTGGTGCTGATGTATCTTTATTGCCTTTGGTGCTTATTTTTGATAAAGGTGTAAAAACAAGTGCCATTTTTTCTTTTTCTTTGATACTTGACTGAAAAATTCTTCAATTCACCTGAATAACAATTTTCTTTTCTTTTTTAAAGCTCTACAATCATTTTTAATAACAACGTGCTTTTCATGAGTACCTCATTAACACAAATTTAGTAAGTGTTAAAGATTTACTGCTCCTTATGGATCTGAGCAAAGTA